>NC_132927.1:27299582-27602612 GCF_047675955.1 Chlorocebus sabaeus
TCCCTTGCTGCTAGAAGTCAAACCCTCAACTTCACACGAAGCCACCAGGTGTAAAGCACACACCAGGTATAAGGCAGGATCAGGAGATACATGATCAAGAAGACATATAACCTCTGCCCTCAAGGAGTTTATCAGTTACCCCATAGATTCCAGAAAGTGGAAGGGTAGAATGGGGAAAAAGAGAGGAAGGTTTATTAGTAACTACAAGATAGAAGCTGGTATGTGCCTGAGAGAGACAAAAGCTGGTAGGGGCCTCTGATAAACAAGCATGTCCTACTTGGCCAATAGGGAGAAAAGAGGGACAGTTTTGCAACGCTTGAATTCTCTAAAATCTTCACAGACAGAGATTAAAGGTTTCCAAAATTTACTTATGATGTAGTAAATCGGCTTCATTTTAGATGAAAAGGGGCTCTACAAAAGATTAAACAGGATTATTAACTCAGAGGCTCTTCATAGCCCAATAACGTCTACTTGGTTGAATTCCTCTTTTCCCAACAAAAAGTCCGAAAATTCACACACCACACAGCAGCTGGTCCAAACCATTAGAACAGCTTAAGTCTTGCATTGATCTTTATTTTCCTTCTTGCAAGTATAGACACTGGGCCCTCGGATTTAAATAGCAGTAAATGCCTCATCTTTCAAAGAAATAGTTCTCTTGTGGAGGAGGCTACTGCTATTTTCCATCAATGCTCACGAACACTGATGTGGTAGAAAAGCCCCTTAGGGCACAACCCAGAACCGAAATGTTGATGAACACCCCCCACCGGTGGGCTAACTATGTTCAGTAACTGCAAAGTTTTAAGTATCATTTTTCTCCTTCAAGGGAGCTTTACTACTGTATTTTGTTAAAAATTAGAAATCTTCACACATATACAATACAATTAAGTCTCACAAGGTAACAAGTTTCCGAGTTTTGTATACACTGGTTGGTACCTCTTCATTTGAATAATAATTGCTGCCATTCATTTTGCAAGCATTCCTATACCTTGTATGCCTCAAAGGGCAGTTTGCAGCAATGGGGAAACTGCACGACTGATGAAAACCACACATGACATTTAAACTAAATTAAGAGGAAGACCGGTCAAGTTTGATATTTTCTGTCATGTGTCACCACCTCTTGGGAGAAATTTACCTCATCACTTTTCCTCTCCACATTTCATAGGAATGCTTTTTTAGAAACACAGTTTGCTTTTTTTAAAAAAAGAACTTAAGCATCACACAAGAAACAAATTCAAACCACACACACACACAAACCCTGTAACAGGAAGTGGAACAAGGAAACTAATGTTGCATAAACCCATCTCGTGCAATCGTGGAGATCAAATGCAGTTACCTCATGTGTACAGGCACTACTGGAAATAGACCCAAGGTGGGAGAACTCAAGCTAGCTCTAAACCAGGTGAGTTTATGAAAAGAGACAAAGGTCTATGTAACTAACACAAACTTAGTAGGTTTGTCTTTACTAATATAAAGAGAAGTTAATGAAAGAAGATTCAAAACATTGTGTTAATTGAAATGGCTACAGAAATATGGACTTATCAGAAGTCAATGCACAGGAAAGTGCTTACAGCATTATGCAAAGAGAAATGACATAGACTAAAAAAGAGGCAGTTTCGTAATGAAAGATACACTTATATTTTATTTTAAATCAAGTATTCAGGTTATTGTAATTTGAATTGTTAACTTAATATTATTGTATTTAATATTCATTTATTAAATTGTAATATTGTAACTTAATATTCATTTACTGCAGACAATGTAGAGAGAGGCAAAGGCTATTTTAAAAGGTAGGTTTATAAAACCTAAAGCAACTATATGAAGCTGTACTCCAAGACTGATCCAAGGAATCCTATTTACAGATGGAAATGAATTCAAACCACCACCATGCAAGAGAACTTCTAGCAAATCTACTCTTCACTCTAACCATGTTTCCCGGTAAATCATTACTACGAAGTCACTATTTATCAAAGAGTCATTCTGGGTGTGTAGAGGGTAGGAGAAAGGAGCATACAGCCAGATACAGCAAGTTAACTGTGTCCTTGGCTCTATGATAAGCCTTTGATACACACAAATCTCAGTCCACCTTCATCACATTCTTGTTAGGGAAATATTCTTCCCATTATACTGATGAAAAAACTGAGGCTCAGAGTATTTAAGATAACATGTTCATATGGTTAAAAAGTGGCAAGAGCCAAATAGCCAAGACAATCCTAAGCAAAAAGAACAAACCTGGAGGCATCACGCTACCCACTTCAAACTGTACTACGAAGTTTCAGTAACCAAAACAGCATGGTTCTGATAGAAAAGCAGACACACAGACCAACGGAACAGAATAGAAAACTGCACACCTACAACCATCTGATTTTTGACAAACCTGACAAAAACAAGCCGTGGGGAAATGATTCCCTATTTAACAAATGGTGCTGGGAGAACTGGCTAGCTATAAGCCGAAAATTGAAACTGGACCCCTTCCTTACACGTTATACAAAAATTAACTCAAGGTAGATTAAAGATTTAAATGTAAAACCCAAAACTATAAAAACCCTAGAAGAAAATCTAGGCAATACCATTCAGGACACAGGCATGGGCAAAGATTTCATGACAAAAATGCCAAAAGCAATTGCAACTAAGCAAAAATTGACAAATGAGATCTAATTAAACTAAAGAGCTTCTGCATAGCAAAATAATCTATCATCAGAGTGAACAGACAATCTACAGAATGGGAGAAAATTTTTGCAATCTATCCATGTGACAAAAGTCTAATATCCAGAGTTTACAAAGAACTTAAACATATTTACAAGAAAAAAACAAACAACCCCATTAAAAAGTGGGCAAAGGACATGAACAGGCACTTCTCAAATGTAAACATTCATGCAGCCAACAAACATGAAATGAAGCTCAACATCACTGATCATTAGAGAAATGCAATGAGATGCCATCTTACACCAGTCAGAATGGCAATCAATAAATAGTCCAGAAACAACAGATGCTGGTGAGGTTGTGGAGAAAAAGGAACACTTTTATGTTGCTGATGGGAGTGTAATTAGTTCAACCATTGTGGAAGATAGTGTGGTGATTCCTCAAAGATCTAGAGGCAGGAATACCATTAGACCCAGGAATCCCATTACTAAGTATATACCCAAAGGAATATAAGTCATTATATTATAAAGATATAAGCATGCATATGTTCATTGCAGCACTATTCACAACAGTAAAGACATTGAATCAACCCAAATGCCCATCAGTGATAGACTGGATAAAGAAAATGTGGTACATATATACCATGGAATACTATGCAGCCACAAAAAGGAACAAAATCGGCCTGGCATAGTGGCTGAGGCCTGTAATCCCAGCACTTTGGGAGGCCAAGGTGGGCGGATCATGAGGAGTTCGAGACCAGCCTGGCCAACATGGAGAAAACCCATCTCTACTAAAGACACAAAAAATTAGCTGGGCATGGTGGCACGCACCTGCAATCCCAGCTACTCAGGAGGATGAAGCAGAATCGCTTGAACCCAGGAGGTAGAGGCTGCAGTGAGCTGAGATCGCACTATTGCACTACAGTCTGGGGCAACAGGGCAAGACTCCATGTCAAAAAAACAAAACAAAACAAAAACACACAAAATCATGTCCTTTGCAAGACATGGATGGAGCTGGGAGCCATTATCCTCAGCAAACTAAAGCAGGAACAGAAAACCAAACACTGCATATTCTCACTAATAAGTGGGAGGTGAACAATGAAAACACAGGGACTAATTGGTAGGGGTCGGCGGGCAGGCGGGGAACAGCACACACTGGACCTGTGAGGTGCGGGGGAGGGAGAGCATCACGAAAAATTGCTAATGGATGCCAGGCTTAATACGTGGGCGATGGGTTGATCTGTGCAGCAAACCACCATGGCACACATTTACCTATGTAACAAACCTGCACATCCTGCACATGTACCCCAGAGCTTAAAAGTTAAAGGGAAAGAAAATGTGACAAGAAGGGGAACCTGAATCCAGGACTGACTTCAAAGCCTGTGCTCTAACTGTATACTATCTGCATGTGGTGTTGGTAGTGTTTGGGGAGCAGGGTGAGGGAATGGAGATTCACTTTTGCAAATTTGGAGTTTGAGGAAACTGTGGAGATACATATTCAAATGCAGGGGCTGGGAAATCTAGGATCCTATCCTGGTACTGACTCAAATGAGTCATCTGACCTTGGAAAAGCCAAGGTTTCTCTGTCAGACAGATGAACTCTGAGGTCTAAAATCTGAGGCAGACACTGAAGAACTTTAAGTCCCCTCTGTCCAGACAGGAAGCTACTCATAAAAGTATCCATGAAATAATGATGAAATCTAATGAGCATCCCTAATCGTAGAAATAAGACATTCTGAAACCAGGTCGGTAGAAGAGAATGGCCATTTAGCACTTGTTCCTGCCGTTCTGAGTCCAGGCCTTCCCAACAGTTCTCCCTTTTGATCCCTGTCACACTAAACATCTCTGACAGACACAGCGACGTACTGTACACAAACACACACTTAATTCTGCAATGAGTTTGATGAAAAAGCATTAATACAGAGTCAAAGCAAGTTGAGCAGTCTCCTAATCAGGTCTTCTTGTCTATAAATGGGAAACCACAGACCCTTAGGAGTTCAAAGTTAGAGATTAGATCCAAGTCTACATATGCAAAAAACCTCCTCCTAGCTATCTTTTCTCTCCCACAGCATAGGCCATTTCCCTCCGCGGGTTTAAGTCTCCCTAGCCTCCCTTCCACAAGTCAGAGACAACCAGTCTGACTTTTGTTTGAGTTATTTAATGACAACCCCATCAGCAGGACCACTATTACAAACTAATGGCAGTTAATATTGAATGTAATTTTACATACAGAGAACAAGTCCAAATAAGCACTACAAGAAAGTTCTCCATTTTCGATTTACACTTCAAATGATTAAAACGTATATAAGAAAAAGAAATCTTAAAAAGCTTTCGAGTTGGAAACAAATCCACCACCTGAAATTAATCAAGAAATTTATCAAAGAACCTCAAACCCTTTCAGAAATGTAAGAGAATTGAGTTAAATTATATATATTTGTACAGCTATTAAATTTTAATACTAAAAATCTCAACACGTTTTGATTACCAAAGTCGACATACCTATGGTACTCTAGAAACCAATGGTGATTTCTGCTGCCTGGAGGCTTATTCTCACTTTAAAGTGTGCCAGGGACATAGCATATTTCAGCATCCAAATTCATTTTAAGAATATAGCAATGAAACTCTTCAGAACTTCAGGGGGCTGTTTTGTCTCAAAGTTGGTATATTGTGTAAGGAAAGAATGTTTTTTTTTGAAACGGAGTCTCACTCTGTCGCCAGGCTGGAGAATAATGGCGCCATCTCAGCTCACTGCAACCTTCGCCTCCCAAGTAAGCGATTCTCCTGTCTCAGCCTCCCGAGTAGCTGGGATTACGCGCGCCCACTGCCACGCCGGCTAATTTTTTGTATTTTTAGTAGAGATGGGGCTTCACCGTGTTGCCCAGGCTGCTCTCGAACTCCTGAGCTCAGGCAATCCACCCGCCTCAGCCTTCCAAAGTGCTAGGATTACAGGCGTGAGTCACCGTGCCTGGCCAAGAATGCATTTTTAAAACTGGATATGGCCGGGCGCGGTGGCTCATGCCTGTAATCCCAGCACTTTGGGAGGCCGAGATGGGCGGATCACGAGGTCAGGAGATCGAGACCATCCTGGCTAACACGGTGAAACCCCGTCTCTACTAAAAATATTAGCCGGGTGTGGTGGCAGGTGCCTGTAGTCCCAGCTATTCGGGAGGCTGAGGCAGGAGAATGACATGAACCCGGGAGGCGGAGCTGGCAGTGAGCCAAGATTACGCCACTGCACTCTGGCCTGGGTGGCCTGGGTGACAACGAGACTGTCTTTAAAAAAAACAAAAAACAAAAAACAAACAAAGAAAAACACTGGATATAACTAAATATTTCAACAAAACCAAGGCAAATTAGCTTCATGTCCTGATTTCTAATAAAGGAGATAGAGAGGTATGCAGAAACACTTCATTTAAGCATCTACAACTAATATGACTGCTTGGATAAAACTTGGTTCATGGTTCCCTTAGATTTTCGTAGTATTTGCTCCCCATGCTACTCATTTGTCATATATATTACCCGACTAGATTGTAAGTTTTTCAGTGTCTTGAGGAGCCCCTTGGGATGACGCCTCACCTAGCTGACAGGTGCTTAACTGATGACAGAGATATGATGGAACTCTTTTCATAATCTAGTGGTAAACACATATTGGCAATATCCCTTTTCCTTCAAATCAGGGATCCACAAGCTTTAAGCATTTCAAACACCTGTACAGTAACCACCTTGCTCAGGTGAATATGGTTTCAAGCTATAAAGCAAGACAAATGAATCGAAACATAATTTGGAGGGAAATGACCTATCAGTAAAAAACATAGAAATGGCAAGTTGATTTAAGAGTGAGACTTTCATTAACAACTGTTAAACATTAGGCCTTAAAAAAAACCAAGTTATTGAAGATGGGCTGTAAAATGTAAAAATAAATACACAATGTTTGTATTCCTGGTTGAGCGAGACAATGCTTTTCATCGTACTTCTTTTCAAGAAAAAAAGGAGTAATTTAGCCCAAGTCCAATAGAGGTAAGGTGGATGTGTATTTGATTTAAAAATTATATTCATTAAGATAATTCAGCCTAAGTCCCATAGAGGAAACTTGGAAGTTGTATTTGATTTAAAAATTATATTCATTAAGATTTAAAAGACAAAATTAAAGCCAGAAGCATCCAGGAAGTTGATGGATACTAATGCAGCCAAAAGCCAACTTAATGGAAAACTGTAGTTTACGGTAAATGTAAATATAAATAACTCAGACTCTGATATCGTTTGGCTGTGTCCCCACCCAAAGGTCATCTTGAATTATAGCTCCCGTAATTCCCATGTGTTGTGGGAGGGAGCTGGGGGGAGATCATTGAACCGTGGGGGTGGTCTCCCCCATACTGTTCTTGGGGTAGTGAATAAGTCTCACGAGAGTTGACGGTTTTATAAAGGGTTTCCCCTTTTGCTCGGCTCTCACTCTCTCTTGCCTGCCACCACATAAGGTGTTTCTCTCCTCCTCTCATTCTCTCTCACCTTCCCCCATGATTGTGAGTCCTCCCCAGCCACATGGAACTGGAAATCCCTTAAACCTCTTTTTCTTTATAAATTACCCAGTCTCGGGTATGTCTTTATCAGCAGTGTGAAAATGGGCTAATACAGACCCCATGCCATAAGACTACAGGAATGCCTCACAGGCAGGACATACACAATACATATTTGTTGAATTAATGAATAGATTAATATATTCAGATTTGTTATGCTACCATTTCTTTCTTTCTTTTTTAATTAAACCAAGCTGCTAACCCTTATAAGTTTTTCTAAAGAAATATCTTCTAAAGAGAAGAAAGATGACTGGCAGTAAAAAACACTTATAATTTTACAACTATAATCCCTACTGTATGCATCATGAAAATGATAATACTTGGATGACTCCAGTGAATCCGATGGTATTTTATCTTATAATTTAAAATTATAGACCATATAGAGTATCTTAATAGCATATGGCCAAGTTTGTGTGATCATCTGAGGAGAATAATTTGGTTTCATTAAAAAATGCAAATTTAACAGTAGTGCATTAACTCATGCCAACCCCCGACTCTCAAGACCATCACCAGGGACCTCCCACATGAAATCAATATGCATCCATCTATTTAACTTTTATCACTGGCTCACTAAGTAAATATCACACTATAGACCACTTAAGTTTTCATTATTCAGGCAAATAGCAAGCGTCAAAAGCAGGCTGGTAGTGTCAAGTTGTTAACAAATCAATCGATAACTATTCCCTGTTTGAGTCTACCAAATGAGGGTAAAGATGTGCAACATCTGGAGAGCAAACTGTTGACCTGCTGCCAAGGTGCAGTCTGTTTACAGCGTGGCATTCCATATTTATGCAGACTCTAAGAAAACCACTCAAGGAAACCTTAGTTGTATCATGCCTTTTCAGGCAGGTTTAATGCTTTTAATGAGCATTAAAACAGATCAGCCCACTGATACTATCCTTTAGACATCAAAAGTACTGAGATCCCCAAGGACCGTCCGGGAGATGCCAATTTTTTTGCTCCCCACAAGGTCTAAGACTGAGGCAGAACTGGAAACTATGTGACTGCATGACATGAGGGGGAGCAAATGGTTCAATCTTCAAAGCTTCATTTTAAGATTATTAAAGGAAGATTTTTAGCTTTTTATTGGGACCACATGTATTTATAGACAGCTAACCCTCCTTCCTCCATGAGAGGCCAAGAATGGCTCCAGTTTTTGCAAAGAATTCACATTTTTTTCCAAGTGTGAGTCCCATTTAACATCACATTCATGTGCCAAGTGCCTGAGAATATCATCTTTTGCACATTAATTTCAGGATGATGGCTACTCCTGTCTGTCTTAGGTTACAGAAAGCCAATACATGGTACTATATCTGAAGTCACTTACCTCCCTTGTCAGCTAAAAGACAGCGTAAATGAAATGAAGAAAAGGAAGTTCAGTCATTAGAATAAAGTTAAGCCTCACGACTGCTTCCTCAATTTATACGTGATAAAAACCAGAATGAAGCAACAGAGTGTAAAAAGTGTTGTCCATCTTTCTCTCTAATCATTCCAAAATCCAAGAGCAAGAGACCTGACTCAAAGCCATATAAACAAAGCTATTGATAATAAATAGCTATTAATTATAAACAAGGCAAAAAATAACAGCTATTAGTTATAATTATGAGAATGGAAGGCAATCTCAGGTCATGGCAGATCAAACATTCACCATTGGCAAGAGGAAAAAAAAGACCCTCTCTTGCTCCTTACTCATATCTGTGACTTGATCTATGGAAATAACATGACTATTTGTCGTCAAACACAGAGGCTAACATTGGCGTGCACACACACATCCCTGCTGGAAGCAAGTCGTGCTGGGTTTTAAATGAACCTGCACTGCATTTATTTACCCTGCTGTCTTATTTCCTGAGTAGAAGGTTTAATTAATGCTTCACCCAGAAATAATCCACGGAAGAAATAGCTTCATTGGGAGTAAAAGTCATAACAATAGCTTTCTTACTGCATTTTCTTTCTCTTCAATGGAAATCTCACCCTCCTCCTTTCTGTCCCAGTGATGAATGTGGAGTCAATAAAATAAACTACAAAGAACAAGACAAAAGTTGGAAAACATCCTTTCATAACCTCTTTTTCTTTATCTAAGATGCTCACTGTACACCATAACTCCAGAGCACAAATTAAAGCAGGCCCTTGTCACCCTAGCCAACTGGGCTGTGATGCCACATCCATTACATTCTTCTTTTTATCATGTAACAGCCAGGATGCTAGAAACAAGTTGCAACATGTGTGGTCTGCCCCACCCCCAGCACCCTGGCAGAAACCGCACCCCACTTCCCACAGCCCA
The DNA here is from genome assembly GCF_047675955.1 of Chlorocebus sabaeus. Taxonomy (NCBI): domain Eukaryota; kingdom Metazoa; phylum Chordata; class Mammalia; order Primates; family Cercopithecidae; genus Chlorocebus; species Chlorocebus sabaeus. Next base: position 27,309,077 of record NC_132927.1, read on the forward strand.
TGTTCTTCCCCAGACCTTACCCTGCCCAAGAGGTTGTCCTGAAGTAACGTCTGCTGCAGCACTGGGGCCACCTCCTCCAAGCTCAACATGTGGCAAAGGTCGGTGAGTTCTTCCTGCCCCAGGGACCCTGTGCCCGTCGTGTCAAAACTGTCAAACAGCTCCTTGAGTCGGGCCTCATGCTGGTCCTGCTCCACCTCATCCATCCCATAGCCCACAGCGCTCACCTGTGTAGGACAGAGACAAGGACAGGTTGTGGCAGCCTCTCCAGTCCTACTGTGGTCACCCCCTGGCACATTCCCCTTCTCTGTACCCCACCAGTCCCTAGGGAATGCTCGGGAACACCCAGTTTCTGATGCACCCCACAGCAAGACCTCTGGTCTCTGCAGGACCAGCCCTAGCCAGTGACACTCCCGCATGCACTCACACCAGGGCCACATACACAAGGTTAGATCGCACTGGGAGCAACATTACCAGAATGATGGGGTCATGCACGGTAGGAGACACCCTTCTCTCTTGCCTGGTTCTCAGGCGGACAGCCAGACTGCCAAACTCAAGGCTGAAGGTAGTTCTCTCCCAGCTCTTCTAGCCCAGGATTTTAAGAAGGTGAAAAGCCACTTAGACCACAAGACTATTCAAGTGAACTAATTGTTAGCAACAGCAGACTGTATGGTCAGAACTTCCATGCTAGCTGGCAAGCTTTAGATAACCTGCCCCAATGTTGCAATTGATCAGCGTGACCAAGCTGATTTGTTCTACTTCATTCAGCGTAGATGGCCCCCATCATAGCTAGACTGGAGGGCTGCAGCAAGAGGCACTAGATCAACACGACGTATGCTACAAAACCACCTCCCTGTTTACATGAAACCAAATGCCTTTTACACGAGTTCCTCAGAAAGCAACTCAATTAACTTCACTGGTGCAATTACATGAGGTGTGACGGGAAGAATATTCCCTGAAGCTTGCTTTAGTCCCAGCAAGTTTTAGGTAATGCTTAGTTGCCTAGAAAAAAGGGAAGACACTATTTCAACCTTTCAGACAGTGAGGTTTAAAGGAGCCACAGACTGGTTTATATGAATCATACAGCATCTCAGGGAACCTCCACTCACTAGAGCATCTCACCTCTTTATGCCTGATTAACCTGTCTTCCGTCTCTCTCACCTACCCATACTCCAGGCTGTCCACTTTGCCACCTTCCTTAGGATCAGTAAAAAATTGGAGACATCAAAAACTGAGTCATTTTTGTTAAAAATATACATCATAAAATTCCAAGGAGCTCGTATTTTACAAATGAAATCTTTTTTTTTTCTTTGCGTGACAATTCATTTTTAATGTGCTGGATTTTCCGATGAAAGCCTGAAACCTGCACATCTGAAGGTGCCTTCACCATGACGCAATGGATGCCAAACACAACATACACCCTTGGGACGGTGACCTCAGCCATCTGCAATAAGGCTCTCCGAACCAGTCCCTTGACTATAAAAAAGCAGCAGCTTTCACTAACCAAGCGTCTCTAATCCAAGTTAACTTAGAGAAAACTAACTTAGAGGTGATCATCCGTACAGCAGATCATTACAACACGAAAAACGTAAGCTAAGATGTTGAACACAGCCAGAACTGAAAATAAAAGAGCTTTCTAAAACAAATCAGCATTGCTCTAGGTTGTATTTGCTTTCTTTCCATAGATAGCTGTTCAAAACTTGACAAGCTAGAACAGAGCCATGATCTTGCCAGGGATTTCAGCAGAACTGGGTGGACACAGAAGATAAATGTGAACAGCTCTGCCACACAGCTCAGTTTTTACTGGGGCCACTCATTAAAGTAAAGCAACATGGCACAATTTTGGTCCAGGTTCCTGGTCTTGGACAGGTCTCTTCTAATTATCAGTTTTTCTGTTACTAAGGTGCTGCAAGCTCTGGCTGTCTTCCCAGGATTGGTCTGCTGGGTTAACTAATCACTATGTAAATGTTTTCAAAATAAGTTGAGAGTGTTATATAAACATCAAAGCCTCAGAAAAGAAATACCAAGTTGTTATGCAAAGCCACAGGAGTTAAGAATTTAGACAAGGCCAACACTTGGCTAACGAGATTCACTTAGAGTTCACCAGTTAATTGTCAACTAAGATCTGCTAAGAATCCCCAAGGTGCTCCGGGATTTTCAGTGTTGGTAGCTCTCAGTCTCATTCTGAGTTTTACAGTCCCCTGGGCTGTTATCTGACCAATTTCATAAAAGCAAGACTCTTCTTTTGCTTGATTTTGCATATATGTTTAAAAACTCAAAAGTGAAAGAATTCTAACACTTCCCTTTTTAAAAATTACTTTTAAGGGGCAGGGAATTGTCCAATGAAAGAGAGGAATAAAACACTGATGTACTGAGAAGTCCTGATCTTATCCACGGTGTCGAATTTGACATACTATTATGACCGACTCTTTGGGAGGTCATTGGATTTTCACTAAATCAAACCTCTTTAATTTTATGGCAGCTTTCTTTTCTTTATCTCTTCATTTCATCTCCTTCCTTCTCAAAACACTGTGCTTGACTGAAGGGGAGAAAAGCACCACTCCTGTGGAACAAATGCTCACGCTGAAACATCCAGGAGATGTTACTCATGGTGAAAAGTTGTCAGTGGTACAGAAGGCATTTTTACTGGTTGATATTATTTCCCAAATGTTCATCAGTAATTTCATGTGCAAGAATTTTTTTTTCTCCCCACTTGGCAGAAAGTTCTTTAACGATAAGCTCCACGTTCCTATTTCTTTTACATCTTCCCCCAAATGCATAGTAGAGTCAGTCTGTTCTTCATGCCAGGGATTCAGCAAATATCATGGATTGACTTCCTGTATGGATCACTCCTTGAGAGGAATCGTACCCTTAATAAGGTCTACAGAAGTGGGCATATGAAAATTTTGGAATGTCTATTTCTTCCACCAACACACCTCCACTTCCTCCACCCTATCCTTTCTCAAAGGCATTTTCAGCCTTAGACATAAGCAAAAAGTAGAAAGCCAACACCAACTGCCAATCTGTACCGTGCAGCGCTGTCTGAAGTTTAATTCCATAGGCTAGTAATTAAGTAAATGGATTCACAAACTTTGGCTGCATTGTCTTGCTATGGGATGGAACTTTGGAGGAGAATCTATACTAAAACCTTTCTCAGGTCCCCTTGATTACAGCATGAAAATAACAATGTGCATCTGGAAGGTTTGTTCTGAGAGTTAAATGTGGCAAGCAAGCGAGAGTGGCTAATCCCAGAGGAAGCTGATACAAGAGGGAATTTAAGATAATCAAGAGAATATCTGCGGCTACAAAGGAGTGGTAAACTGAAGAGGAGGTAACAAGTGAATCATCTACAGATCTACCTCCAAAGAAGCAAAGCAGGAGATGTGAAATGCTGTAGAACAGACTGAGAATGGGCAGGGAGTGTACTATGTACATAAACATCATTATATTACTAAATGATAATGGCAGCAGGTAATGTTCAGAGCTTCCTCTATCTTTAAAAGCAGGTTATTGATAAATTTAACATCAAATAAAAGCAGAAAGCTGAACTGTAATTGGGAATTACTTCTGAACATTTACTATGAGTCTGGCCTAAACTAAGTACTTTATGTATATTATCTCATTTAATCCTCCCAATTCTTAGAAGTAGATATTCTCATTTTCCCCTGCAAGATGTAGAAATTGAGGCTTGACAAAATTAAGCAACTGTCCAAGGATACAGCACTAATCTCCCTGAACAAAATGGAGGTGGAGCCAAGATTTGAACTCTAGTGCTATGCTCAATTATATTATCCCTCAATCCTACACATGCACATAGAACACATGAATGAGACCTCTGAAATGATGCCATTGGCAAACCACTTATCTCCACCTTTATGTGTCAGCCAGTTGAAGAGTACTAAGCAGCAGAAATCCCCACAGAACACTCCATGGCCACAAACTTTTCCAAATTGGAATTGAGAAGCAGAGTTCCTTCCTCCCCACCTCCCTTGATCCATTTATTGAATAATTATAGCCTACAAGGCACCAGGGATATACAAATAGAATACACATCCCCTTTTTTTCTAAAGCAGCTTTGGGATTTAGAGCAAGAAAGAAATAAATTCTTATATAAAAATGATCATGAAGCATCCCATATCTTCAATAATGGGCATTGTCCAGGAATTGATAATTTGTAAATGACTTCCCCTAAATAAATACTTAAGTATGTATAATCTGTGCAATCCAATGCTTTTCAGAGTCAAACCCTAACTGGTACCCACCAGAGGCAGGAATCTTACTCAGAGATTAAGAAAGTTACATTTTGAGTGAGAAATTCTCCAAATTGCAAAGAAGAGCTCCAGTGTTATGAAGCCTGCCATAATAAACCTGGGCCTCTCCTCACCATCTACCTTTCCAATCAAATTGTTAGAAGGCTTTATGACTCTTTTGGAATGAAAGAACCAGTATGGGCAATATTTTGGAGTTCTAACTGGGGATGGTTAAATACGAAGCAGATGCACAGAACCATTAATCAAAACATTTACCACTCAATAACCACCCATCATGACAATTATTCTGAGCATTTTCCTTCCAAATAACTCAAAATAAGGCTGCCAAAATGCTGCCGACTCTGACAGTAGTGTTCATTACCCCAGCTGATGAAATCACAGTGGCAAATAGGACTGCAAACGAAATAGGTGGAGGTGTGACCAGAATCATGAGTGGATATGTGGATTTATGAACTTTTCAGTGTTCAACCAAGGGACAGAAAGGAGCTTGTAAGAATGACACCCCAGCTAAAGGGGATGTCTGTTCTGGGCCAGAGGAAGTAAAAAGGGGACAAAGTCTTGCAAGTGAAAACCAAATAATAAATATGCACAATGCCAGAGTCCCTAGCCCAGGCCTTTTATTTCCCCTCCAGATGGTTCAGCAGCTGAAGAGCTCTGCGGAATGTCTGCATGTCCCCTCGGCTCAGCTGCTTTCCTTGAGAGGGCATCATAATAGATGCTTTTGGACCTGTATGCAGACATAGCTGTTGGGGGTCCACAGACCAGGCAGTGACAACCAGTGACTCATTTACTTACTCTACAGCTGATGTGATGAACACCGACAAACCCCACTTGGGCAAAGCTCTCCATTTATGCCTTTAGCTTTCACCATTTGGCAACTTGGAGCCTAATAACACCAATGATGAAATTAAAGTGTTTCTTTTTCTTCTCTCTTTTCCGCACATACTTTAATTGGCTGCAAAGATTTTCAGGCTCACCATATTGGACTAATTTCAGTATAAAGGAAAGAGTGACAAGGATAAATTCAAGGATAAATTCAAAGCTCAATAGAAAAAGCAGTTGCAGCCATTTACAAGTTTATATAGGAGAATACTTCTGCCAAAAACTAGTGCTGCTTAGCAGCAAACTGATTACTGTCAGAATGCCTCCACTCTGCTCAGACAGTGTCTTACTCCTAACTGGATACCAAAAGCACAACAATATCGCTCTGAATGAAATCATGGTATAAAAATATAACACAAAAGCTTAAATGCACAGGAAAAAAAGTCACATTAAATAAATTTGAAAAAATGCCCAGGAGCGGTGGCTCACGCCTGTAATCCCAGTAATTTGGGAGGCTCAGGCGGATGGATCACAAGGTCAGGAGATCAGGGCCATCCTGCCTAACATGGTGAAATCCCATCTCTACTAAAAATACAAAAAAAAATAGCCAGGTGCAGTGGCACGTGCCTGTAATTCCAGCTACTCAAGAGGCTGAGGCGCAAGAGTCGCTTGAACCCAGGAGGCGGAGGTTACCATGAGCTGAAATCCCACCATTGCACTCCAGCCCAGGAGACAGTGAGAGACTCCATGTCAAAAAAAAAAAGAAAAAGAAAAGAAAAAGAAAAATAACAACCTTTGTCAACTACACTATAATATTTAACTAAGGGAATCCTACTAGCATTTATTCAAAAATGTAAGCAAGCTTTATTATTTTGCTATTCTGAAGGATGTAATAAACCCATGCTTTTGTTCAAGCTAATAACTGGTAGATTACCCCATCAAATAACTCAGGTTAGCTGCAGGGAGAAAAAGAAAAAAAAGAAAAAAACCAATAGCCTCGCACAATGTGCATTCAATAACCTGTAATCAACTACTAAGTAAATTACGGAAGCAGAAAACAGAGCTTTGTTACTTTAAAAAAAAGAGTTTGTTACTTTAAAAAAAAAAAAAAAAAAAAAAAAGGAGAAAGCTTGTAACAACTTCCACTTCTGGAGCCACATTGACTCCAGTTAATTTAGGATGCCTGAGGCTATGAGTATGGTACCCTGAGGTGTAAGTGAAGGTGATCTCTTCTCACATCTATGAACAATATTTTCCCAACTTTGTTTTTAAAGTGAGCATTAGGGTATAGATAGATGCTCTGTAATTTTTCCATCCAAAAGCTTGAATAAATGGTTAATTGCTGACTTAAATTGCAATAAAGAAGTGTCCTAATTTCAAACAAGGATGCTCACTTTCAGAATCTCATAATCTTTTCAAAAATCTGTTTTATTCATAAATAGGATAAAAATCTTCTTGCAAGCTTCACTAAGTCTCTCCATAAGCCCCTGCCCAACAGATGCAAGTTCAATAGCCAGAATTCAACCCAGATAATTTATTGGCTTACAAATGAATTGGCATCTATAAAAATAAGCTTTCTAAAAAGGATTTACGCTGTTTAAATCCTTCAGAAATGCTCTAAGCTTACCCACCCTTTATCAATGTAAGACTGATAAAATGTATTTTCATTATCATCATAAAATGGAAGCATCAAGATTGTTGAAATGTTAGTTTAGAAAGTCATTTGCAGTGACATTTAAAACAATTTATTTAAACATTTGACTCATGATAAGAATACTGCCTATTAAATTAAGATTGGCTGTTCAGAATTCACTGGAGCCCTATTCTCCCCCTCTGTGACAGTTAACATCTTTTGATAGTAAGGGTCATTACACATCTAAAATTAAAAAGAAATAAGAAAAAAGAACGCCACGCCGTTCTGAGCAAGTGCCTATTAAAATGACTGATCCTCGACATTTTAATGCAAAGACTGTGAGTATGATGGCTTCCTCTCTGTTGCCCCCTGTGAAGCCTTTCCCTGTATTGGCAATAACTTTGCCCATGTCCAACCCTGTGGAACATTCATATGACCTACCTTTTCCCCACTCTGCAGAATGCTTCCCTCTGAAGAATCACCAGAGAACAGGGAAAATAAACAAATCTGCAAACAAATTCCCAGGCAGTCCACATCACCTCCCAAAGGACACTGACAACAGCTGAAGAGACCACAACACACAAACTCGTTTTTCAGCCAGCCTGTAATGTTCCTCCTTACACACACTCTGGAAATCCTCACAGCTCCCTTCAACTCCAGAGCAGGAGCCACCAATATTCCAGGTCAGCCACCTGTATAATATGCTCACCACGAGAGAAGACTCAAGGTAAAATTAAACTGACAGAAAAAAGCAATGTTCCTTGTTAGATCATCAAGCCTCTGGAAGCATGCAAACATATGCGTACGTTACGGTGTTTAAGGCGACCCAACTGAGAAACGTCGTGATTCCAGGGGCTTCCCTCATGTATCAGGATGGACTTTATCAGGATTCTCATCCTACAAAGCTACCACGTCAGTCACAAAAGACAACTACGCAATCTGTTTCGATGTAATAAATTCAGGAGTTGAGCTGTATGGCAAGCCCATCTTAGAAGTCCTCAACGCCAGGAGAGGATCTGTCCTAGTTAGGTGCAAAAAGCAGATCTCATAATATCCAAGTTGTCTGGAAACATGATACATGGCAGGGTAGTCTTTCCAGCTCCCATTTTGTTGGTGCCTTCACCTCGGGTTGTCAGGGCTGGGGTTAGGGAAAATGCCTCTTTCCGTCTCTATCTCTTAACTTCGCAGCGAGAGCTGTAAGCAGTGACTGTTCTCATCACCTAGTGTCCTTCTGTCAGGGGCCGCTTCGGTAGCTACAGAAGCCTAGCCGCTGGAAGCTTCCTTCCCGGACACTCCACACCTCCAGGCCACACCTTTTAGGCAATAACCAAATGTCATTTTGTTCTTTCCCCTTCTCCTAGGCATTACACCGGGAAACTGTTTACGCGCATCGACCCCACACACCTTCCAAAATCTCCACTTTCCGGGCTCCAAGCAGCTCTCTGCTACTCAGACAACCCAGGCTAACACCTCGGGTTTCCCCACGCAGCTTCCTCTTCAGCTTCTCAATCACAAGACTGTGCGGGCGGCACATGCCAACGGAACCACCACCCCTTCTGCTCCCTCGGGGACTCAAGTCGCTCTCGGACCGCGCACAGAAGCGGCTTTCAGTTCCGGGCAGGCGGCCGGGGCTTCGGGGGTACTGGGGTGCCCAAACCCAGGGGTGCCGCCGGACGGGGAAGCGGAGGTGCGGCCGCAGGACGGGCGCGCCTCCCAAGTCCCTAGCCACCTGCGATGCGTCCTCAACTCGCCTGCCCATCGCCACCACCAGAAACCTCAGACACCCCATTGTGTGGACAGGCAGCGCGCTCCCCCCGGCCCCGCCGCCCTCGCCTACCTTCTGTCGGTCTCTCCGGAGCGCCAGCACAGCCGGCCGCCCGCCTCCAGCGCTCTGCAAAGCGAAGGAGGACGCTTTGTTAGGGCTGGAGAAGCGGGACAATACTTCGCAGCCGGCGCCGCGATTCCGGGCGGGTGTCCTTCAAAAGGACGCGAATGGGGACCCGCGCGAGCGTCATTTCCATATGTAAGGGGCCAGCGCTTACAAAAGCGCTGCTCTCGGGGGCCGCGGGCTGCAGCGCGCATCCTCCCCACCCCCGCCGGCCCGCCCCCCGCCCGCGCCTCCGGGACCGGCCCCTCCTCCCGCCTCCGAAGCCGCCCCGTCCCCGCCTCGTCCTCCCGCCCGGCCGCCGCTTCCTCCCGGCCCGCAGGGATTGCGCTCGCCCAGGCCCCGGACCCCAAATGGGAAGCCCCCGCGTGATCTGGTGCCCAGTTCGCTCCGGGCGCTCAGGGCCTCGCCGACGGCGCGGGGGCAGCGCGAGGCCTCCGTGCACCCCCAGACCGTGGGTCCGGGTCCCCGGGGTTGCGCCACTTACTGCTTCCCGGTGCTCAGGCGCCCGGCGCCGCCGCGGGAACCATGGCCGCTGGCGCACTCCGGGCTTGGCGGCGGCGGCGGCGGGACGGCCGCGCCCAGCGCGCTCGGCTGCCGGCTCGGCCGCGGCCACCCGGAGCTCTGGACGCTGGGGAGGAAGGGCCCGGCCCGCGCGGGGAGGAGGAGTCAGGGCGACGCCGGCACCGGCGCTGCTCCTCCTCTGCGGCCCGCGCGGCTCCGGCAGCTGAGGGAGGAGCAGGCGGCGCCGCCTGGGCCCTAGCGGACGCGCCCTCCCTCTCCGAGTGCCCGCCTCCGAGATCTGAAGTTAGAAACGCCGGGGCTCCTGGTGCGGGTGGAGGAGGCTGGCGCCCCGAGGTCGCCGCCGAGCTGGGGCTGGCGCTGCCACCCTCGCCTCCTGCCTGTCCGCCTCCCTTTCTTTCCCAACACGCCTGCACTCACCCGCACCGCTGACACTCGGGCAGCAACGTCTCCGCGCAGAGGAAGGGCCCCCGCCTTCAGCCAGCGGGATTTTAAGGGGGGGATCCCTGTGCCTCTTTTGCTCTCGGGCGGCCCTGGATTTCCCAGCCTTCGGGTGTCCACTGGCCGTCAACATTGGAAAGGGTGTTCAGGAGGCGGAAGGGCTCTAGAAGTGACTCGGTGTCCTGTAGAGCGAGCGCGACCCTCCTGCCGGGTCTACACTGGCTTCTGCACCTGCCCACCACGTCCTCACAGGCTCCCACCCCTGTGCAGACTTCTCCGGGTGAAGCTAACCCTCGGTCGCAAGCCACACAGGACGGAAACTCCTTAGAGTTGATGGTTCGCAGCCCAACAGTTGCTCGATATTTACCGCCTCCTACCCCCACCCCAGAGTCTCCGTTCTCACTCCCCCATCCCTACACTTCTGATCTCATTGCAGTCAAATAGGATCCCAAGTTCAGACCATGGTTCTCTTTAAGTTGCAGTGTTAAATGTATTGCCCTTGAAGGATCCGCCTGATGGATCACAACCCTCAAGTGTGGTTATTTTAGCAAGAAACTGGTGATAGCTCCAAGAGAGCAAGCAATAGACAAGAGGAAACCAGCATTCCTTGAGAATCCAGTGTGCTAGAAACTCGACAGAAATTATCTTACCTAATTCTCACATCACCCTTAGGAGGCAGACATTATTTTGCAGATGAGGAAAATGGATCTCGAAGAAGTCAAAGAGCTTCCTCAGGATCACACAGCAGGAACTCCACAGAATTGAGATTCAAAAGCAGATCACATATGTGGCAAAATTGCATAGAACTGAATATATACTCACAAATGAGAGCACGTGAAACTCTCATGAAATTTGAATAAGACATTTGGACTACACTAATGTCCATTTCCTGGTTGTAGTATTGTTCTACAGTTATGCAAAATGTTACCATTGAGAAAAATTGAGTGAAGCATCTATAGGGGATCTCTATTATTTCTTACAACTTCATGCGAATTTACAGTTAGCTCAAAAAAATTTTTTTTTAATTTTAAACAGATCAATTTTATTCAAAAGACCAGGCTCACTTCTTTCAACACAGCATATAAGTGTGCCTGCAGAATAAGAGAGAGTTATGCTCCTCTCTCCTTTTTAAACACTCTTGAATAAGTACACACACACACACAAACACACACACTCATATACTGTATGCATGGTTGTTCAGTCATCCAGTAATAATTATACAACACACACACACACGCAGTTCATTAAGAGGATAGCTAACTTGTTACCAGAATACTTACATAGGGATCATCTTGTAAGACAGACAATAATGTTCACTGGGCACTAAAAGAGCCAACAATCTTGGAAGGTAAGAATGAAGAGGTGTCTTTTTTGTTTCACCTAATCTCTGCCATGGAATCGTCATCCTACTGGTTACCTCTCCAAGCATCACTTTTTAACCGGCAAGAATCCTTAAGGATGATATTGCTCATTAGTTTAAAGCAGTGATTCTTGGGGGTCGGGAGATATTGGAAGTGGCATTCACTCCCTGTGCAGGAAGATCAGAATTGCTGGGGGTTGTGTAATTTGAAAAACACAAGATGCGCTTTCTTGAGAGGAGTAAGTGGGGTGGAGTTAGCGCTGGGACTGGGAACTGGGATCACCTCCAGCCTTGCTACAAAGGAGGAAAAGCATGGAACATGGTTACTGCATGGTGTGGGTTGGCAAGAGCAACCCTACCAAGAAAGATCATTTATTCAACACAACGGGCCTGCAATTTGGGTTGCGTTGAGCAAATTGTTAGTCTTAGTCCAGACTGGAGTCATAGGGAAAAAAAGCAGAGACTTCCTTTAGAGCCCATCACTTGATCTTTTCTCTATTAAACACAAAATGACAGCAGAAGTAGCAACCAGGCTCCAATTCTACATTATAACCAATATAAGATTTTAAAAAAGTAAATGTTTATTCAGAGTTATTACCCTTTACAAACAAAACTTCACTCCTATCTGTTGCAGCTTATCTGCCTCTGATTTTTACTCTCACTTTATAAAGAAACTTGTTCAAGGACCCAGGATCCTTGAAGTATTTGAACATGAAGTTTTTGAAGGGTTTTCTGCCATATTTCACAGGACTGAACTGGCTTTCTCAGATGGTTAAAGCTCTAAAACGTTAACTAAAGAATAATCCAGGGAAGAGAAAGTTACTCTTTGTTTCTTTTCTTTCTTTTTATTTATGTATTTTATTTATTTATTTATTTTTTTGAGACAAAATCTCACTGTGTTGCCCAGGCTGGAGTGCAGTGGCGCAATCTTGTCTCACTGCAACCTCTACCTCCTGGGTTCAAGCGATTCTCCTGATTCATCCTCCCAAGTAGCTGAGATTACAGGTGTGCACAGTCACATCTGGCTAATTTTTGAATTTTTAGTAGAGACAAGGTTTCACTATGTTGGTCAAGCTGGTCTTGAACTCCTGACCTCAAGTGATCCTGCCTCGGCCTCCCAAAGTGCTGGGATTACAGGCGTGAGCCACTGCGCCTGGCCTACTCTTTGTTTCTTCTTGAAGTAATTTTGAAATTAGCAGTTTAGAGTCAAGACGACAAGTGAGAGAGAGAGAGAGAGAAAGTCAGGCTTTGTAAACTTACTGGAACCTGAAAAGTTATTTTTTTTTTTCTTAGTCAGATAAAGGTTCTAACCAAACATGGTCTACCCTCTTCCAAGTCACAGCTGGGTATAAACTATTTTTCATTCACAGAGTAGTCAAACAGCCTGTCACTCATGTAGCAGTTCCTGGATCCTTTTAAACTTCTTTAATCGATATCTTTCTTATTTCTGTGACCATCTGAACTCAGCAGGACAGTTTTCAGGCAAGTTGCAGAGCTGTGTCAAGGACAGCCAAATTGTTAAAGTAGATGATCAGTTATAGTCTAGTCCAGGAACTCACTGCGTGAAAGAAAGGGACATCAGTGATCCCCCCAAGGCCCTAAGAAAGATGAATGAGGAAAGGAAAAAGGGAGAAATTTGAGTTGCAGACATACAAGTCAAGGACTAAGAGTTCCAGCAGCAAAATGTTGGTGGTTAAGAACCCAGGAAGAAAGAAGGAAAGTATAGAAAAGGGAAGGGAAGGTGACAGAAGGCAAACTGATTTACACTTTTGCCCCTGGGGGACACCTATTAGAAATTAGGATTATCTCTCATTTTCCTTATGAAGAAAATGAAAGAAGAGGAAAGCAGGATTCCATACAATTTATTTTTTTAAAGTAAGCATTGATTGCCTACCCTGTGCCTAATACTGTCCTGAAAGTCACACGATGTTCAAAATAAACATCAGGCTGGGCGTGACAGCTCACACCTGTAATCCCAACATTTCTGGAGGCTGAGGTGGGTGGATGCCTTGAGCCCAGGAGTTCAAGACCAGCCTGGGCAACACGGTGAGACCCCCCCTTCTCTACTCTCCTTTTTTTAATTAGCCAGGCTGGGTAGCACATGCCTCTGGTCCCAGCTTCTCATGAGGCTGATATAGGAGGATCAATTGAGCCCAGGAGGTCAAAGCTGCAGTGAACAATGATTATACCACTGCACTTTAGTCTGGTGACAGAGAGAGACCCTGTCTCAAACAAAACAAAATGAAGCAAAAATCAACCCTGGTTCTTGCCCTTGAGGAATGTATCATTCTCCTTTTGGAAGGTAAAAATATGCACTCATGAGACAGTAAGGGAATGATGTTAGGTGGCATTGGAGTCTAATTACGTTCTCCAGTTGGGGGACATACACACGCTACAGCAAGGCAGAGAAGAGAGCAATGATTTCCCTAAAACATGACTTCTATTTGAGCATTCTGAACATTGCTTTTCACATCAGGTCCTAGATCTTTTTCCTGACATTGAAGGTCCTTCCTGATCAATGCAAATGTATGTATCCTCAGTGTCTGCAGGAAACCTACCCTCCCTCCACTCTGCTCATGTGGACCTTCTAATCTTCCCTCTGCTGCTCTTTCAGCCCAGATCATCAGTCCTAATGTGTATTGAATGCCTTGTGTCTGTTCATTATTTGGCCCAGCAATTGAAGCATAGCAGGAAGTGGTTTTTGCACATGTGTCTTTTGGATCCCATGGGCTGAGCACTTAGGTACTTTCCAAATACTTGGCATTCATGTGGAGAAGAGATGTTGCATATGTATACGTGGGATGGGCAGGTGGGGGGTTGATCTTTACTTTTGGAATTATCCCTTTTCATGTGGCTGGATGCAGGCAATGGTGTACTCTTCTGAAGACTGTAAGTGCCAAAGGACTGCCACTCTAGCTTCATTTGAAGGGGGGAGGAAATGAAATGTTAGTTTAAGAAACATTCGCATTCCCTCCCTCATACACTCTTTTTTTAAAAAATTTTATTTTTATTTATTTATTTTTATTTTTGGGGATGGAGTCTTACTCTGCCACCCAGGCGGGAGGGCAGTGGTCGCATAATCTCAGCCCCTCCACTGCAACCTCTGCCTCCCGGGTTCAAGCAATTCTCCTGTCAGCCTACAGGGTAGCTGGGACTACAAGCATGCACCACCATGCCCAGCTAATTTTTGTGTTTTTAGTAGACATGAGGTTTCACCATGTTGGGTAGGTTGGTCTTGAACTCCTGACCTCAGCTGATTGGCCCATCTTGGCATCCCAAAGTGCTGAGATTACAGGAGTAAACCACCACACCCGGCCCCTCCCTCATACACTCTTAAACACTAAACCAATATGACATAAAATCTTTACTTTTTTATTAGAAGAGTTTTGAATGGAAAATGAAACATTTTTCCCCAAGCAAGACTACTTTGAATCTCTAGAATTTGATGTGCACACAAAAGAAATGGCAACCCAGAAACATACATGTTAAAACATTTCCGTTCAGTAGAAATATAATGTGAGCCACACATTGTAGTTCAAAATTTTCCAGTAGCCACATTTAAAAGAGTAAAAACATGTAAAATTAATTTTTAGATTTTTTTTTAACCCAATATACCCCAAAAACACAATCACTTCAACGTGTAATCAACAAAAAAGTAATAATGGGATATTTTACATTTGTTTTTGTTCTAAGCCTTTGAAACCTGGTGTGTGCCTGACACTTGCAACACATCTCAGTTCAAACCAGCCACACGGGGCTAGTGGCTGCCACAAATGCAGTGTCAGAACAAGAAGAGGATTCAGAATCTGTCCAACCCAATTCCATTATTGTTAAAAGAAAGCTGTGTTCAGGAAGCTTTGGTGCCTTGCTCAGGATCACACCAGGGATCACACACCCCTAGGCCTGACCTGTCCACCTCAGCACTCGCCTCCTGAGAGGGCTTATGACTGACTCAGACAGCTGCCATGGAATGAAACCCAGTGTTTACTAACATTTTAAAACAATCACCATCCTCTAAGTCCATTGGGCCCTCAAAATATGCTTAGACATAAAATTTCTGAAGAAAATAGCCCAATTTATAATATTTTATTTTATTTATTTTTTCTTTTCTTTCTTTCTTCCTTTTTTTTTTTTAGACGGAGTCTCATTCCGATGCCTAGTCTGGAGTGCAGTGGCGCAATCTTGGCTCTCTGCAACCTCTGCCTCCCAGGTTCAAGCGATTCTCCTGCCTCAGCCTCCCAAGTAGCTGGGACTACAGGCGCGTGCCACCTTGCCCAGCTAATTTTTGTTGCTGTTGTTGTTGTAGTTGTTATGGAGTTTTGCTCTTGTTGTCCAGGCTGGAATGCAATGGCGCGACCTGGGCTCACCGCAACCTCCGCCTCCTGGGTTCAAGCGATTCTCCTGCCTCAGCCTCCTGTAATTTTTGTATTTTTAGGTAGAGACAGGGTTTCGCCATGTTGGCCAGACTGGTCTCAAACTCCTGACCTCAGGTGATCCACCCACCTCAGCATCCCAAAGTGCTGGGATTACAGGCATAAGCTACCACGCCTGGCCCCAATATATACTATTTTAATACTTAGAAATGACAACCCCGTAGGCCATTTGTTAAAGCGCACCCCACATGTTTTCAACTCAGCTGTATTGGCGTTTGAAGGGTACCCGGCAGAGAGAGGGTTGGGGGCCAAGGAGGCAGTAGCTGCTGGGCCTTGCCTGTCCTCCAGGGATGCGTGGGAGGGGTGCTTCTCTGTCTTCCATCCTCCATCCCACCCACATTGGCTCCTGCCAGCATCCCAAGGACCCATGCTGTCTGCCATGATTAATCTCAAAGGCCTTAAAATAACTGAGTGACCTTTTTTTTTCCACTCTGCACAGTTTGTAGTGCCTTATATTCTGAATCAAGCCAAAGCCAAAATCCAAGAAAAGTGACCATTTCAAAAACAAAATGAGCCCGCTAGGAAGAGACCGTTACTTTCAATAATGAGAACACTGGGGAGTAAACCGAATAATGAGGACATTGTTGCACCTGGACCGATGAGAAAGCAATTAGATAGGGCATTACAAAAGGCAACATAAAGATCTTTGATTTGCATTTTGTCAACTGTGAGAGAATGGGTGTAATTCTCTAAAGATGTAGTTTAGACCTCTGTACTAAAATACTGAGGTCAAAGTGATGATAAATCTTATGGCAGTGGGGTCTGTCAGTCACATCTCACTCTACATAAATTGTCTTAGAGGCTGAAGTGCTGGGGCTATGCTGATACCCAAATGCCATACTCAGACTTTCATAAAAATCTATTTTATCACTTGATTTTTGATGTTCCCTTCTCACACATCATGCAGCCTATCTCTGGGTCCCTCAATATGCAAACAAATAATAGAGAAGGAAACAAGCAGAGAGAAAAGTGGTGCTTATTCAGGTGTATCTGGTCACAGGTTAAGATCAAGAACCAGCCAAACTGTGTGTGTGTGTGTGTGTGGTGTGTGTGTGTGTTTGAGTGTGTGTGTGTTTGGGTGTGTGTGGTGTGTGTGTTTGAGTGTGTGTATGTTCGAGTGTGAGTGTGTGTTTGGGTGTGTGTGTTTGGGTGTGTGTGGGGGTGGTGTGTATGTGGGTGGTGTGTGTGTGGGTGGTGTGTGTGTATTTGGATGTGTGTGTGTTTGGGTGTGTGTGTGTTTGGGTGTGTGTGTGTTTGGGTGTGTGTGGTGTGTGTGTTTGGGTGTGTGTGGTGTGTGTGTGTGTGTGTGTGTTTGAGTGTGTGTGTGTTTGGGTGTGTGTGGGTGTGTGTGTGTTTGAGTGTGTGTGTGTGTTTGGGTGTGTGTGGGGGTGTGTGTGTGTTTGAGAGTGTGTGTGTGTGTTTGGGTGTGTGTGTTTGGGTGTGTGTGGGTGTGTGTGTGTGTTTGAGTGTGTGTGTGTGTTTGGGTGTGTGTGTTTGGGTGTGTGTGGTGTGTGTGTTTGGGAGTGTGTGTGTGTTTGGGTGTGTGTGGTGTGTGTGTTTGGGAGTGTGTGTGTGTTTGGGTGTGTGTGGGTGGTGTGTGTGTGTTTGGATGTGTGTGTGTTTGGGTGTGTGTGTGTTTGGGTGTGTTTAGGGATGTGTGTGTGTTTGGGGGGGGTGTGTGTAAGATAGGTAGGCAAGTGTGCTGGAAAGCTTGTTTGTCCCATCAGACCCTCTGCCTACTCTTCTCCACCTGCTGTATTCCCCAAGAGGCGAACCTAGATATACTACATTAGCAGGCTCCCTCAAGCCCTTGTTCCCATTATGTTCAGCTGATGGGGTAGCGCTGACAAAAGATTGGAGGCAAGATGGAGCATAAGGTTGGTGCTTACTCCCTGTAGGGTCTCTGCAGGCTGGCTGCAACCCATAAAGTCACAGCTCCTGTCTCACAGCCTCTCCACACATCCTGTCACCAGCTTGCAAAGCCACACTCTCCTTTTGCCAGTGAGGCCTAAAATTGGCAATGGCACCTCCTGATCCTAGCTTTCAGGTGGGCACTTATCCTTGTCTCTCTGAACCCAGTCCACACCTTTGTAAATAGTCCCTTTATTACTAACCTTTCTCCAAATACCTACTTTGACTTTATCCACTATTTCCTTCTGAGACTTTGATTGATAAAGTGGGTATGCATATGTTCCTTGCTCTAGAAAGAATTTCTGTTTTCTTTATTAGCAGGATATTCCTTGAACTTTTCCATTACCCAGAATCATCACAGGTCAGTTTCCCAGAAGCAGGTCCTGAGATGAGGATTTGTACATGAGTTATATGAAAGATGTGTTAGAGGAGAGACCTCCAAGGGGGTACGTGGGAAGGCAGGAGCAACACAGGGAAAGAAGGAGGGAAAAAAGCCAAGTGCAGGTGTTATTCAGGCAGAGTCCCAGTCTCAGTCTATTGCTGACTGGAGCTCTGGAGCGTATACTACACCTCAGAGTTTTCCCACACTTGATTCGGGGGAGCTGGGCTTTCAGTTTCCTGTACCAGTAACTCATTGGCTGTGGGCACCTCATGGCCACAGTAAGCTCCCAGGCACTTTCAGTTCTCTGTGCAAACAGGTGAAACTCCAGTAGTTCAAGGGCAACCCTCTGAAGATAGTTGCAGAAGCTCATCATTAGAAAGCAAAACACACTGAAGCTGGGGTGTGGGCGCACAGAACCAGCAAAAGGTATTCCAGGGCATCCAGGCAGAGCAACATCAATTTGTGCCTCACATATATTTCCTGGAATTCGAAAGTATTTAGGGAGGAGAGATACACTGAGTATCAGTTGACTATCAATTAATTATCAATTAACAATAGAATTATTGGTAGACAGGAAAGCCTTATCTCTGATGCTAAGGGAGCACACCCTTTGAAAAAGCACTGCATATTAATCAAATGGTATTTGCTCCAATGGACTCAGTTAACATACTTTTGGTAAAAATCAAATCAGGGTCCATAGACTTTTTAAAAGACAGGGGCATCTTTGTTGGAATTGTAGCTACCAGATACCTGATGCAGGTATGTTCCATGGTATGTGTGCATGTGGTTGGTGGTGGTGGCAGCAGGGAGGGAGGGTATCAACACTTGCCATTTTCCTCTGAATCTTCTAACACTTGGAAATTTGTCATAGAAGATTTTCTCATCTGCAGTTCAAACACTTTTCAGCAGGAATTTAGCTGAAGTTGAAATCACCATCTGGCATCTCATATTGAACCAGGTTCTTTGTGTGCCAAGAGCTTCTTCTTTTGGCAATGACGTTGACTGTGATCTTTCAAAAATGTTTCTTGGGTTGGCATTCTTGACTGAACAGAACAAGCAGCCTGTCTTGGAATTTAGGAAGAGATGTGCTGAGCAAGTTTTTGCCCCAGGAATAAAAGTGCGAGGTGAAAAGTTGAAGATTTGAGGTTTTGAAACTCCAGAATTCACGTGTTTTATTGTCGTTGACCTAAAATCAGCTAGGGAAAAATAATTTCTGTGAAACGATTAGTAGAAGCAAAATGTTGCACAAGGAATATTCCATTTGAATCAATAAATCTTATTTAAGCAATTTCTAGGTGCAAAGTGATATCCTACCTGCTGTAGGGACACGAGGATGACTAAGAGGCAGCGTTTTCTCCTAAGTGCTTCAGCATCCACTGGCTGGAGGAGGCAGCGGAAGACAGTGCGTGATTAGGTGGATACAAGGCAGACTATACTAAGAAGCATAGCTGACATCGTCAGCCTCCTCCCAGGTACTCTGGGATTTCTCTAACCATTTCTGTGTGTTCCTCCATCCACTTTGGAGTGCTTTTGCTGCCACTGGCCTGCACCTGTGACTCTGTTTTGGTGGCTGCTGTGTACAAATGCATGCAGAGAGCAAGAAGTGCTTGGGAACTGAATCCCTAGCTAGTGACTGCTCAGCATGGAAGAAAGGAAGCTCAGTTCCTTTGTCTTAGAGAAGGACATCAATTAATGTCCAGAGTTCCCCTATGGAATTGAGCTGGGCTACTCGCCTTGGGACTTTCACCAAATTTCTCACCCTTGCTTGATCTCTTTCTCTTCTCTGTCTTACCTCCCTCATTCACTTGCCAGACTCTTTGGAGAGCATTTCCTTAACAAAACCCTTCCCTACAAATCCTCCTCTCATGAACTGCTTCTGGGAACCCAATAAGGGGCATAATAGGAATCCGAACAAAATGCTATGGGAGCACAGAAAGGAGGGATTAATTCTGCCTGGAGAACAAGGAAGTTTCCGTAAACGGAGAGAGCATTTGAGCAATGCCTTGAAACATAATTTGGAATTTGCCAGACAGATAGAATGAAGAAATGTCATGATAAATCTGGGGGAAATACATTAATGAAGGAATAATCAAAGTAATGACGGGGAGTGATAGGAGATGAGGTTGCTAGAGTTGGTTGGGATGAACTGAGGAAGAGTCTTCAATGCCATTAAAGAGTTTAACTTTTAAAGTCTTAACAAATGGCAATAGTGAGCCATTGCAGGTTTTTGGGCAGGGGAGAAATATGATAAATCTTTTGGGAAAACAATTGAGCAAAAATACAAAAGATGGATTGGAGAATAAGAGACAAATAGTGGAAACCAGTTTGAGGGTCATTGCAATATTCTAAGAGGGGATGATGGAGGTCTGACTTAGAGTCCTTGACATGAGAATGAAAAGAAAATGACAGCTCTAGAGATTGAACAATTGGACTTGGCAGCTAACTGGACATATGAGGCAATAACGTGAGAAGTCAAAAGTGGCTGAGGTGTTGGTCTGGATCAAGGTGGATAATGGTGCCATTAACCAAGAGAGAAGCCAGGAGGAGAAAATCAGGCTGAAGAAAAGTCAATAAGTTCATTTTTGGAAAAAAAAAAATGCCCAATGGCTCAAATACATTTGAATGGAATCAAAGTAATCTGAGAATGAAGAACAAACCAAAAAAGTAAGAATATTTGGATACTCATGAAGTTCTTGTTCAATTTTAGAACAAAAGCCTGGGCACGGTGGCTCATGCCTGTAATCCCAGCACTTTGGGAGGCTGAGGCAGGAGGATTGCTTGAGCCAGGAGTTTGAGTTCACCCTGAGCAACATAGCAAGACCTCATCTCTATAGGAAAAAAACAAAATTAGCCAGGTGTGATGGTGCACACTTGTGGTCCCAGCTACTTGAGAGGCTAAGGTGGGAGGATCCTGTGAGTCCATGAGGTTGAGGCTGCAGTGAGCAGAATTGTGCCACTGCACTCCAGCCTGGGTGACAGAATGAGACACTGTCTCTTAAAAAAAAAATTAGAACAAAAAGGTATTTTTAAAAATTAGCTTTCTAGACAGGAATCAAAACAACAAAATTAACAGCAGAAACTCAGACATCCTTTAGGAATAGGAACACTTAGAATTCTGAATGCAATGCTTCAGTTTCATCACGACTGTACTTTGCTTATTGAAACTAGAGTGAGGAGTCTGTATGGTCTAAAGATTGAATCTGAAATGTTAAGCCTGTATGGCTGTTTGAAGCAATCTTTGAAATCAGAGCCCTATGACAATAGTGCTGAAATCAAGAAGAAAAAAATAGTGCTTTTAGTGTGTACAGACTATTATCTGGGTAATGTAACCAGTTTTTTGTAGAGAGGCTTTGGAGTAATAGTCCCATCAATGGACAGTAGTCATTTCCTAACCTTTAATTATTGCTGCTCATTTGCTTATGGCTATGGCTCTAATTTTTCTTTTTTTCTTTTTGAGACAGTCTCTTTTTTTTTGAGACAGAGTCTCTGTCACCCAGGCTGAAGAGCAGTGGCGCAATCTCAGCTCACTGCAACCTCCACCTCCCAGGTTCAAGTGATTCTCCTGCCTCAGCCTCCTGAGTAGCTGGGATTACAGGCGTGCACCACCATGCCTGGTTAATTTTTGTATTTGTAGTAGAGACAGGGTTTCACCATGTTGGCCAGGCTGGCCTCGAACTCCTGACCTCAAGTGATCTGCCTGCCTTGGCCTCCCAAAGTGCCGAGATTACAGGCATGAGCCACTGCACCCAGCCTGCACTGATTTTTATAAAAATCAATATGCCCATGTGGGAATTGGCATCCCTGCATTGCATTGACATTTTAAGCAGCACACAATTAGAAGAAAAAGAACAAGTCCAAATTGTTAAAAAATGTTTTAGTTTGAGGAAAAGTCTACTTCATACAAGACACATTGTTTCAAAAGCCAAATGAATTAGGGCGGCAGAGAGGACTTGCTACTCTGTAACAATGTTACATTTAAATTCTCTTTGAGAACCCTTAATACTTAGAGCCTCTACCACTTCCTCCTATCCTAGGCAAGAGGTAGATTTAAGAAGTAAAGTTATGTATGAAAATAATGGAGGAAGAGAAGATAGGAAAAATAGAAAGCAAGATAAAGAGGTCATTGGTTGTGTTTATTCGTTCAATCTCTTCCTTCCTTTCTTTCATCCTTCCCCCTGTCTCTCCCTTCCTCTCCCACTCCCAGGAATTATTGAATACATACTGTGTGCCAGGGACTGTACTAGAAGCTAGAGATACCACACTAAACAAGTGAAACATACACGATCTCTACCCTCATGGAATATAAGTCTATCATACTTGATTTCAGATTCTATGTGTAAATAAAAGATTATCACTTTTTCTTCACTCTTGTTCTCTCTCTCCCCTTCCTATTATGTATTAAAGCATATTGGGTTCACCCATTTGTTGGGCAAATGCCCTAAACATAACCCAATTAGGCTGCCTTCATTTGAAACCCAACTCTCCCACTTAACAGTTATGTACATTTGGTCAAGGACTTAACTTGTTGACTTTCCATCTCTTCATTTATAAAACATACATAATAATAACACATGCCTCATAGGATGTTGTGAATATTAAAGAGTCAGTTCATTTAGAACTTAGAATGGGCTCTCAGACACAGTGAGTTATCAATTCATTTTAGCCACTACTGTTTTATATTATGCACAGGAATAAAAAGATGAAACAGATTATATTTTCAAGGAGCTTACAATCTTGCAGGTGGAGACAGACAGGTACACAGATAAAGGCAATAAAGCGTGGTAAGTGTGGTGGGTGAAATGATGAAGAATGGAGACTCTAGTCAGGGGGCCACAGAGAAGGGAGTGGTGAATTCTTTTGGTCAACTCTTTTGAGACGGATGTAATATCAACCCAAAGTAGTTTCTTATTTCCCTGACCCTTTGGTAAATGATCCTTCCCTATTAAATGCCTGTTTTGACTGCTTTATTTGCCCATAGTTGTTCCACTGTAAATTAATTACGTAAGCACAAATGAAAGCTTTTCACTAATGGACATTGTGGTCCCTCTTTATTTACACTCTGCAAAAAGGACTTTCCCAAAATTGGTGAAACAATTTACCTGATTCTTATGCTCAGTGCCACGTTTCTTACAGAAAACAGAGTTGCTCCTACAAAGGGAATATAGGACTTTTCTTACCCCAGAACGTAGTCAAGGTAGTCTTATTCCTTTTGCCAATGACTGGCTAAGTCATGAACATACGATTTCATTGCGGCGAATGGGACCCAAAAGGAAGTAAGCTGGGGTTCTGAGAAGGATTTTCTCAAAACTGCAAGAGTAGTTTTGTGATGAGCCACGTGATTAACTGTGATGAGTTTTGGGATGAGGCCGTGGAATAAGTGCTGGACACAGTGCTTGAACCAGACTGTGGAAATACTAATTTCTTTTACTTTTACAATTTATTTATTTTTTATTTATTTATTTTAGAGACTGGGTCTTACTCTGTTGCCCAGACTGCAGTGCAGTGGCCCTATCACAGCTCACTGCAGCCTGGAATCCTAGGCTCCAGCCGTCTTCCCACCTCCATCTCCCAAAGTGCTGGAATTATGGGCATGAACCACCACTCCTGACCTAATTTTTAAATTAAAAACAAAAAACAAAACAACATGAGACTAATGGAGGAAACACTGCTACCCTTCTCTGGATATCACTGGTCTACCCATGATGCCTGGCACTGCTGCAGCCATCTTGTAACTATGAAGGGAGATATTGCTGCCATCTTAAGGATGATAAAGTAGAAAGATGGAAGTAAAGTGCATCCCTGAAGGCATCTTTGAGATGCCAAATTTACCTCCTTGGGCCTTGATCCACCTCCAGACTTTTTGTTGTGTCATTTTTGTTGTGTCAGAAAATAACCCCTCAATTATTTAAGCCACTTTTAGATGGTGTTTTTGCTTTCAGAAAAATCTTTCCTACAGAAGCCTGTATTATTGTCTCCAAATATTTGGGGCACTTCCCTGCAGGAAGATTGTACATGCTCTCCCTTTTAAGCCCAGGTTTGGCCATGTGACTTGTTCTGACCAATAAAACATGAGCAGTGTGATGGGATATTTCCAGGTAAAAGTTTCAAAAGTCAATATGTGGTTTGACATGCTTCCTTTCCCCCGGCCCTGTGATCAGGGAAGCATGCTGAGGTGGAGCCTCCTTCAGCCTTGTTTCTCAATGACTATAATAAGCAGGGCCTTCTTGTCCCTGCCACAACGGACATGTGGAATGGACAAGAAATAAACTTGATCATTGTTGCTGCTTAAATGTGTTGTTCTTGTTATCACAGATAAAGGCAGTCTATATTGACTAGTAGACATCCTGAAAGCTGTAGTACTAAAAACAATGAAGTGAAGGCAAGAGCTTGAGATGCAGGGCCTTAACCCTGAGTTGCCAGGAAACTGATTGGGAGCAGTATATGTCAATGACTAAACAGATATTGGAAAGGACAGACTCATCTCTACCCACCCCATACACTTCCTGGTTAGTGAAATGAGCCTTGGAACAGTAAGTAATTTAATCCAAATAATGCTTTGAAAATGTCTTCACTTCAATGCATTATTCAGAGTAAATTAATCACAACTTATTAAGTGTCTCTTTCGTATCTCTGACAGTCACCTCATCACTGTGCCCCAGCAACTTTTTTTTTTTTGTAATGACCTTTCTATGCATTACCTTAACAACCTGCTCAACAGACACCTACCCAGGGGCTTTTGGTAATGGCTCAGTGATCACGTAGCTGAAATTCTGTTGCACGAATATAAAATGAGGGTGATGCATCAGTGGTTGGGACAGGGGAGTGATGATGATGAGATATGATAGCTAATATTTATATAGCACTTGTTGTATACCAGGTTTTATTCTAAACACCTTGTGTATAGTAATTCCTTTAGTCCTCACCTATAATGAGGCTGGCATTATGATTATCTCTCTTTTATGGATGAGGAAACAGAGGCACAGAGATATTAAATACCTTGCCCAAGGTAATGCAACTAAAATGTAGTGACACTTGGATTCCATTCCAGGCAATTTGGCTCCAGAGTTGTGTTTTATCTCTGATGATTAACTAAGCAGGGAGAGGGTTGTTGCTGGGGCAGCAGTTCTTGGAGAAGCAGTTCTCAGTGGGGCCAGAAGTTAACAGTCACATTGAGCTCCACCTGACTTAAATCCTACCTGGGCGTTGTCTCACAATTTGCAAAACATGTCTATGAACGGTTTTCCTCAACCATAGGCTCTGTTCTCTGAGAGTGGTGAAGAGTTAAGTAAATGAATCATGTAAAAGTCCTACTATTGAGCTGGGCCCTAATAACCATCGACTGCATGTCACTGGGGCTGCTGGAGGTAGTAGACCCTCAGAGGTGCAGAAGTCTTGGGCATGCAAAGAGTCATGGACAAGTTTGAAAATAATTTCTCTAGGAGCCTGTAGGAGGGTATGAACCGTAAGGCCTGGGAACAGTTAGCTAGAGAGTTACTTCTGGGCTTTGCAGACACAGCAGTGACTGAGATGCACTTGGTGCCCTGGAATGGATGACTGGGTAAGCCATTTGGACCAATTGTGATTTAAGAAGAGTAAGCCAGGCGCAGTGGCTCATGCCTGTAGTTCCAGCCCTTTGGGAGGCCAAGGTAGTTGGATCACAAGGTCAGGAGTTCAAAACCAGCCTGGCCAACATGACGAAACCCCTTCTCTACTGAAAATACAAAAAATTGTCTGGGTGCCGTGGCTCATGCCTATAATCCCAGCACTTTGGGAGGCCGAGGCAAGCGGATCATGAGGTCAGGAGATTGAGACCATCCTGGCTAACACGGTGAAACCCCGACTCTACTAAAAATACAACAAAAAAAAAGATTAGCCAGGCATGGTGGCGGGTGCCTGTAGTCCCAGCTACTCGGGAGGCTGAGGCAGGAGAATGGCGTGAACCTGGGAGGCAGAGCTTGCAGTGAGCTGAGATTGTGCCACTGCACTCCAGTCTGGGCGACAGAGTGAGACTCCGTCTCAAAAAAAAAAAAAAAAAAAAAAAAAAATTAGCTGGCCGTCGTGTTGTACTCCTATAATCCCATCTACTCAGGATGCTGAGGCAGGAGAATCGCTTGAACCCGGGAGGTTGCAGTGAGTCAAGATTGCGCCATTGCACTGTAGCCTGGGTGACAGGATGAGCCTCCATATCAAAAAAAAAAAAAAAGCAAAAATTAGCTGGGCATGGTGAAATGCACCTGTAGTCCCAGCTACTCGGGAGTCTGAGGCAGGAGAATCGCTTTAGTCCAGGAGATGGAGGTTGCAATGAGCCGAGATCGTGCCACTGCACTCTAGCCTGGGCGACAGAGTAAGACTCCATGTCAAAAGAAAAAAAAAAAACAAAGGGTGAGGGGAATTTTTCTGAGGCACAAGATGGGTATGTAGATGTACATATGAGTAGGGAAGTAAGGGCAAGGGGCTTGGATCTAAAGTTGTTTTGCAAAAGCTTTGAAAATGTAGCTCAAGAGGGATAATATTTAGGCAAAATGAAACGATCTACCAGCAAGTCGTATAGGTTGTATCTCTAAAATATATTTTATATCTGAACACTTTTCACCATCTCCACGGTGAGCACTGCCAGCACCTTACCTAAGTGACTACCTTACAGTCACCATAGTGTCTCCTTAGACTCCTGTGTTAGTCTCCTAACTGGTCTCCCTGCTTCCATTCTTGTCCCTTCCTTTATGGCAAAAAGTCAAACTATTTTTTCTCTACTCAAACTCAACACAGAACACTTCTGGTCACAATGATGTGTGAATTTTTCCCCACCAACAACCAATTCTCCAATACCAGCTGAGTGTCTTACAATTCAGTTCAATTCTGCTGCTAACTGGAGTTAGCACAGATCTCCAAGTTCATGGCACAAATCCATAAGA
Source organism: Chlorocebus sabaeus (assembly GCF_047675955.1). NCBI lineage: Eukaryota > Metazoa > Chordata > Mammalia > Primates > Cercopithecidae > Chlorocebus > Chlorocebus sabaeus. The sequence continues at coordinate 27,335,646 of NC_132927.1, forward strand.
CTGCCCCCACTTCAGAGGCCAATTGCAAGTCATAGGTTGCCACGTTCCCCACAACTTCTGCCCAACTTGGCTGCAAATCAGAGGCTGCCATGACCCCCTTCTTGGGTTCAATAATTTGCAAGAGCAGCTCATAGAACCCAGGAAAACAGCTTACTTACTATTGCCTATTTATGACAAACGATATTTTAAAGGATAAAATGAGCAGCCAGACAAAGACTTACATGGGCAAAGTTCAGAAGCATCCTGGGTGCAGGAGCTTCTGTCCCTGTGGAGCTGGGGTGGGTTCTCGGCAAGTGGATGGGTTCACCCACCTGGAAACTTGCCCAACCTCCTAGTTCAAAGATTTTTATGGAGGATTCATCATGAAGGCATGATGGATTATTAACTCAATCTCCATCCCTTCTCCCCTTCCTAGAGTCTGAAGGGTAGGGCTGAAAGTTGCAAGCATCTAATCATGGCTTAGACCTTCCAGTGACCAGCCTTCATGCAGAGGCCACAAGAGTCACTTCATTAGAACAAAAGACTGTCCTGTTACCCAGGAAATTCCAAGGGATCCAAGGGATTAGGAACTCTGTGTCAGGAAATTACAAGGGTTTTAGAAGCTCTGTGCCAGGAACTGAAAGCAGAAAGTGTGTGTGTGTGTGTGTGTGTGTGTGTGTGTGCATGTGTATACACATATATTATTATTTATTCTTTCTTGTAGAGCTGAGGTCTTGCTCTGTGGCTCAGGCTGGACTTCTGGGCTCAAGTGATCCTCCCTCTCAGCCTCATGAGTAGCTGGGACTACGGGCATGTGCCACTATGCCTGGATCAAATATATGTATTTTTATTATGTACACTGCCTCTTCCATTTGCCTCATGGTAGACAGAGTGATCTTTTAGAAATGCACTCAGTTCTTGTGGCTTCTTCTTCTTAAAATAAAACCCTAATTCTTTGCTACATAATCTGGCCCTGTCTCACTCCTGGATCTCATCTCTCACTAGCCCCACTCCTGCCTTTTCCCCACACTGTAGTCCAAGCTCCTTCCTGCTTTAGGGTCTCTGCGTTCTCTGGTCCTTCCTTTGCCTGGAATACTCTGTCCGTACATCCCCCCACTACCACTCTCAGCTCTTTGCAAGGCTAGCTTCTTCCCCCACTCTGGTCTTGATCCAGATACCACCTTTTCCAATTTCCTGACCACCTTGTTTCCTTTCTCCCCACAACTCTCTCTCGGCCACTATCCATCCCACTGGCAGATTTTGTTTTCTTCATAGCACTCATCACTATCTGAAATTGTCTTTGTTCATTTGCTTGTTTATGAGTTTGCTTACAGTCTTCTCTATTTGACTAAATGGCCTTGTTTGCCTGATTCATGGCTATACCCATCATCTAGAAAAGTTCCCAGATGCATAAATGCTTCATAAATTAAGAATAAGTAATTTAGGCCGGGTGTAGTGGTTCTCACCTGTAATGCCAGCACTTTGGGAGGCCAAGGTGGGTGGATCACCTGAGGTCAGGAGTTCGAGACCAGCCTGGCCGACATGGTGAAACCCCATTTCTATTAAAAACAAAATACAAAAATTAACCAGGTGTGGTGGCACAAGCCTGTAATCCTAGCTACTCAGGAGGCTGAGGCACGAGAATCACTTGAACCTGGGAGGTGGAGGTTGCAGTGAGTCGAGACCGCACCACTGCACTCCAGCCTGGCCGACAAAGCAAGAGTCTATCTGGAGAAAAAAGAAAAAAAGGCCAGGTTTAGTGGCTCATGCTGTAATCCCAGCACTTTGGGAGGCCGAGGCAGGGGGATCACGAGGTCAAGAGACCGAGACCATCCTGGCTAACACAATGAAACCCTGTCTCTACTAAAAATACAAAAAATTAGCTGGGCGTGGTGGCAGGCACCTGTATTCCTAGCTACTCAGGAGGCTGAGGCGGAAGAATTGCTTGAACCCGGAAGGTGGAGGTTGCAGTGAGCCAAGATTGTGCGACTGCACTCCAGCCTGGGCAACAGGAAGATACTCCGTCTCGGAAAAAACAACAAAAAAGAAATAGCAATTTACATTTAATTTCCATCAGTAATAGATTTCAAACAGGTTACTTACATGTCCCAGTGGAAAAGAGATAAAGCAGAAAAAATAATTTTATTTACATGTAATTGAATATTGATGCATTCTTTGGATAGTGCGAATAGAATAGTGATATTTGAACATAATTTTGTGAGGTTAATCTACCCCTAGAAAACCTGAAATTACATATGGCTCAAAATACATTAGTTTTTCATAGAAAATGTAAAACCCAGGAGCCACTATGGATAGGTTCCTGTGTTAAAATACTATGAAGATATAAAATTAAATATTATGAAAATGTAAACTACAATGTTTCTATAATAAAGGACTTATAGTTAGTAAGGGTAGAGAATACAATGTCAAAATCTAGCTCTCTCTATATAGATTTATATGTATATAATCATCAAGTATGTATGTATACAATGATAATACACAGTTGTATATATGGCATTGTATACATACACACTTACTAGTTTTTTTGAAAAACTTAATGGTACAGAGTGTTTATTTGGAGTCCAGTAATATATTAGCAATATGTGAGCATTAGTTGCATTTGCTGATTTGTCTTATTTCTGTATTTAATTCAGCATTTTTATATTTTAAGATTCTTAATGGAGGTTCCTCTGGGATATACTCATTTTCTAGTTCACATATGACTAAATGTGGTCATATTTGCTGATTGTGTGAAGAAGTAAATATTAATTCTGACTGGTTTTGAAATAAGAGCCCTTGGGGCATCTCTTCTTCTTCCTTCCATTTTTAGATACCTCTGTTAGAGGCTTTAACACTTCGGTGGAAGTGTTTTTAAAGGAGCTTATGAAGATTTGGAAAAGATTTTATTTTTAATATCCCAGATTGCATCCTCTGCATTGGGTTGGTTTTGTTACATGTGCTCCATCTGTCTCAGAGATATGGAAAACTCAGTAGAGGAAAAAAGGAAAGGGCAAAATTGTTTCCCTTGTTTTATAAAATTTCTGAAAATTATTTCATATGTAAGCTCTAGTGCACGGATTCCTTCACTTCCAACGTCCACAGCACTACCCAGGTGCCTGTCAACCTGCCAAACGAGATGCATTGGCTCCAGGCGCTTGTGCCTTCCAAAGCAGGGACAGGGGATATTGCTTAGTTGTTTCCTGGTCGGAAAGTCCACAGGATAGAAAGCCTTTTACTCAGCCACTACTTTGAAAGAGTTCAGTAAGGCTTCTTATCACTGCAGGTGAATTTAATGAAATGCACATATTGGTTCTTTTGTTACGAATTTCCTCAAAGGAGAATATAATCAATTTACTTGCAGACTACAGTTGATTTGGGATTTATGATCTCTTTCTTCAATGTTTCAAGCTAAGTACTGGATTTTTTAAAATATGAAAAAAAATTTCTCTCCCTATCCCAGCTATACTTGACAGTGAAAAAAATTGAAATTTTGCTTCTCACTACACATTGCATGTAATTTCAACCTCCTATTATGTTTTTTTCTTTTTTTAAGTGACCAGAGAACAAAAAACCACTAATGTTTTTTGTTTCTCTGCAAATCAGCTGGTTGTATCTAATTGGAGCATTTCAATGGATCAGGTGTCCGGGAGATTTAAGTGCTTTTTTCCACCCCACTGTTGTTTACCATTATGTTTATGTATTTATTGAGTGTCTTGTAGCCTTGCAATGTGAACTTCTGGAGACTAAAGGTCTTCTATGATGTATGCAGCACTAAATAAGATATATGGATTCTTCAGTATTATCTCAAAAGGGACTTTAATCTGGAGCTATAAAATTCACACTTTTTTGGTATGTGTTGAATTGCAGATGATTCTTTGAAGAGAATCAACCTTTAACAAGCCTAACTCACCATCTCCAACTTTATGAACCTACCAAACTGAGGTGATGTTACTATCCTGGTTTGTTACTTTTAGGAGGATTGCTATTTTAGAATCTTTTCTTTTCTTTTCTTTTCTCTTTTTTCACTCTGTCGCTCAGGCTGGAGTCCGGTGGCACAATCTCAGCGCACTGCAACCTCCACCTCCCAGGTTCAAATGATTCTCCTGCCTCAGCCTCTTGAGTAGCTGGGATTACGGGTGACCACCACCAAGCGCAGCTAATTTTTGTATTTTTTAGTAGAGACGGGGTTTCACCATGTTGGCCAGGCTGGTCTCGAACTCCTGACCTCAAGTGATCCACCCGCCTTGGCCTCCCAAATTGCTGTGATTACAGGCGTGAGCCACTATGTCCTGCCTAGAATTACTATAAACAAAGTATTTTCAATCAAAAGCAGATTGTTGGAGAAGGTGACATTTAAAGCTGGCGTTACGGTTTGTAGGTTTTACAAATCATGGCTCCAGCTCATAAATGTACACATTAGTGCCTATTCTACATAATATCAAATGTTCTCATGTCCTGTGACTCATCTTAGAGCTCTACTCACTTGTCATCAATATCTCCTATCCTGTTACAAGACCTGGTCATCACCTATAATTGCTTCTCCTCTGAAATCTTGAACTTTGAAATTCCACTCTGTCCTCAACCCCATACCCTTTCCCTCCCCTACACCTTCATCTTACCAACCTTCAGTATTTTTTTTTTTTTTTTGAGACAGAGTCTCGCTCTGTTGCCCAGGCTGGAGTGCAGTGATGTGATCTCAGCTCACTGCAACCTCTGCCTCCTGGGTCCAAGCAATTCTCATGCCTCGGGCTCCCAAGTAGCTGGGATTGCAGGTGCCCGCTACCATGCTCAGCTAAATTTTGTATTTTTAGTAGAGACTGGGTTTCTCCATATTGGTCAGGCTGGTCTCGAACTCCTGATCTCAAGTGATCCACCTGCCTCGGCCTCCCAAAGTGCTGGGATTACAAGTGTGAGCCACTGTGCCCGACCAAGCTTCAGTCTTAACAAAGCATCTGACCTTCAGCCTTCCCATTGAATGACCTCCAGCGCTCTTGGCTTGAAGGACACTTGTTTGATTTGCTGGCACAGCCCACCAACAAATCCTCAGTCTTGGATCCACCTACCCACCTGTTTTCCTTGGCTCTTTATATTACTGGAAAAAAAATCACCTACTTATACGGTCACGTGCTCATATAGATTTTTAATTTCGAACCTCAACTGAACAGCCAAGATCATCTGAAAGTTTTTGATTATCCTTAGTTGGCTTTCTGTACAACTTGCCTGATCTGAAATACGTGGGACTATGAATCACTGACACTTAGGACTGAGCTAACTACCTTCTTAAAAAGTATTTTCTCCCTGGATTTCGTGTGAACCAGACTGTTCACATCTTTTGGTGTGTGTTTTCCCCTTCTTATTTTTATTTTCTTTTGCAGTTTTCAGGAAGTAAATAGGTTACTTTCTGGGAGGAGAAGTAAAGCATTTAAGGGAATCACAGCTGGGTGCGGTGGCTCATACTTCTAATCCCAGCACTTTGGGAGGTTGAGGTAGGCGGATGGATTGAGCTCAGGAGTTTGAGACCAGCCTGGGCAACACGGTGAAACCACCCCACCCCCGTGCTCTCTCTCTCTCTCTCTGTATATAGCCAGACATGGTGGCGTGTCTCCTTGGGAGGCTGAGGTGGGAGGATCACCAGAGCCCAGGGAGGTAGAGGCTGCAGTGAGCCCTGATGGTGCCACTGGACTCCAGTCTGGGTGACAGAGTGAGACCCTGTCTCAAAGAAGAAGAAGGAGGAGGAGGAGCAGGAGGAGGAGAAGGAGGAGAAGGAGGAGAAGGAGGACGAAGAGGAGGGAGGAAGAGAGAATCACAAAAAGATTTACTACATACCTATGATGTGCCAAACCCTGTTCAGGTGCTGGTGATTCAGCAGTGAGCAAAACAAACAGCTCTGTCCTCATAGTCTATATTTTAGTAACAAGGGATAGATAGTGGGCAAATCAGTAAGATGTATGCTATGTTAGAAGGTGATAGGTGAGACTGTAGAGTCCTGGAATGGTGGTGGAGGCTGTGGGGCTGCTGTGGAAAGTGTATGAGATGCTAGCTTAAGCCAGGCTGCCTGGGTTCAAATTCCAGGTCCAACACTTACTACATGTGTGACCCTGGACAAGTCAGCTGGCCTTCTCTATCTATAAAATGATGATTATCATAACACCAACATCTTAGGGTTGTTATAAGGATTAGGTAACTTAATAACATACAAAGCATTTCCCTTGGTAGGTGCTATGTAACTGTCAGCTACCTTATTTTAAGCCGTGGTTTCCCCGTGGCCAACACATCCATAACTGGTGTCCTAGAGGCAGAGGTGGACTCACTGTGAAGGTAGACCCCCTCACGTGCCAGGCCCCTTCCAGGTCTCTGACAGGGGCCCTCACACTGTGTTCATGTGGTGCTTTAGTCAAGTTTGCAAAAGTAAGATATTTTAACCACACATTGTTAAGATGCCATCTGTTTCCTTATGTTAGTGGCATTGAGGTGGCCATGGGCATTTGGGGATCCAGCTAAGAGGAAGTTGAGTTGGAGACACTTAGTTTGGGTTTAGTGTGGGAATGTCCGTGTGGTTTGTTCACTTCCCTGCCGATTTCGGCTACAGCTGGTCATGCTGGTGTTGAAGCAGCCCCCAGGACTCCAGTGTCCACTGTGCTGCAGGGCAGGACATGGTGATGGTCATCTGTCCCGCAGAGCCTCGCAGCAGAGGCATGTGGGTAGACAGGAAAACCAGGCTCCAAATGTGCAGAGCAAGAAGTTAGTCTTTGGAAAACTCTGATAATTCTCTGGCATATAAAATTGTAAGTGGGCTGGGCATGGTGGCTCACTCCTATAATCCCAGTATTTTGGGAGGCCAAGACAGACGGATTGCTTGAGGTCAGGAATTCAAGACCAGCCTGAGCAACATAGCAAGATCCTGTCTCTACAAAAACATTAAAAATTAGCCAGGCATGGTGGCCTGCACCTACGGTTTTAGCTACTCAGGAGGCTGACGTGGGAGGACTACTTGAGCCCGAGAGTTTGAGGATGCAGCGAACCATTGCTGTGCCACTGCATTATAGGCTAGGTGACGGAGCGAGATGCTATAGCTAAAAAAAAATTGAAAACAAAAAATAATCAATAGGAGGATTTGGCTCTCAGGTCACAGTCAAAGCAGAAGTCTTTCCCTCTCAGGAACATATTAGAGAAAGCAGAATTTATGATTATAAATGCATGGTTATGGGCTAAATGTGCTCTTCCCCCAACCCCCGCTTCGTATGTTGAAGCCCGAACTCCCAGTGTGATGGTGTTTGGAGACAAGGCCTTTGGGAGGTGACTCTGTTTAGATGAGGCCATGAGCAATGGGTCCTCATGTGGAAAGAAATCAGGGAGCCTACTCTCTCTCTCCCTTCCATGTGAAGATATAAGCAAGAAGGTGTCTGTCTACAAGCCAGGAATGGGGCCCTCACCAGAACTCCACCCTGATCTTGAACTTTCAAGTCTTTAAAACTGTGGGAAATAAACATCTGTTGCTTAAGCCACCCAGTGTATGGTATTTTGCTATAGCAGCCTAATCTAAGACACACTTACATTCTTTCTTCCTTTTCTTTTTCCTTTCTTTCTTTCTTTCTTTTTTTTTTTTTTGAGATGGAGTCTTGCTCTTGTCGCCCAGGCTGGAGTGCAGTGGCGTGATCTGAGCTCGCTACAACCTCCTCCTCCTCCCGGGTTCAAGTAATTCTCCTGCCTCAGCCTCCTGAGTAGCTGGGATTACAGGTGCCCGCCACCACGCCCAGCAATTTTTTTGTAGTTTTGGTAGAGACCAGGTTTCACCATGTTGGCCAGGCTGGTCTCGAACTCCTGATCTCAAGTGATCTGCCTGCCTCGGCCTCCCAAAGTGCTGGGATTGCAGGTGTGAGCCACCATGCCTGGCCCATTTTTTCTTTCTTAATGGGAATCATGTGAAATAGAATTATAGCATTTCTACAAGCAGCAAGAAGGTCTGTGTGTGAAGTTGCAAGCTGGGACTACAGGTATGTGCTACTGTGCCTGGTTAATTTTTAAATTTTTTTGTAGAGGCATCATCTTGCTGTGTTGCCCAGGCTGGTCTTGAGTTCTTGGGCTCAAACAATCTCCTGCTTTGGCCTCCCAAAATGCTGGGATTACAGGTGTGAGCCGCCACACCTAGTAGTGATGAACATAAATGATATCTGAAAATATCTGCAACAACTGAAATGTGAGGTGAAAATATCATGTGAAAAATATGTGATTTCTATTGAAGACAAAGTCATAGATATTGCTAACATTACTATAGTAATTTCTCAACATTAGTAATTGAAGAAGATGATAAACTTTAGTAGGAAGGAAATGAAAATAAAGATACAATGCTTTTCCTACACAAGTGTACAGACCCCTGAGCTCTGGCCAGGTGAAGAACACCTGTTTTAAAGTGATCGCTGGCAATCACCTCCCCTTTTCCATTCCTCCTGCCACTGACCTAATTAGAGTCCCATCTCCATGTGGACTCACCACAGCCACCCAAACTGAGTCCTCCCCTTTCTCCTAAGCCTGCTGTTATTCCACTGTTCCCTGTACACCCGAGAGGAGCTGCCGCCACCCACTCATCTACACCAGAAGCTGAGCATCAGGCCTCCCTCTTCACATCCTGTTTGGATGGAGCCCTGACTCCTCAATGGAGCTCAGGTTTGCCACCCTCTCCACCCACCTCCAGTGCCTGCCTTCTTCGTTAGATGACTACAACAGCCTCCACACTGCTATCCTCGCCCGGCCTCACCAATCCTTGCAAAGGCACAGACCTATCTAGAACCCAGATTGGATCAGGTTGCATGGCTGTTTTCATCCTCCTGGCTGTCTTCGGGATGAAATCTAGGCTCCTCAGTGTGGCATGGCTTTCTGTCCACCTTTTCAACCCAGCTCCTGCAACTCCGTGTTCCAGCCATCCCTCCTTTCTTAAGTTATCCAGACTGCAGGATGATTGAGGGGTTAATAGCGGGGGCTCGAGAGCCAGCGTGCCTCAGTTCAAATCCCAGCTCCATCAGTCACTTGATGGCCTTGGTAACGTCCCTCGGCTCCTCTGTGCCTCGGGGACCTCAGCTTCAGCATGGGAATTATGAGAGCACTGGCCACGCAGGGGCTGTGGGGATTCAGTGATATACCACATGAGAACCGTGCAGGGCAGGGCTGTGATGTATAGGAAAGCTCAGCACAGGGGCCTTGCTATGAGTTCCTGTTTCCCTGGGGAAATAACCTTTCTCCTGATCTCTGCTCACCTAATGAGTCCTTTAAGGTGCAGGCATCTCCCCATCCTGAGAACCTTCTCTGACCTGGGCTGGGCTGAGCTGGGCTGGCTGCTCTGGACTTCATTGCTCACCTGCCCAACTCACTACAGACTCGTCACTTACCTGTGTCCTGAGTTGAACACGTCATCCTCCAGGCAGGGAATGTGGCACCCTCATTGATAACCCAGGTGCCGCCTAGAGCCAGAAATTTACTTCTCACAGTTTTGGAGATTGGGAAGTCCAAGATCAAGGTTCTGGCAGATGTGCCTGGTGAGGGCCCGCTTTCTCATAGATGGAGCTTCTCTCTGTGTCCTCACGGGATGGAAGGGGCCAACGAGCTTCCTCCTGCCTCTTTTATAAGGGCACTAACCCCATTCATGAGGGACCTGATCACCTTCTAATACCATCACCTCTGGGGTTAGGCTTTCAGCATGTGAATTTTGGGGAGACACAAACACTCAGACTATAGCAGAGACTGAATGGAAGGAAAGAATACAAATCAAAGGACGAAAGTGCTAACGAAAATAAAGAACAACTAGTTCTCTTTCCCTCTCTGGACAATTTGCTTTTCAGAGTATTGTAAATACGTGGACTTATCTTACTGTTTCTCTGAGTGGTCCTGTCTGTACTGAGTCCTTTCCTGGCCAATTCTTGGGCCTGATAGCATCAGGCTTCCGAAAAACAGAGGAAAAAAGCCATGGGGGAGGGGGATGGGCAGAGGAAGGAAACTCTCAGCCTGCTCCTCAAAAGTAGGTTTTCAGGGATACTATAGCTGCTTCAAACTCTTTTAGCTAAAGGGACCACAGCAGTGGGAGCAAGAACTTTTATACACACACACACACACACACACACACACACACACACACACATATATTATTTTATTTTATTTTTTGAGACAGAGTCTCACTCTGTTGCCCAGGCTGGAGTGCAGTAGCGCGATCTCAGCTCACTGCAACCTCCGTCTTCTGGGTTCAAGCAATTCTCCTGCTTCAGTCTCCCCAGTAACTGGGACTATAGGCGTGTGCCACCACGCCCAGCTAATTTTTTGTATTTTTAGTAGAGATGGAGTTTCACAGTGTTAGCCAGGATGGTCTTGATCTCCTGACCTCCTGATCCATCCGCCTTGGCCTCCCAAAGTGCTGGGATTACAGGTCTAAGCCACCGTGCCCGGCCCAACTTAAGTATATTTTTAAGAACAGAGAAAACCCTCTTGCTGTGTCGAGTCCTGGCTGAGGCATGTCCAGCATAGCAATGGTCCTGACTTCAGTTAGAGCTGTTCTCTTTCCTTTATTTTTTACATTACAAAATAATTCATTTCTAGCCTGGCATGGTGGCTTGCACCTGTAGTCCCAGCTACCGGGGAGGCCAAGGCAGAAGGATCAGTTGAGCCCAGGAATTCTAAGTGACAAAGAGCTATGACTGCACCACTGCACTTCAGCCTGGGCAACAGAGTGAGACCCCCATCTTAAAAAAATAAAATAAAAGATATAAAATTAAAGAAATAAATACAATAAATTCATTTCTTGAGAAAAGATTAAACAATACAAAAGTGCCGAAAATAAAAAAGCAAAAATGCCTCATTTCCCTGATCCTAGCACCCAGAGATAGTCCCTGTTCTCAGTGTGGATTTTAAATACACATATGGAGGGTCAAAGTTACATGTCCAATATGGCATCAGAAACGTAAAATTATGCCTAGATTTGTCTAGAGAGTCGAGCTGGACGGAAATGCTACAATAAATGCACATGTCTTTTGTAGTAGAAGAAATAAGCCATCTAGAATATAATACGTACAAGTAACTCCTTTGATCAGGAAGGGGCTGAGGTTCAGGAGTGGCTGTGCAGTTTGACTCCTGGCTCTGAGCTTTCTCACTGGCTAATCAACAGGTCAGTGCCAGGTATAGTGTCCCACACCCAGACAGAGGGGTAACCAAGCACCCAGTGCAATGGGGCCGCCCCTCCAGGGGGCCCTGGATCGTTTGGTTTTAAAATGCCTGGGTTGGAATTGCATGCTGGGATGGGTGGAAGCAAGCCGTCCCAGGGCTGAGCAGGAAGGGCCCGGAAGCCTGCCTGGGAGCTCACCCCTCCCCAGCCCTTCTCTTTAAAGCCACCATCATTCTTCCAACTTGTCAAGCCACACCAAGGCCAAGTGAAGCCCAGCACCTGTAGGCTAGGGCTTTGGAAAGCAGAGGCAACAGCTGTGCGAGGGAAAAGCTCCGGGAGGGAGGGCAGCCCTGGCTGAGTCTAAAAATAAAACCCGGCCTGACAGCCTGACAAAGGGCCTCTTGTCAGGCGCAGCAAGAGGGGCTGTCCTGGCTGCCCTTGTGAGGCTGTTCTGGGGCCACGTGGGGAGTCCCTCCCTTTCTGCCTCTGGGGTGTCATTCTCCAACAGCCTCTTCAGGTGGACCAGCCTGTCCTCAGTGAACAAGCCGCCTCAGCTGGGGTTTAAAGAAGGCCGCGCCACTGAACTCCAGCCTCAGCGACATAGCGAGACTCCGTCTCAAAAAAAAAAAAAAAAAAAAAAAAGATGGATTGGCTGAGGTACCTTTGTGTACAGACTCTCCTGTCTGCAGTGAAAGTGAAACCGGGTACCGGCCCATCTTGTTCTTCAGAGATGGGCGATCCGCCTGTGCCATACTAGAACAGCAGCTCCAGATAGGCAGGGATGAATCACATCCGTCTTTGGGAAGGACGAAGGAGTGCCGCTCTGTTTCCCCGTTTTATAAAAAGGAGCCGTTAGAACCGATTTGCTCTCACGGTGTTGTCAGCTCCAGGCCAAAGTGGGCTACCCACAAAGGCAGTCCTTTTACCCTCTGCACCGCACAGAGCTCGTTTTCTGAGCCTGTGGGGTGGGAATATCCCTCCTGTGCCCCCCGGGTTTCAACTCGGGCTGGTCAGGAGGAAGTTTCTCAGCTTTAAAATGATCAAATTCCTCAACGGATTGAAAAAAAAATTGTCAATAGAAAAATCAAAACCATCAGGGAAATTAGAACATGAAGCACTAACGAGGAACAGGAAACATCTGCTAGAAGGAATTCCTCTAGTATTTAATTTTAAAGGTTTTAAAAATGTGTATCTTTTTGGTGTAAATGATTTTAAAGCAGAGCTAGCCGGCATCTCAATCTCTAGATTCAAACTTTCTGGCTCCAAGGTGTCACCATTGTTTGTGCTCCTCATCAGCTCACTGCTGCCCTCGCGTGTCTGATCTAAAAATCACAACACAGAGCTCGTTCTCAATTTTATGCTTTGCAAATAAATGGAGAAAAGTCCCATCTCCCCTCCCCGCCCCCAACCTATTAGCTCCCATGACAACATACGGTATAGAATGAAAGCAATGTTTTAGCTTGTTAGTGACAGCTGCATAACCCAGGTGAATTTTCAACAAGTCTTTCATTCCAGAAGATATCATTAGATTACTCAATTTCTTTCTTTCTTTCTTTCTTTCTTTCTTTCTTTCTTTCTTTCTTTCTTTCTTTCTTTCTTTCTTTCTTTCTTTTTTTTTCAATTCATTGAGCCTTTGGTGAAGGGATAAATTTAATTCTTAGAGGGAGTGGTTATGATTATATTAGTGACGTCTTATTAATGCTATCCTCTTCCTGAGAAACCACATGAGTTACTTATTGACCTGAATTAGAGTTTGTTTTATAACATTAAATAAAAACCCTGTATTTAGGATGAAAGTTTGCTTTCAATCACAAAGAGTCTGTGATGTGAGAGAATTTCTGACACAAGGCTCAAACATTCACCAAAGGGCAGCCTCTTTGTGTTCACCTGGCACCTTTGTCTGTAGTGAGCAGATTGGATCACTGTTTTGATGTGAAACTAAGCTGCCTCTGTGATTTCTAGTGAGCACCAATTTTTCCTATTTCTTGCTCATCTATGTAGTTTATCTGAGTCACTTTTTGCTTTATAAAAACTGGGACCATACAGAATATCATGCTGCTCTAGATGGAATTTGGAAAGTGCTTTCCATCCTGGATAGATCGGGGGGCCTGCTCCTTTATGCAGAGATGACACAGTCTCCTCTTCAACATTACCTATATGGAAGAGATGGCCACTTGTTCCCAATACTCACACCAGAATCTTCCTATACTTTAGTGAGACTTCCCAAAGTCATCCACTAAAACCCGAGTGCCATTTATGGATCTTAATGATCTTTCACTGTTCAATCCAGAAATACCTCTGGAAGAGAGGACTGAGGCTTTATCTCCTACCAAAGCAATCAAACAAGTCTGATTAAAGTCAATGCTCACATAGGACTTATGGGGGCAGATTCTCTTAGATCCAACCCCAAGTCTACTCCCAAAGGAAAGCTGTGAAGGGCATGGTCTGAACGGGCAGCCGATATTACTGTAAGAACACCACTTGGTAGAATGTTCATCCTGTCTTGGAATTCTTTCAGTCACCTGTGTGAGGTTCCTGTGGACTAGGTTAAGATCAACTTTATCACTCTGGAAGGTAAGGCAGAGACTATGGGTCACGGAATGAGATACAGTCCAGTATTTCTTGGCTATTGGCATTGCTCTGACAAAGTGTATTTCTAGTAACATTCCAGGTTCTGCACATCTACAGACATTTAACCCTAAGAGGCAAGGTGCCTGTCAATGTCTGGAAAGGCAGCTGACAACCTTGGCAGCAGAGACTTGAGAATTTCTACATAGGAGGAGTGCTGAGGTGACTGATTGGATGACAGGGCTGGAGAGAATGCCTTGAGGTTGCATTTGCATTCAAGCACACTCTTTTCAATTGTGTATTTATTACGGGCTGCTCTGAGGGTCGCTGTTGGAGCTGCTCATTGGAATTGTCATTGAAGAGAATTCAGTTGGTCATTCTTTCAGTTTTTCAAACAGTAGGCTCATTCTAAGCATAGAAACATGGTGTGAAGCGTTTATTCAGCCTAGGTTGAAGTCTGTTCAACAGACCAGAGGATCCATGGTTGTGTAACAGTTTTAGAAATCTCAGAGTAGGGAGACGCCTGCAATGCCTGCAAGTCTTCAGGCTTGTCAGTTCAGCCTGGGGGGTCCCCTTCTCTAAGTACTCTCGGGAGGGAAGAAGCAGAGGTCCTGGAGTCCAAGTCTGCCTTAACCTTGTGTCTTTGCCTTTGCCACTGACCTCTGCCATGTCCATTCTCCTGACCACCATCCAGTCGGGACCATGCTACTAAATTGCTGTATGTATGTCTGTAGAGGAGTAGAGGTGAGTGAGGACCTAGTGGGAGTTATTGAAGCTATAGAATAAATATAGCACATCTTCTTGGATTGTTGGTTTTACTCAAAGCTTAGTAACATGTACAGTTTTATTAAAAGAAATGACAATATATCATAGAGTGTGAATTTGTTGGGATTAAATTTGGCTATAAGTAACAGAAAAATCCAAAGTAACAGTGGCTGAAGAAAATGGACATTTCTATTTTTCTCATACTGGCAAGTTTGAGAGGGCTGGTGTGGTCATCCACAGGGTCAAAGACACAGCTCCTCTGTCTTATTGTTTTGCCTTGAGTAGCTTCCATACTCAAAGATATCTCCTGGGACAAGGTAGCTGCCAAAGAAGGAGGCTTTAAATTTGTGTTCCAGACAGGAGGAAGGAGGAAAGGATGTACCTTCAGGGAGACTTCTGAGAAGTCATATATATCACTTCCTTTATGTCACATGGCTACAACTATTTGCAAGAGAGAGTTGGAGAAGTGGTTTTTTTGGAGGCAGGTGTTTGCCACCTGAAATTTGATAGTCCTATGGCCGTAAAAGAAGGGAAATGAATATTGGGGTAATTTAAACAAAGTCTCAGGTGATGCTGATGCAGCTGATCCAAGGACCATACTTTGAGTAGCAAGGGACATGATCTTGCATGATCTGGCTCCTGGCTGTTTCTGCAACCTTGTCTCCTTTCCCCCTGTCAGTCCCAATGCTTCAGCCACACCAGCTTTCTTGATGGGTCTTGATTACTTCCAGCTTGTACCCTACCTGGGGGTCCTTGAACTTGCTATTACTTCTGGCTGGAACCCCATTCTTTTTTTCTTTTTCTTTTTCTTTTTTTTTTTTTTTTTTTTTTTTGATGGAGTCTAGCTCTTTCGCCCAGGCTGGAGTGCGGTGGCTCAATCTTGGCCCACTGCAACCTCTGTTTCCCAGGTTCAAATGATTCTCCTGCCTCAGCCTCCTGAGCAGCTGGGATTACAGGCACGCCCCACCATGCCCAGCTAATTTTTGTATTTTTAGTAGAGATGGGGTTTCATCATATTGGTCAGAATGGTTTTGATCTCCTGACCTCAGGTTCCCCCACCTCAGCCTCCCAAAGTGCTGGGATTACAGGTGCGAGCCCACCCCATCCGGCTGGAACCCCACTCTTAAGTCTTGTCATTAAGATCTCAGATGAGGTAGTTTCTCTATTATATGATTTGGTTTTGGTAGCACTAATCTGAATTTATATTAATTTATTTATTTGCATGGTTGCTTTTTGTCTCCCCCTCTAAAACGTCAGCATAATGAGAGGAGGAAAATTATTTGTCTTGGTCAACTTTGAATCTCCAACACTTAGAAGAGTATTTAGCACATGTGCTCAATATATGTTTGTAGAATAAATGAGCAATAATAAATAGTCTTTCTAATGATAATATTAGTTCCTGAGATCAGGGGCCACGACTTATCTTTTCCCTTTCCTCTACAAGGCTTCATATGATGGAATATGGACAGCTGGCATTTGACGAATGCTTGCTGAGTGGGGATTGCACAAGAGAAGGACTACCTGTCTAATCTCTAGATGGGTCAGGGGTGGGGTGGGGTGGAATCGCACCTTTACACATGACATGACGACTATGCGAAGCATAGAACTTGCCTCTGGGCGGGGGAGGTGAGAACAGGGCAGCAGATCCAAGACCAGGACAGCTTAGTGCACCTTTCAGCCCTTCCATTTGCCCTGGTTTCTTTCCTGGCATCCCGCAGTTCAGAATTGTATAGGTGCAAACTAGAGAATGCCAGAGTGGCCTATGGAGAACGTATGTGATGGAGTTTCGTGGACTGGCTGCAGCACAGATTGAAGTTTTTCAATTATTTACAAAATATATATTGAGTACCTGCTTTGTGCCACACATTATGCTCCGTACTGGAGATACACACAGCCTGTATGTGTGAAATTTTGTTCCAAACTTAACAAGTAACACCAAAGACAAAAAGGATTCCTGATTTAGATAGTGCAAGACTACCGAATTGCATGTGAAACACTGTAGCCCTTCTGCTGAAAAATTGTTTAAGTGGTCACCTTGCAAAGCTACCCGACACTCACCTCCGGATTAGTGAGCTGATATTTGCTAAGTAACTTGTGATTACCGGGTTGGGAGGACTCCTTTGGGAGTTCCCATCCTCTTTGACACTTAGCAGACAGGAGAAGGAAGAACATTATCCACCCCCACTCTCACACACTCCTTTGTCTCTCGCTTTGCAAGGAAGGGTATGAGTCTCCTGCTGGTATCAATTTTTAATTGCTTTTGGTAGGCGGTGAAGTAGAACAGGATAACTGCATGGACTCCTAGGTATATTTGTGTATCTATTCATATTTATTAGTAATTAAACTTCTATATTGGTCTATAAGCCATAATGTTGATGAGTGTCTTTGTAAATGAATGCATGCAAATATGCCCAGGAGCCTGACAAAGAGAGTATCAAATACATTCATTAATAAATAATACCAATACTGTGCATTTGTAGGCTGAAATTTTTTTAACTTCAAAGAAGAGCTTTCATATCTATGATCTCATCTCACACTACATATGATTATTTTAAAACTCCTCTCTAGGGACAGGTTGTTCCTTGCATGCTAAGCCAGGCCATGTGAAGATAATGAAGTCCCGCCTCGGGCTACCGGACACCATTCGTACCATCAGGCCAGCCTGTGCAAGTCTCCTGGGGTCTTTGCCTGCTTGTTTAAAAACTAAAGGCCAAGATGAAAAAGTACACTAATTTCAAGCTGTGCTGGGAGCACATATACACTCGGACTTGAGCAGGGAAACTGAGGAAATGAAGCTGATTTCAGGACCATCTTCGGAGATTCTCTAAACGATGAGGAACAGATTAATTCAAACTGATGGCAGGGATTCAGAAAGCCCAGAATTACAGGCCCGCCATCTTTTAGGACTGAAAGCCAATTCCTGTTTACTTTATCTACAGCTGTGACTTTTTTCCTGTCTTCACAATTTCTTCATGTGCGCTTCTATTAACAGGAAGATATTTTTACATCATCTTGCTTATCTTGTATAATAGCTTCTCCTGTCGAACTTCAATAGGCTAAAAATTCAGTGTCATTATTTATCCTAAGGCTGAAGAACTGCACATCTTGAAAACGCCCTTACTCCGAATTTATTAGAGGGGCATTTAAAAAAATAAGGAGAAGTCAAGAAAATAAATAATCCGCGATTGGGAGGCTCTCTCTGCCTCTCTGTCTCCATAATCCTAAAGCAGCTGCTGTGTTTCCACATCACAAACATTCAGGCTTGTGTCCACTGTAAAGATTGCTTCAGAATTTGCTACCTGGATGTCTGTATATCCAGATATGAGGTGACTGGACACTGTAGGTGGTGGTAAATTCTTCCACCCTGATTACTCATGAAGCAGAAATAATTAGTGCCTACCTAACCTTTGAGTAACTATTTGAATTCTACTATTTTTAAGGGTAAGTGGAAGAACTAGTAACCCAGTTTATAACTACCAGTTGGCATGACCACCTTTGCCTCAAAGACCTGCCCCTTGGGATGCTGTGATAGTTTTAGTTTCTTGCCAAGTACCAGTGCTATTTGATAGTCTCACCTTGCCTGCTCTTTTGTATAGGTGTAGCCCATTCTGTGCATTGCACGCAGTTGGTACTCAATAAATAGTGAATGAATGCAGCTTATCACCCATCATTTGGTCTGTTTCGGTCTCAGTTTCCTTTATGTAAAGTGAGATTATTAGCAAATGAGAGCTTATGTATCTTCTAGCTTTAACATTCTATGGGACTCTCTGGATAGCCATTTTTAATTACCTCCTATCTCCAAGGCTGTTTCTAAGCAACACAATAGTACTTCCCTGGAATCCTTGCCTGACCTCTTCAGCCTACACAGGTGTTTCTCACTGGGCCTTCTTATTATCTGGTGGTACCCCTCAGGTTGTTATTTAGCTTTTCATATATGTAGGTCCTTCCCTTGCAATTAGAGTATAGGCTTCCAAAGCCAGATACTATATAAAATATACAAATAAAGACATATCACCCGAAGGCTTAATCTTAATGTTTTCTAGAGGGAATACTGGGCTTCAGAAAACAGAAGAATCAAGATAAATGTCAAGTTTGTGGTTAGGGAAACTTGGTGTATGATGATTCTGTTCTTCAAGATAGGAAATTCTGCAAGTGGTACAGGTCTGGAGAAGAACGGAGAGCACATGATTTTAGTGAAGTGCCACATTCTATACCTTTTTCTGGGAGACTCTCAAAGATCATTAAACAAGAAAAGATTTTGAGATATGAAATCTTGGCCAAATGAACATATTATTACTGTGTTTAGCCCAGAGCTTCCCAAATGATTAAACACAGTGTTGATCTAAAGAAAGAAACTGAGGCAAAATTAATATAGGTGGCGAGTTTATTTGGGCCAAGGTTGAGGAGTGCAGCCTGGGAAACAAAGGAAGTGCAAAGGATGAATAAGGAGAGGGGGCAGTTATAAAAGTTGTTTGCCGGGAATTCTCATTGATTTGTGATTAGCTATACATTGTTGAACACTAGGGTAGGAGTTACGGTGTCCAGCATGTGGGATTGTTAGGTTAATTTATGGCTACTTGACATCACTCAGTGTAGAGCCCACATAGCAGAAAGAGATTACTTAGCTCAAGGGAGGAGTGAGAGGTGACTGCTGTCACATTTCAATGCCTCACTGGGCCTGATAATTCAAAGGGGCTCACACTTCTCAGATAAAAAGTTTCCTTTATTTCCCAATCGTTTTTAAAATTTTTATTTTTATTTTTTATTGAGGCAGAGTCTTGCTCTGACACCCAGGCTGGAGTACAGTGGCATAATCTCGACTCACTGCAACCTCCGCCTCCTGGGTTCTGGCAATTCTCCCACCTCAGCCTCCTGAGTAGCTGGGATTACAGGCATGTGCCACCATGCCTGGCCAATTTTTTTATTTTTAGTAGAGATGGAGTTTTGCCATGTTGACCAGGCTGGTCTTGAACCCCTGACCTCAAGTGATCCGCCTCCTCAGCCTCTGGAAATGCTGGGATTACAGGTGTGAGCCACTGTGCCTGGCCTCTTTCCCAGTGGATTTTGGAAATGCTGGTGTATACAACACAAGAAGAGAAGCAGAGCTAGGAAGGAACCCTGAGAACAGCTGACTTTTGATGAGTGGCTGGAGGAATTTGGAAAGGAATACCCAGAGAGGTAGGAGGGAGTTGTAACTGCTGGGGTGTAATCCCAGCTCAGTTATTCCATAGACATTAGGAAAACCAAGTCTCATGTCTTACTGTAGAACCGCAAGGACCCTATGAGCCATGTTTAGGAATGTGGAGAGCTGTTTGGAAGAAATAGTGTACCCAATGTACTCAAGCACTTCCAGTTTCGACTGAAAGGGGCCCATGACATTATCACTTTCTCTTCTCAAAGAAACCACTCCTTTAGCTAAAAGGAAACCCATATTAACACTCTCAATTCTAAGCACATGAGAATAATCCAACAGCTTCTCTTGATGCTATAATGAATTGTCTTAAATTAGATCCAATATAGAGGAAGACAATCCAAAACTTTAACAACATAGAAAAATAAATATTCTGAGTGAGTTAGTTACATCATTCTTTCACTATCATCTGGGACTAGACTCAAACTTCCCTTTAATAGTTTATTTCAATCTCAACAATATTAGATTAAAAAAAATTCCTACCTGTGCTTGGAAAGCGAGAAAGGGTGAAAAAGTTATATGATGCTTATGCTGGTGGGATTGTATAATGGGGTAGCCGCTTTGGAAAACAATTTGGCAGTTCCTCAAAAAATTAAACATAGAGTTACCTATATGACCTAGCAATTTCACTCCTAGCTGTACAATAAAGAGATATGAAAACATATGTCCACACAAAAACTTGTATGCAAATATTTATAACAGCATTATTTACAATAGACAAAAGGTAGAAACAACCCAAATGTCCATCAACTGATGAGTGGATAAGCACAATGTGGTATATCCATACAAAGGAATATTATTCAGCCACCAAAATGAATGAAGTATCCATTGAGATAGCACATGGATGAACCTTGAAAACATTATACTGAGTTAAAGAAGCCAGACACAAAATGCAACATATTGTTTGATTCATTTATATGAAATGTCCAGAACAGGCAAATATATAGAGCCAGAAAGTACAGTAGTGATTGCTTAGGGCAGGTGAAGGGAAGAATGGTGAGTGCTAATAGGTATAGGATTTCTTTTGGGGGGGTGGTGATAAAAATGTTCTAAAGTTATTGTAAATAGTAGTGATAGATGCACAACTCTGTGAATATACTAAAATTACTGAGTTGCATACTTTAAAATGGTGAATTTATAGTGTGTGAGTTATATGTCTCAATAACGCTTTATTTAAAATAAAAGAAAACACAAGGGCGATGCATACTTTCTTTTCAAGATATCTAGTTCTTCAACACCCAACTGCCTTATTACCAGCAGTTTACATTCACAGCTATGCAGCAGCTGAGAGGTGGTCAGTCTTATTCCCCATTCCCTGTTTTTCCAGAATAATTTTAGGTGGTAAAATTAATCTATCTCCAATCAAGATTTATTTTCCTGCTAGTGCAAATAACATTCAACTGTTGGTTTCTCATGTATTTGTACCATCAGCTTTGTCTTAACATGTATACAACATGACATAGGACATGTTCATTTATACAGTTTATCTGTACATTTCTTAGGTCACTTTTCTAAAAGTCAGGTTTGTTGAGGTATAATTCATATTCAGTTAAATTCACCTGTGAGTTATATGCGTTTTGGTGGATATTTATAGTAACCACCACCACACTTGAGATGTTGACTATTCCCATCACTCTAAAATGTCTCTTCACACCCCTTTGTAGTCAACCTTCCCTCCCCATCTCCAGTCTCTGCCATCCCCTTATCTAATCTCTATCCTTAAGACACTTTTCATTTCCTGTTCTGTGTTCTCATGGTTCATCCTGAGATGAATCTCTACCAGCTGGGATCCTGGTTTGTATCCCTACAGTGCCCAATGTGGTGCCTGGCACCTAAAAGGTGCTCAGTAAATGAGTGCTGGATAAATGAACGAATATTTTGTTTTTCAGGTTCTATCAAATCATATTGGAGACTTCGTTCTCTGATTTGCAGGATGTGTCATTTGAAAGGGGCTATTTATGTTGGGAAAGGCCTTCTTTTAAAGTCTTATGCAACCTTTCAAAAAATGGGCCATAGTGATTTCCGACTTCAGAGATTTTTGCTGAGCATTTCAAATACATCCTTAGACTTGGGGCTTACAACTTTCTTTGTTCGTCTAGCACGTAGATGGAAATATCCTCTCTCAACCTGAGCAGGTAGATGGAAATAGACCCTGGGACCATGTGCAGCTGTTCTTCTCTCCTCCTACCTCTCCTCCCCGTCTTTGATTCCTCCATCTCCACATGGCATGGCCCCAGAGTCGCATCCAGAGCTTCCCTGAACAAGTTCTGTGAGATTCCAGACCAAGCTTATGAAGAACTCCAGTGGTAGAATCGACATCTGCTTGAAGCTTTCTCATCATGCAGGGTGTGGCTCTGTGAAAACCCACCTGTTGCTGGCTCATCAGTCAGGCTTGGATCCTACTGGTCCTTCCTGGGCTAATTCCTCTTCTATCTTGATGTGTGTGAATCAGAAACTGAGCATTCCAGCCAGGTGTGGTGACACAGACCTGTAATCCCAGCACTTTGGGAGGCTGAAGTGGGGGAATTGTTTGAGGCCAGGAGTTTGATAGCCTGGGCAACATAGTGAGATCTCATCTCTATACACACATGTGCCTCCACCCATGCGTGCACACACACACATACACGCACACACGTGTGTGCACGCCAGGCATTGTGGTGCAAGCTTGTAGTCCCAGCTACTTGGGAGGCTGGAGTGGAAGGATTGCGTGAGCCCAGGAGTTGAAGCGAGTTCAAGTACAGTGAGCTATGATTGCACCACTGTACTCCAGCCTCAGTAACAGGGTAAGACCCTGACAGAAAGAAAGAAAAGAAAAGAAAAGAAAAGAAAGAAAGAAAGAAAGAAAGAAAGAAAGAAAGAAAGAAAGAAAGAAAGAAAGAAAGAAAGAAAGAAAGAAAGAAAGGAAGGAAGGAAGGAAGGAAGGAAGGAAGGAAGGAAGGAAGGAAGGAAGGAAATAAACATTCCCAGAGCAAGTATAAGAGTATAACAGGCAGTGAATAAAATCCCCCTTTGCCCTGACAGTTCCATGAAATGAACTGGTCCTCAAAGAAAACTGCCCTTTCTTGAGAAGCGTGGGTATTTTTCCCCAGACCATCCTACTATCTTCAAGCAGATGCGTTTCCACGCACTCTCTGGCGCTGACAGCCCCTTGCTGTGCCCTCTGAACACAGACACTACAAAAAACCCATTTCACCTCTTAAGATTTGCACCTTGTCTCCAAGATGAAGCTTTGATGCTGGCATCCAAATGTATCCAAATAAAACCTCATTCCCTTTCTTCCTCCTTTGTTTCCACACGTGCGTGCCGTGGCTTCCCTAGAGCAGCTGTGGTAGACAGTTCCTGCTCCCAGGAGACAGCTGCACATTGTAAACATGCACCAAGATGTAAACCTGTACCAAGGTCAAAGTTTCAAGGTGTGAACTCCTTGGTACAATGGTGAGGTTTTGTTACATGCTGGTACGTAAACAAAATACCAAAAAGGTCTTAATTTTTTGCTACATAGAATAATTGTGTTCATAACCCCACGTGGACAGACACATCATTAGTTAAAGGGAGCCAAAGAAATTATTTCTATAGTAAGGGTGACAGGGTGGAGGCTGTGAGGATGTTGGGGGTGGATGGGGAATTGGAGACAGGGAGGCTTCAGAAAAAGAGAAAAAGAAAAAAGTGGGATCTAAGTAGGGGAAAGCTTATAGTCTTCATGAAAATCAAAAGCTGTGGCTGTCAAACTTTTGTGTTAGTACCATGGTGAAAGCATATTTTACTGGATTGTGCGCGCCTCCCGCCCGCGCGCACACACAGATGTATGATGGAAATCAATCTAAAATAAAATG
Organism: Chlorocebus sabaeus; assembly: GCF_047675955.1. Classification (NCBI taxonomy): domain Eukaryota; kingdom Metazoa; phylum Chordata; class Mammalia; order Primates; family Cercopithecidae; genus Chlorocebus; species Chlorocebus sabaeus. The sequence goes on from NC_132927.1 coordinate 27,359,125, forward strand.
TTGCATAGCTAGCTATAAGCGTAGGATCTCTCTCTCTCTCTCTCTCTCTCTCTCTCTCTCTCTCTCTCTCTGTGTGTGTGTGTGTGTGTGTGTGTGTGTGTGTGTGTGTGTGTGTGTGGACGCGAACAGCGGGCGGATCCGGGAGGAGCGCACCCTCGGGCTGCGTCTCTGGCGTCGCACCGGCCGGCCTGACCGCGCGTGGGAGGAGGGCGGGCGCGATGCCGCCGGGGCTGGAAGGTCGCAGGCGGCTGCTCCGGGCTGCAGCTCCCGCGGCGGTGGCGGCGGCTCTGGACACTGCAAGGGATGGACGCGCAGGACTGCCAGGCGGCCACGACGCTCGAGCCGCCCGGGCCCCCAGCCCATGGCTGCGTGGCCGCCTGGTGGGACATGGTCGACCGCAACCTGCGGTGAGTACGCGCCAGGTCCACCTCTGGCCGTGCCCCGACGGCTCAGGCTGCGCGGGAATGGGGCAGGGGGCGAGGGTGCGGCCGAGGCCGTAATCCCCTCTGCTGGCCTGGGCCCAAGGCCCGGCACTGTGGCTCCCGGAGGACCTCGGCGGCCACCTGCGAACTCTAGGGCTCTTTGATTGCCCTGAGTATCCTCAGCCTCAGTCCCAGCCTGGACCAGCGATACTCTCAGGTTTGGTATTTCAGGAAGTTACAACTTTTGGGGGCGTCTGAAATACAGATGCCAGGGAGATGGCTGGATTCCTATACCAATCTCTATTATCTGACCATTTAGCTAACATACAAGATGGATCTGAATGACACAAGTAATAGTGACAATAGTAATATATGTTGTAATCTTGGACGGGGTTCTCTTAGGTCAAGGGCCTACCTGTGTAGGTGGAAAAGGATGAGAAAATCCCTGCCTAGTTCCCTGAATGTGAACTCCCTGGCACGTATTTAAAGAACACACCTCCAGTATGCTAAAGACGTATACAGTGTGTTGAAACCATAACTTGGTATTACCTGTACCAAGTTCTTACGTTGTTTAAATCTGAAATGTATCAGTGGGTGTTTTGGTTTTTGTTTCCGTTTTCTTTCTCTCATGGATCCTCGGTTTAAACAGTAATCTTAAATTACCGGAATCCACCAGCAACATATTGCCAATCTTGTTCGCAATGAAGCCAAGTATTGGTTGGGGATCCTGGACCCAGGATATGTGGGTATTTCATTTAGTTTTGTTGGTGTGGGATGGTATTGGCATTTTTACTTCCCTCTTTCTATTCCTTTTGTTTAATTTGTGCTGATTATAAAATATCCAAAAATAATATCCAGACACAGGAGACTTCACTTTGGAGTGCCCAGACAGAGTGATGAGGACAAACAGGGATCTTTTCTCTCTCTCTCTCTCTCTCTCTCTCTGTTTTTTTTTTTTTTTTTTTTTTTTTTTTTTTGAGGGTTTCACTCTGTTGCCCAGGCTGGAGTGCAGTGGCACAATCTTGGCTCATTCCCAGGGCTCAAGCGATCCTCCCAGGTCAGCCTCCCCAGTAGCTGGGACTACAGGTGCCTGCCACCACACCAAGCTAATTTTTGTATTTTTTGTAGATATGGGTTTTCACTGCATTGCCCAGGTTGGTCTCGAACTCCTGGAGCTCACAGGTTCCACCTGCCTTGGCACCCCAAAGTGTTGGGATTACAGGTGTGAACCACTGCACCTGGCCTCTTTTCTCTTCTATTCTTTTTTATTCTTGTTGCAGACAACAGAGTGCTGGCAGCTCTGCAGGGGCCCAGTCACCTAGAACCCATGCCTTCCAGCTCTGTGTTGGACCTGAACACCTGGCAGAATGTCCTGATTGCACTTGTCAAACTGCATATTAACAGGACTTCTCTCCCAGAGGTGGGGATTCTGGGAAAGTTGACATCTAATGTTTCTCACTTTGACGATCTCTGTGGAATTGATGGCTGATTATTTAACATTTATTTGGCAGTAAATGGCATTTATTAGGCAGAGAATCAAAGTTGCACTTCACACTCATAGAGAGTAACCCACTTTGTTGATAATGGAGTGGGAGATGGGGAGTTGGGGACTAACTATTACTTGCCTTCCTAACTGGTGAAAAGAGTCTCAAGAGACACTTCCTGAAAGAATAAAATACTAGCGCATGTCTTCATCTGAGCAGAAGATTATCGGTCTAATGTAAGATGTGCTGAGGCTGAGGCCCACACCCATTTCCACCATCCCAAGTCCTCTTTGATTCTTGGAGCTGGGTTCGTTTAGATGAGCAAACCTTCATGGAGGGCTTGTCATGCCCCTGGCCCTGATCATGGCCTGGGAACTAGTGGGATGTGTTGTGAGACCTAAGAAGAACATTTCGTCATGTGATTTTTTCAATGGCCATTTTTTTAATGCCTTGGGAATCTAGTTATTTATATTATAAAAATTTTTATCAAATCCAGTTGCTGCTTAAGGTGGATGGGCCAAGGAGAGTAAGTCTCCACCTTACAACTGGTTTTCTTTAAATTAGAAAAATGGGGCCAGGTGTGGTGGCTCATGCTTGTAATCCCAGAACTTTTGGAGGCCAACGTGGGCGGATCACGAGGTCAGGAGATCGAGACCATCCTGGCTAACACAGGGAAACCCCGTCTCTACTAAAAATACAAAAAATTAGCCAGGCATGGTGGAACACACCTGTAGTCCCAGCTACTCTGGAGGCAGGAGAATTGCTTGAACCTGGGAGGCGGAGGTTGGAGTGAGCCAAGATCATACCACTGCACTCCAGCCTGGGTGACAGAGCGAGACTCCATCTCAAAAAAAAATAAAAATAAAAATAATAATAATAAAAACAAAACTGGAAAACGTGCTCCAGAAGGAAGCTGGGGGAAACCAAAGGTTTATTTTCCTCCTCATTTCCCCCTATTCCACCCCAAGTCATTACAATCCTAGATAGTGCTCAGGATTGGTAGGCTGATAAATGTATTCATTCTTTCCACAGGGTTGGTTCTTTATGATCTATTGGACCCTATTCTAGTCTTGGTCATACAGCAGTAAATAAAACAGACAAAAGTCCTTGCTCTGTGGAGCTCACATTGATTCATTTGCAATTCTAAGTAAAAAAAAAAAAAAAAAAGAAAATGAAGTCCTTCCTCTTTCCTCCAAAGCTACCAATAAATGTTGCCTCCATTTCCCTTACAAAATAAATGCACTTTCTTTCCATTTTCAACCTACGCGTCAATAAATATTTACTGAGCTCAGCCCTGGGCTGGACAGAGTGAAGTGTAAAGGAAGCATTCTATGCCGTGTTGTTCTTGTTGTCTGTGGCCTGATAGAGTGGGGAAGATAGGGCTAGTAATGGGAAAGCCATCAGAGAACAATCAAGGCCAGCTGAGGCCCCGTTATTATTTGTGGGAAGAAAGACAAGAGAGGAGGTCACCATGGGATGATGTCTCCAGGAGACTTTGACAAGAAAGAGATACTTTGGTGGCCATGAAGGAAGTGGGTATTTGGTTGGGAGGGTGTCTCCTGGTGGTTGGTGACAAACAAATGTCGACTGAATGAATTGGCACATAGGTTGAAGGTACATGTCTTAATATTTGAAATAGTAAATGTAGTTAGATTTGGGCTTCCCAAAGTTGGTTTGCAGAAACCTCTGAGCATGAGTGATTCACCCTGTAGCAGCTCAGACTCCACCAGCTTCCACCAGTAAGAATCATACAGTGAGGTTCTGAGGCCCCTGCGGGACGCTGTGCGGTTACAGCTGCAGCTGATCAAAGGGCAAGCAAAAGAACACCAAAGCACCAAGGTGGCCGTTTGATGTGGCTGGCCGTTAGTGGGGATTGGGCTGAAACTGCATCCTCCAGTCAAATAAGGTCTATTAGCCACTGGTGACTTTTGATCCCCTACTGATCTAGGGGAAGTCAAATTGACAACTCCTTAGTTAAAAGAAGCTGCTTTGCATTATTGATGCTCGGAGGATCTGGTCACTCTGTTCTCTTCCTGCAGTGCATCTCAGAGAAGTGCCTCGAGCTATTTGAGAGAAGAATTCTGTATGAATTATTCCTTAAAAACAGACACACATTTCCCTCTACTGCCTCTGCTTCCCAAGCAGACTTTCAAAACATAACTTAGCGGGAGACTACCCTGCCTGCCTTCAAAAGACAGCTTAGTGGGAGACTAACAGGCAGGGTGGAGGTGAGTGAAGGGAGCTTAGAGGGAAGCCAGCAGGAGCCAGCGGCTGGAAGGAGGCACAGTTCAGCCTCAGGTTCAATTCTGTCCATTTGGGCTTGATCTGTGGCTCAAAGTGGCTTCTCTGGGTTTTGATTTCTTATCTCTAAAATCAGAACAACAATGTCCTCTCCTTCCTGCCGCCTTCATGGCGGGGGTGGTGGGGTGCTATTTTAAGGTATTATGCAACAATCATTTTCATTTCTTTCTTTCTGATTTTATGAGTAGGCAATTGCCTGTGTATGATGTATTTGAAAAATCTATCCTTTACCCTTAGCCCACATATCTTTTCCACTTCTTGCAGAACTGCTGGAAATTCATCAGAGATTCATTATCTTCTCTCTTTGTGTCTCTTCCAAACACATATAAGTGCTCTGATTTTTAATTCATTAACACTTTGGGGGAGTTAAGTTTTTTAGAGGTCTTTCTTTGATGACTTTGTTATCAGAGGGCTCCTGAGAATACAGGAGCAGGAAGGAGGAAAGAAGAAAGGACCAGACCCTGAGAGGGCTAAGGGGCAGAAAGAGATCTTAAAACAAGATTGTCTACCAGCAGAATTTTGCCAGAGGTCAGCCTTGTTCCTGGGGTTCATTTCTGCTTACATGGATGTCACCAGGACTGTGACATCCTGGAGATCCTTACAGGACTATGGGATCAGACAGACTTGGGTATGTGCGGCTCTGCCATTCATTGGCTTGCGACCTTGGAAAGATTAGTTAACTTTCCAGTCTCATTTGCAAAGCAAAGGTAATAATTATCTTCCAAAAATACCTCTGGTCTAGCAGAGAAATCAGGGCAGGGGGAGACAATTTATAAAAAGGCTTTCTAGCCTCTCGACCTTACCATTTGATTATGTTAAACAGTCTTAACAATGACCTCTCACGACATGGAAAGGGACTTATTTAATGGCTAATGTGGGCAAAAACTGGAAGCAGGAGGTGATGACATTGACCTCCTGTATCCTTCATTTCTCTAAGACCCTCACAAGAGAGGTGGCTTGAGACAGAGGTGTCCTTAGTGATCCCTCATGGACAAATCGTCACTTGTGTGCTGACAGCTCCTGATTGGGTGGTTTGTGTCACAGGGAACAATAGCATAGGCAAGATGTGCACGCGCCCATCCCACTCCCTGACCAAGCTCCAGCCCTGTGCGTCATGGGTCCCTCTCTTCCAGGGATCTCATCTCAGAAGTGGGGTCTTCTGACACTGGTTCATTTCTCCTAAGATGCAGCCAGAATATAGAGGATCTAAGGATTATTCCCTCACTGCCTGAGACTAATGATAAGAATAGCTAACACATATAGTGCAGAATTGTGATATAATTAAAAACTGTGGCAGCTGTTAAACTGTCTGAATCCTGTTTACTGGTGACTTTGGGGTCCAGCCTCAGCCTTCTATGGGGCTACAGTAAGGGACCAAACCTGGCTGTGGTGCAAACATTTCCCTTCCCCTCCTGTCCCTGCCATGTCCTGGCTTTTTCAGCTACTGGTTGGGGCCCTGCCTTATTGCTCTTCTTACCTGGTTTCCCCTTAGTCCCAGTCTTGACCTGCCCTATAGATAATTCCATGTCATTGTGTAAGAAGATTTTGCTTAAATGCCAACTGACCTGGAATTCCCACAGTTAGTCTCTGAAATTGGGGGCAGATCACCTGAGGTCAGGAGTTCGAGACCAACCTGGCCAACATGGTGATACCCTGTCTCTACTGCAACAATTAGCCAGGCCTGATGGCGGGTGCCTGTAATGCCAGCTACTCGGGAGACTCAGGCAGGAGAATTGCTTGAACCCGGGAGGCAGAGGTTGCAGTGAGCTGAGATCATGCCATTGCACTCCAGCCTGGGCAACAAGAGCAAAACTCTGTCCAAAAAAAGAAAAAAAAAAAAGAAAGAAAGAAAGAAAGAAAAAGAAAAAACCAAGACAAACGGATTAATTTCAAAAACCTTGTGTGTTTCCCAATATCTTGCAGATCTTTTCCACATTCCTGTTCAACGCTCGGACGAAAAATTGCTGCTCTGTATGACAGTTTTACTAGTAAATCCTTAAAAGAACATGTTTTCCCTCCTCTGATAGACATGTTAATTTATTTTAATTTTTGTAAGTATGGACCTTCCATAAATTTGCCTACATATTTTTTTTTTCCCAAATAAAGACCTCACTATCCTTAAAGTTGTGACGTAGTGAAAAGACATGTCAGCTGTAAAATTGTGGCTAGACTGAAATGGTCTGAAACTTATTTAATATTGACTTTGAAGTCTAGCAGGAATCCCTGCAAACTGTTGGAAGTAAAGAGAGATGCATGGCCTTCTGGGTGAGGGTTCCATTCAAAAGCTGACTTCAAATTAATTCGTTGTTAATATGGATACCTAACTGCTTACTGTATTCTCTGCCTTTCCCCTTCCTCTTCTTATCTGCATCCCTTAAAGATGAGAGAGAGAGAGAGAGAGAGCGAATGGTGCTGATGTAAGGAATCTATTTTTCCTCTGTTTTTTTTTTTTTTTTTTTTTTTTTTTCCTACTGAGCTATGTGCTAGTCAATTTAACACAGTCCTTCTAGTTCTTACCTGCTTGCCTCCTGGTGTGTGTGAATTCTGGACATTTCTTGCCTGTTGACGGATGACTAGGTTTCACTGAAGTATCAGAATACTTATTATTTTCTTCTAGGCCTTTTTACCTTCTTAGGGGAATGGTTTCCTCTGCTTTTAGCCAGAGACAAAGATAAGGATTGAATCACTCTGTTTCTGTATTATGAGCTACCACACTGATGCTATTTTAAAATCTAGCTTTTGGGTTTTTGTTTTTTCCCCTCTTCTGCAGGCTAGTCCTAGTTGATAAAGTAAAATACTCTGCTAGGAGTTTAGTGTAGTAGTTTGCAACTTAGAAGCCTGTTAACCTATGTAGGCTAATTCCTTTCTTTGATTGTGATTAAAAGGCATGGAATTTGATTCTTGGAGTTGATAATGATTTTTACTTTCCAGTCAAAGCCCCATTTCTTGTGGATTTAAAGAAACCAGAGTTAAAGATTCCTCACACAGTGAACTTCTACCTGAGAGTTGAACCTGGGGTGATGCTAGGGATCTGGTGAGTGCACGGATGGGACACTGGGTTGCTTGATGGGACAGGTTTTCCTGTTAGGACGCACAGGAGCAGTGCTGTGTTCCCTGCCCATGGAGAGGTCAGTGCTCCTGGAGGTACCTGGAGGCTGTTTTCTATACCTTCCTCTTCTGTTGATTTGCTTGATTTTGCTTTCTAAGAATTTTGCTTTGGAGTATAGACTTTTAAGTGTTGCCTTGGCTTCTGGCCTCACCCACCCCTTCTGCCTTATTCCATACCACCTTTGCCTTCATGCCTTCAAGTCCAGACACACTGCCTTCCCAGGACACGCTCTGCCCTCAAGGCTTCCTTCTATTTCTCAGCTCCCTGCCTTCCCTCTTCTTGCCTTGCTAACTGTCTACTCATCTATTGGATCTCACTTCAGTTGGTAATTTTCAGGAAAGCCTTTCCTCACTGCCCATTTTAGGTATGTGCTGCCATGGCCACCTATGCTTGTCCCTTTTGACAATTATTCTCATTGTCATGAAATAAATGTTTGTGTGATGATTTGGTTAATATTTGTCTTCCTTACAAGACTATAACTTCAGCAGGTGATAAACTTTGTTGGTGGGTTTTCATTGCTTAGCACAATGCTTGGCACATAAAGGACATTCAGTAAATATGTCAGATGAGGTCATGAACATTCTATTGTCTTACAATGCTAACCTTAACATTTCTTCTGTTTAGTTGTAATACTCATTCTTGGCTGCCAAGTTTCCAGTGATCTGTTTTCTATTTCATCTCCCTGAGTTCAAACCTTTGATCATAAAATGTTTAGGAACCAACACGTAACTTCTTCTTATTCTGCAGGGTACAATTCATCCAATAGTGTTGGAATTTAGAAATCTTTTTATTCTTTGCTTTCGCCCCACTGGTCCTTGGTTTGGTGAGTCAGCTATCTCATCAAGATCAGCTCATCCAGCAGGCAGCAGTGCCTATATTCTGAGTACAGAGGCCCTGGGGATGATGGCAGACTTTCTGCCCTTAAATGATGGAGAGGACAGAAAATTTGTCACCCTTAGCCAGTTCTCCACATCCCATGGTGACATGTCATATGTTAGTGTTCACATTTGCAGCATTCGTTGGTTTAACAAAGTGGAGAAAATGGAATTCACGCAGACATTTAAAATCACAAGGTTACTTGGTTTCTGGAGCAAAATGGTTTAGTGTTTTAGTTCTTTTCTCTTACATAAACTGGTTTCTTTTTAAATTATTTCCTACTTGTCTCTTCAGCCAAATTCATGGCAGATGGTAAATATCTATTATCTTTTACATGTTTCCCTTTTTTAAAAAACAATTTCAATGTACCTAAGAACACCAGTCTTGGAAAAATAGCAGGTGCAGAAGTCAGAAGAACTAAAACAGTAAGTCATTAAAAGGCATCTCTGTGCATGGGGACATGGGGTAGGGCAGTAGTGGTTCTTATCATAAGACATTTTGTGGTGTTAGATTTTTATTTTTACCATGTGCATATATTACTCAGATAAAAAATTAAAATATATGTATATATATCACAAGGAGAGCTTCAGCCTTTGGCAAGGATAGATAATTCCTCTTTCTACATTTGTTTAAACCTCCCTTGCTCTTCAGGCACACAGTCCCCAGCTGCCGGGAGGAGGATGCCAAAGGGAAGGACCGTTGCTGGTACGAAGCAGCCCTTCGCGATGGGAACCCAATTGTTGTTTATCTTCATGGCAGTGCAGAACACAGGTCAGTGGCTCTGCTTACGTGTTTTTTTTTCCCAAGAGATTGAGCGCATTTCAGCCCCATGGGGGAATGAAGAAGGACAGGGCTCTGTTTTTTAACTCTGTAGGCATGCCTTCACATATTTCTTTTCCTTTGTTGAAATCTGAGGGTGTTCTGGCGATAAGCTTCGCTTGAAAAGATTATTCTATATATAGAATAATGTGGATCCCTAATTAAGAAGGAGAAAAGAATAACTCTTCCAAAAGTTGGATGTTGATTTCAAAGAAAGTGATGATTCTTTTGCTCCCTAAGAGTGTCTGAAATGATGGATTTAACCCATGAATGACGGGAAAGGGAATAGGCACGCATTATGGGGGAGAGGAAGAGCCATTTCCAGATCAGAGATTTTTCAGAACACTACAGGGGAGAGTCCTTTATTTAACTTTAATGTTACTAGCTGAAAATATGACTCCTTAAGAGAGGTCACATGGAATTCTGACCACAGGTACTGGGGACAGTCTGACTAATTCTAATCTAGAATAGCCATACCTCAGCCCATTCTCTGTAGTCCCAACCTCGCTTTGTAATAAAGAACATCTCCCAGGAGTCTGGCTCCGCTTTGATGTGCTGTCAGAGCCCTTCTGGGCCTGTGTAATTATGCTGGGTGATGATCACCTGCTGTGATTGTGCGCCTTCAGCTTGGGGCAAGTGCGATGTGCCTTGGAAACCTACAGATCTCCTCCACGTGGGGAGGAGCACCTGCCTGTGACTCCCTTCCTCCTCGTCTTTTTCTGGCAGGTGACTTGCCTTTCTCAAGACTCGCCTTTTCTCAAGAGACTTTCTTGATGTGTACATTTTAGAGCCACATTTACTGAAATTTCCTGTGAAACCCAGCATTTTTTTTTTTTTTTTTTTTTTTTTTTTTTTTTTTTTGTGACAGAGTCTCACTCTGTCACCCAGGCTGGAGTGCAGTGGCGCAATCTTGGCTCACAGCAAGCTCCGCTTCCCGAGTTCACACCATTCTCCTACCTCAGCCTCCTAAGTGGCTGGGACTACGCTGGAGGCGCCCGCCACCATGCTGGGCTAATTTTTTGTATTTTTAGTAGAGATGGGGTTTCACTGTGTTAGCCAGGATGGTCTCGATCTCCTGACCTTGTGATCCGCCTGCCTCGGGCTCCCAAAGTGCTGGGATTACAGGCGTGAGCCACCGTGCCAGGCCTGAAACCCAGCATTTTTACATAGTTTAACTTTGTATTGATTTTGTAAACTTAGGCATGATGTTACAATATATTTATTTAAAGGACCTTGTGGACCACACAGCATGTCTGCCCCTCTGTGTAAATCCATAAGTGCCCTCAATGAGCCCAGATTTCCTGGCTCTGGGATCAGACACAGCTTGCTTTTGTTCTCTGTCCAGAAGTACCAGCTTTCTTTCTTTTTTTTTTTTTTTTTTGAGACGCAGTCTCAGTCTGTCTCCCAGGCTGGAGTGCAGTGGCGCGATCTCAGCTCACTGCAAGCTCCGCCTCCCAGGTCCACGCCATTCTCCTGCCTCAGCCTCCCGTGTAGCTGGGACTACAGGCGACCGCCATCTCGCCCGGCTAGTTTTTTTTTTTGTATTTTTTAGTAGAGATGGGTTTCACCGTGTTAGCCAGGATGGTCTCGATCTCCTGACCTCGTGATCCACCCATCTCGGCCTCCCAAAGTGCTGGGATTACAGGCTTGAGCCACCGCGCCCGGCCGAAGTATCAGCTTTCTATCAGCGGTCCTGAGCTGCAAGTAATGAGTACCAGACAGTACTCTCCTCAAATGGGAGATTACAGGGAACCTGTCGAGGCATCAAAAACAGTGGCTCTAGGCTTGAGATCCGTGGAAGCCCCAGAAGGCCCATAAACTCCTCTCCACAATTGTACGTAAAATTTGAAGTATGGGTACATTTTTTCCTGGGAAATGAGTTCATAGCCTTAACTAGAAGTTCAAAAGGCTCCATTACATATACATACATATACATATGTAGAGCCAATGTAATGGCTCTAAGATACAACTCAAATAAATGACTTTTAAGAATTATCTGCCTTTTGATGGGCTTGGCGGGTTAGGGAGGAAGGAATAGACAGAGCACAGAGGATTTCTAGGGCAGTGGAAATCTTCTGGATGACACTACAATGGTGGATACATGTTGTTATACATTGGTCAAAATCCATAGAATATCCAACACCAAGAGTGAACCCCAATGTAAACTAGGCAATTTGGATGATAATAATGTATCCATGTAGGCTAATTGATTGGAACAAGTGTACCACTGTGGTGCTTTGGATGTTTATAGGGAGAGAACGTTGTGTGTGAGTGAGGACAGGGGTTATATGGGAACTCTGCATTTTGTGTTCAATTTTGTGGTGAACCTAAAACTGTTTTAAAAATAAATTTTATTAATTTCTAAAAAAAAAAAAAAAGAAAGAGGTCACAAAGACCATCATGCTTCTTCCTGAAAATACAGGTCCAATCTTATTCTGACAAATGTTACACAGAAATCTCAGTCACAATAAAGACCACAACTACTAACTTCTTATTCACAAACTTAAAATAACATCTACAATACAATTAAATTTAAAAATTCTGGAAAGAACTTTGTACTTCATCATAATAAAATCGAATTTGTGAGCCGGGCACGGTGGCTGACGCCTGTAATCCCAGCACTTTGGGAGGCCGAGGTGAGTGGATTACGAAGTCAGCAGTTCAAGACCAACCTGGCCAAGATGGTGAAACCCCATCTCTACTAAAAATACAAAAATTAGCCGGGCATGGTGGCAGGCACCTGTAATTTCAGCTACTCGGGAGGCTGAGGCAGGAGAATCACTTGAACCTGGGAGGCAGAGGTTGCAGTGAGCCAAGATCATGCCACTGAACTCTAGCCTGGGTGACAGAGTGAGACTCTGTCTCAAGAAAATAAAATAAATAAAATTGAATTTGTGGTTGCATTAGTATGGCGACATAATAAAAGTCTCTGTCTTTTGAATGATCTTTGACACTTGCTTATTAATGTGGTTAACATAAAGCAGACCATTTTTGAGGAAAAATAATTTTGGTGCCTACAGGGCTGTGAGCCTCTCCCCTTCACTTCATCTTGCACTTAAATGGCAGAGTGGACAGGGTATAGGCAAATCTTAGTCTAGTGCAGCCTGACGACATCATCCCTTGTTCTGAAAGTCACTTTCTGGAAACTATTTTCCTTTAGCTTCTAAGAGTATTCTTAGAAATAAGTTTTACTGTGTAGAAGTGAAAAAAGGTGGATTATCAGCGCTTCATCAAATGCTTGTATTGAGAAGCGCTACAAAGATCTGCCAGACCTCACTGAGAGGAACGCCGGCCCAGTGGGGAGCCATCGATCATTCTCCCTGACACATCTGAGCTGGCTCTGACACCAGAAAGCATTTCCCCTTCTCCTAGTTATTTATTCCTCCAACCTGAAAGAGAAAGGCCTGAGCTCAGATACCAGCAGCAGAGAGTGATTGTTATTGAACTTGTCAACATCATTCCTAATTCTTGCTTTTTTTTTAAACTTCCTTCACAGGGGAGCTTCTCACAGACTGAAGCTGGTGAAGGTATGTCTGAAGCGGCCTCAAAGCACCCATTTCATAAGTCCTCATGAATGCTGTTCGATAGTCAAAAGATTGTCCTCAGGCCCTCTGTGTGGTTGTCTTTTGAGAGGTCTCCAGGGTACTGGTCAGGGTGGGTTGTGGTGTCTGGGGCTCAAAGTCCCACCGGTGGACTTCTGCTCCTACACTGATCAAAACAGAACTGAGCTTCTCTAGGTCCCTAAGTACCTTCGTGAACTTAATAATCTCATTGCCAAATGGAGGCGAAGGTATTTTTATTTGCTTTCTCTGAGGGCTGGGGGTTGGGTTGAGAGAGCTTTGTTGTTGTTGCTGTTGTTTTTGAGATTCTGTTGCCCAGGCTGGAGTACAGTGGCGCGATCTCCACTTACTGCACTTACTGCAACTTCCGCCTCCCAGGCTCAAGTGATTCTCCTGCCTCAGCCTCCAGAGTAGCTGGGATTACAGGCGCCAACCACCACGCCCAGCTAATTTTGTATTTTTTAGTAGAGACAGGGTTTCACCATGTTGGCCAGGCTGGGCTGGAACTCGTGACCTCAGGTGATCCACCAACCTCGGCCTCCCAAAGTGCTGGGATTATAGGCGTGAGCCACCTCACCCGGCTGACATTTTTATTTGCTTTCTCTGAGGGCTGGGGGATGGGTTGAGAGAGTATTATTAAGGTGCAAAATGGTCACTCCTTTTAAAAGAAGCAACCTTTTAGTTTCTAGTGGTTATAGGCTAAAGACACAGAATGTCTGCTCTTAAAAGTCTTTCAAGGCTGGGTGCGGTGGTTCACGCCTATAATCCCAACACTTTGAGAGGCTGAGACCGGGAGTTCAAGACCAAGGTCTCAACTTCATGAGACCCTGTCTCTACAAAAAAATTTAAAATTCACCGGATGTGGTGGTACTTGCCTGCAATTCCAGCTACTCAGGAGGCTGAGGCAAGAGGATTGCTCGAGACTGGGAGTTTGAGGCTGCAAAAAGCTAGGATTGTGCCACCATACAGCAGCCTGAACGACAGAGTGAGGAGACCCTGACTCAAAAAAAGATGAAAAAGTAATTGAAACCCTGGCTTCAGCCCATGTAAGGCTTTGTAGAGTAGCATGGTGGCCACACTTGCTCTCCTCACTCCCTGCTGCATGACTGGCTTGTTGGGACAGCCCCTGTGTTTCCAGGCATGCAGAAGATGGCAGGCTTTCCACTTAGCCATATCTGCCTCAGAACTGGTTGAGCAAGCTTCCTGTTTATCCTCTTCCACCCTCTGGTTAGGTAATCTCTGCTGCAGGTGACCGGCTGTTGACCACAGGGACTTGGTCTCTCCTCCCACATGCTGGCTCCCATCTCGGAGTTCTTTCCTGGTCAAACAATATTAGTGGGGCCCAGAATCCTGGCAGTACCAGTATCTCCAGTGCTTTCTTCATCCTCCCTCCCCTGTGCAGACAGGAAGCTCCTCTCCTGTCCCCTCCCCTCATCCCCTTGTGGAGCAGCAGGGGGCTGGGTGCAGCGTTACCCAGGAGGACCATGTTTATTCATTTTTAGTTTTGCTTTCCCCTCTGCACCTTGCCCTTTGCATTCCCCACATGGAACGCGGTAAAGCTGATGCACATGAGAATGTGCGTGCTTTTCCCCTCCCACTCAGAGCTGTCTCAGTGTTCCCAGAAAGGAGAAGAGCTGTGGGTGTGAAATGCAGACAGGTGATCCTTGTGGTAGTTAGGATGGGTGGGGGAGGAGAACGGCTGGTATGGCAGGACTTTGCCCTCAGGCAGATTGTGGGTAGCAAATGCCACTGTCATCATTCCCCAACAGGACCAAACTTCCTTAGCCCTTCCTTCCCTCCTCTGGAGAGGATATTTAAAAAAAAATAAATTTTCATTATCAAATTTTCATTCATTCATGTATTCATCATGGCAACAGACTAATACAGCTGTTTTCATTTATTTGCATTCCCACCTAGTTTTTATTTCTCTTTATAAAAAGCTTTTGTTACTATGATTGTATCTATATGTACTTTTATGTCGTGCTCTTTTACTTCAAACTATTTTGTAGACATTCTTCCATGTTTTCACAGTCATGATAGTTATCCAGTTTAAAGGCTATATCATTCTCAGTTATATTTATAAGCAATTGTTTACTTAACTATTCCACTGCTGTTGTATATAAGACTTTTTTCTCCCTGCACTTGTTTTAACTAGTATTGTTTCAGAAAACTATAAGCACCTAGCTTTTTCTTTTTTCGCATCTTTTTTCTAGAGATAAATTCTTAGGAGTAGGGTGTGCTGCTGGTATTGTTCTTGGGTTGTGTTGCCTAGTGGTCCTTCAACACGTGCTGCAACACACATGGATATTCCCATTTTCCTGGATGCTTAGCCGCCATGTGCCTAGGCTAACTTTTTTCGAGGGAATGTAACAGATATGTAAAAGCTACATTTAGCTCCTCATTATTAGTTCAATTTGTATTTACAAGTTCCTAATGAGGTTTTGCCACCGGATCTAAAATGCAGTAAGAGAAGCACAGTATTTGGACAGAGGAAGACCCAGGAGTGAATCTTGGTTCTCTTTCTAGCGAATTGGGCGATCTTAAATAAGTTACTTAAACTCCACAAGACTCAGTTTATCTGTAAAATGGGGATAATGTCTACTTTACAGTACAGTTGTGAGGATTAAATAAAGTTTCAAAAGTGTCACACAGTAAAATTTTGTCGTTTTTAATCTCTCTTTTCTTTATCTATCATTGTATGTCTTCTTATTTATTTATTTATTTATTTATTTATTGTTTTTTGAGACAGAGTCTCTGTCGCCCAGGCTGGCATGCAGTGGTGCGATTTTGGTTGCTCACTGCAACCTTAGCCTCCTAGGTTCAAGTGATTCTCCTGTCTCGCCTCCCTGGTAGCTGGGATTACAGGCCTGCACCACCACACCCAACAATCATTGTATTTCATTAATTGATAAATTATATTTTCATAGTCTCTCCTTCTTTACCTACTAAAAGCTTGCAGTGGTCTCATATATTAGAGTGATCTCTTTATTTTTTTATTGAAATTAACTCTTTTTTCATATTTAATATAAATAGCTTCCACTTTTTGATTGCCTCTACTACAACTCTGTGTAGAGTTTTTATTCTCAAGGAATTTTGAAAAAAAGACATTCGTAGACCTAAAGGCGACTATTATTGTTTCTGACTGTTCAGAATAATATTTACATATGTAAATGTTAAATAACTTGGCCAAGGTCACACAGCAGGTAAGCGGCAGAGCCAGCATGAGACCCTGGGTGTCTGACACTGCTCAGCCTTCCTGCTCTCCATCTCTCCCACTGAGTCTTGGCTTCTCAAGTTGGAAGTCAAACACCAGACTTCAAAAATACATCTTTCCCCACCTGTTAAACTAGTGTGTATGCTTTGAACGTACAGATACCTAGAGCATCCTAACTTTAGAGAGTCTCTGACAGTGCAACAAACTTTCTTTTTAATCTTCATCTAATATAAAATACTAGCTGTTTCTCTAGGTTCTGCAGTTAAAAAATAAATACTAATGAACAAGTTAAAATTACCTTTGAAAGAGCCCTCCTTGTGATGTGATATGGATGGATATAGGGAGGAGAAACCTTTTCTGTTTACATCTTCTAATTAAAGTGATAACAGCTCCTTTGTTACCTAGGTGCTGAGTGATGGTGGCTTTCATGTCTTGTCTGTTGACTACAGAGGTATGTGTTAAGAACGGTGTACAAAGATTTTTCAATAAGTGGGGGCCTCTGATGACCCCTCATTTTGAAGGCAGTGATACTGTGTTTGCCTTTTCTTGCTGCCAGGATTTGGGGACTCTACAGGTAAGCCCACAGAGGAGGGACTGACTACGGATGCCATTCGTGTCTATGAGTGGACCAAGGCAAGAAGTGGCATCACTCCCGTGTGTCTCTGGGGCCACTCTCTGGGAACAGGGTAAGTGAGATCTGCAAATGTGTCCTTAGGCAGGTCCTGGAGGCTTTAGTGTCCTATCAAAGGCAGCAGCCAGTAGTGGAAGGAGCACTGAGCCAGAAGACAGGGACTGTTTGCTGATCACTTTCACACTCTAGAAGTGGCTGAAGATCTTGCCATCTCACCATGCTATTTGTAAAACAGCAGAAGGTTCCTTCAGCTGTATGGTTATCTATTATATTGAAGTCCAAGTCTTTCTGAGGGTTTTAAAGAAAAGGATTCTTGGCCAGACGGGGTGGCTCACACCTGTAATTCTAGCACTTTGGGAGGCTGAGGTGGGCCGATCACTTGAGGCCAGGAGTTCGAGACCAGCCTGGCCAACATGGCCAAACCCCGTCTCTACTAAAAGTACCAAGAATTAGCTGGGCTTTGATGGTGCATGCCTGTAATCCTAGCTACTCAGGAAGCTGAAGCAAGAGAATCACTTGAGCCCAGGGAGGTGGAGGTTGCAGTGAGCTGAGATTATTCCACTGTACTCCAGCCAGGGTGACAGAGTGAGACTGTCTCCCCCCAAAAAAAGAAAGAAAGAAAATGACCTTTAATATAGGGTCTGTGGAACCCTTTGACATAGTGTGCAAATTTTGTATCTATATGCATTTTTCTAACCAGAGAGCCCAGAGCTTTTATCAGATGCTCATACCAGAAGTTGCATTTTGTACTGTTAAGTTATTGCTTAACATATGTCCTAATTCTCATTGCTTTACAGAGTTGCAACAAATGCTGCAAAAGTGTTAGAAGAAAAAGGTAATATAAAATGCTTAAGTGGTATAATTTCCTATCTGAAGATGGGAAAGTAAAAACAGTCCAGAGACTACTGTGTACACTTTGAACATACAGACACCAAAAGCATCCCAACTTTAGATGGTTTCTGGCAGTGCAACGGACTTTCTTTTTTATCTTCATGTAATATAAAATAATAGCTGTGTTTTCAGGTTCTGCAGTTAAAAATAAATATGAAGGAACAAGTTAAAATCACCTTTGAAAGAGTCCTCCTTGGCCAGTGTGGTGGTTCATGCCTGTAATCCCAGAACTTTGGGAGACTGAGGCGGACGGATCACGAGGTCAGGAGATTGAGCCCAGCCTGGCCAAGATGGTGAAACCCTGTCTCTACTAAAAATACAAAAATTTGCTGGGCACAGTGGTGGGTGCCTGTAATCCCAGCTCCTCGGGAGGTTGAGGCAGGGGAATTGCTTGAACCCAGGAGGCAGAGTTGCAGTGAGCCGAGATTGCCACTGCATTCTAGCAAGAATCTGTCTCAAAAAAAAAAAAAAAAAAAAAAAAGAATCCTCCTGGTGATATGATATTAATTTAAATTACAGGATAAAAAATACTGTATCATTAAATGATACACAGAACTGGCTTTCTGCAGTCCTTCTTAGTAATATTTATGTCAGGGTTTCTCAAAGTGATCTAACTGTTTGTATCAGCACCTTCGACCATAGCTGATTTGAAGAATTAGAATCTCTGTGAACAGGGTCAAGTCATTTTTAAAAAATTAAAATTAGAATTTACTCCATATATAGAGATGCTATATAAATGCAAATATTCATTACCCTAATGCCATACAATTTAAATATTTACATTACAATTATCTGTTTTTTTGTGTGTGTGTTTTGCTCATCTTTGTATGGCTATTTTTGATTAAGTGCTACACATGTTTTATGGAAAATCATAGAAATGATTTGAGGCTTGAAGTGATATTATCTTCTTCCAGATATAATTTACTCTTCCCCTGAAAGGCAGTTATGATAGGGACAGATCACCTTAATCTAATTAGAGATTGAGCTGATCTGAAGCTGGTCTTCAGTCTTTATGATGGCAGGTCTATTTCTAGTTCACATTACTCCTAGAGTGTAGTTCTTTGAGATCATAATCAAAAACCTGAGAAATGTACTGGGGTCCTCTTTCTTGTCGGATCCTGAACTCTAATTTCTGTCATTTGGATTTTGTGAGAATGCTGAAAGTTTTGTCTTGTTTCTGATCCTCTCAGCCACAACTATTACTTTCAACTGAGTTGAGGGAAAAGGCAGCTGAAACTCTCTGGACTTCTCTCTTTTGGTATTAGTTCTGCAGTTTCTCACTGACCAGTAACTCTAATATCTATTCAAACATATATGTATACATACCGTAACCAACCATACCTTTTCTAATTGTTCTCAGAGGCAGTGTTGACCAAAACAACCCAGTCAACCTCTGGCACATTCTTAGCAATGGACTGCAGAACACTGTCTTCCTGTAGTACTTTTCTTTCTTTCTTTTCTCTTTCTTTCTTTTCTTTCTTTCCTTCTTCCCTCCCTCCCTCCCTCCCTCCCTCCCTCCCTCCCTCCTTCCTTCCTTCCTTCCTTCCTTCCTTCCTTCCTTCCTTCCTTCCTTCCTTCCTTCCTTCCTTCCTTCCTTCCTTCTTTCCTTCCTTCCTTCCTTCCTTCCTTCTTTTTTTTCTTTCTTCCTTTGATGGAGTCTTGCTCTGTCGCCAGGCTGGAATGCAGTGGCGCAATCTCGGCTCACTGCAACCTCCGCCTCCCGGGTTCAAGCAACTCTCCTGCCTCAGCCTCCTGAGTAGCTGGGACTACAGGTGTGTCCCACCACGTCCAACTAATTTTTGTATTTTTAGTAGAGATGGGGTTTCATCATGTTGTCCAGGATGGTCTCAATCTCTTGACCTCGTGATCTGCTCGCCTCGGCCTCCCAAAGTGCTGGAATTACAAGTGTTAGCCACCGCGCCTGGCCTTGCTTTCATTAGTTATCCAAGCCACGATGACCTGGTTGTGTTCATAGAAGAAGATAGTGGTTTTCAATTATCATCACGTGCACAGAAACCTGTTGGGGAGGGGAGGGTGGAGGCGTGTTAAAATGCACATTCTCAGCCCTCACCCTGGAGAATCTGACTCATAAATGTGAGGTGGGGTCCAGGAATTTGCATTATTAATAACCTTCACAAATAATTTTGGTGCACGTAGCTCATGTACAAGATCTTGAAGACCCCTTATCTAGGAAAGATGGTATTTGAATAGGGGAGGTACTGATTCCTTTCTTTCTTTCTTTCTTTCTTTAATTTTCAAGGATGCCCAGTTGATGCTATTGTCTTGGAAGCTCCATTTACCAACATGTGGGTTGCAAGTATCAATTATCCTTTGTTAAAGGTGAGACTCTGGTTCATCTTTACAATGGATCAAAGCAGGCTATTTTGATACAGTGTAGGCTATTTCTACATGTCTATGTTTATTAACAATCTTCCTTTTCTTAAGTAGTTTTATATGTTTTTAAGTCATTCTAATCTGAGACAGTTTACTAACCATTTACCACAGAAGGGAACCCATGGCTTTCGGGTTTGATATTTCTTTTATTTTCTTCTAATGATATCTCTTTTATAATTTTGTAGTAGATAGACTTGCTTTAAGTTTATTCTTTATTTTTATTTTCTTCTTAAAAGTGAAAGCAAACATTTCATGCATTATTTTTGAACCCTATGAATGTCACTTATATATCTTTCATAACTTTATCGTAAGAAACTTTCTAGAGAATTTAAGGAAGCTGCCAAATACTTTTACACAGTATCCCAGATAAAGAAGACAAACTTTCTAAGAAAATAAGTACAAAGGTTGGGCATGGTGGCTCCCGCCTGTAATCCCAGCAATTTGGGAGGCTGAGGCGGGCAGATCACAAGGTCAAGAGATCGAGATCATCCTGGCCAACATGGTGAAACCCCATCTCTACTAAAAATACAAGAATTAGCTGGGCATGGTGGTGCGTGCCTGTAGTCCCAGTTGCTCGAGAGGCTGAGGCAGGAGAATCACTTGAACCCGGGAGGCGGAGGTTGCAGTGAGCCCAGATGGTACCATTGCACTCCAGCCTGGCCACAGAGCGAGACTCCATCTTAAAAAAAAAAAAAAAAAAAAAAAAGTACAAAGAATTGGGCCGCAGGACACAAGATGCAGTTTAAAAATATCTATTGTTGGCTGGGCGAGGTGGCTCATGCCTGTAATCCCAGCACTTTGGGAGGCCGAGGCGGGCAGATCATGAGGTCAAGAGATTGAGACCATCCTGGACAACATGGTGAAACCCTGTCTCTACTAAAAATACAAAAATTACAGGCACACACCTGTAGTCCCAGCTACTCAGGAGGCTGAGGCAGGAGAGTTGCTTGAACCCAGGAGGTGGAGGCTGCAGTGAGCTGAGATCACACCACTACACTCCAGCCTGGTGACAGAGCGAGACTTTGTTTCAAAGAAAAAAAAAATCTATTTTGTAGACTACCCTAACTTTATAATCTTATTCTATATTTATTGCTCAATTGTTTATAGTTGTACATCCATATAAATGTTAGCAAATGAGAGAGGGAGTGAGAGAGAGAGAGAAAGTCTTAGAAGGATACATGGCCTCTATTTATAGAGTTTCATACTGTAAGACATCTTGGAGTATGTTACTCTAACAACTTTAGGAATTTTTTTGTACAATAAACCATCATCGATAGAATTTCATCATAGACAGAATTTCAGAAACTTACTTAACTATTTTCAGGGAAAAGTAGCTCACCACTTCCTAGGACAGTGAGTTCACATAATCACATACTCTTGAAAATGGCTTTAATATCTAAGTTTAACTAAATATAGGAATCCCCTCTACAATGCAATATACTGAATGCTGAGTAATTTGAGATATAATAAATATTTTCAATTGGTTCTAGAAACCGAACATTCATTTTAATACAATATAACCATTATTTGCATATCTATCATATTACTCTAAGTCATTACTAATGAATTCATTAAATTGTAGGTGTGTAACATAAGTCAAATGCAATCTTTTTATTTAGTTTGTTTTTAAAAATGTGTTAATGTTGAAATTTAGCAAAATAAGCAAAATACATGATTTAATAAGCAATTATAAACTGAACACCCATGTAACTATCACCTATGTCAAGAAATGAGCATCACCCACACTCTAGAAGTCCTCTGTATTTTACTTCCTAATCCAGTAAGCCTTATTTTAGATGTAATCCTTAGTCCTTAGATGGAATTCTTAGATGAATTTTATGGTAATCATATCTATGCATTTATTTATAGTGTTACCACCGGTATATGCATCTCTGAGCAATATTGTTTTGTCTGTGAACTTTATATAAAAGTAAAATTTTATAGGATATATTTTATTTTTTTCACCCAACATTATATTTGTGGGATTTTATTCATGATGTGTATAGTATAGCTGTAAGTTGGTTATTTTCATTGCTATATACTATTCCATTGTTTGTACATACCAAAATTTATTGATCTATTGTGTTGTTTATTATATTTGTATTGCTTTCAGTTTGGGGAAATTAACAATATTGTTGTTATGAATGTTCTTGAACCTGTATTCTGTAAACATGTACAAGAATTTCACCGGGGTATACCCTAGGAGTGGAATTGTGGGGTAATAAGATATCCATATGGCTAGCTTTAATAATTATAGTGCAAGTTTTCCTAAATGACTTTACCACTTTACTCTCTCACCAATCCTGTTTGAGAGCTCCAGTTGCTTCAAATCCTTGCCCTCATATTGATATATCAATAAGGCTTTAATTTGCATTTCCCTAATAACCAGTGAGGTTGGGCAACTTTTAATATGTTTATTAGCCATTTAGATATCATCTCTTGTGAGGTACTTGTTCATGTCTTTTGCCAATTTTTCAGGTAGATTGTATTTCTTTTTATTTGTTGCATTTCTTCGTAGATGCTAGATATGAGTCATTAGAAAATTATTTGTATTGTAAATATATTCTATTATTTTGTTTTGTCTTTTCACTTTCTTAATGACATGTCACGATAAAGAGATGTTTTTTTTTCTTTTTTTTTTTTTTTTTGAGATGGAGTCTCGCTCTGTTGCCCAGGCTAGAGTGCAGTGGTGCAATCTTGGCTCACTGTAAGCTCCGCCTCCCGGGTTACGCCATTCTCCTGCCTCAGCCTCCCGAGTAGCTGGGATTACAGGCGCCCGCCAACAAGCCCGGCTAATTTTTCTGTATTTTTAGTAGAGATGGGGTTTCACCGTGTTAGCCAGGATGGTCTCAATCTCCTGACCTCGTGGTCCACCCGCCTCAGTCTCCCAAAGTGCTGGGATTACAGGCGTGAGCCACTGCACCCGGCCGATAAAGAGATGTTTCTAAATTTAATGTGGACAAATTTACCAATATTTTTCTTTATGGTAACTTTTGTGTCATTTTTAATAAAACTCTGCTTACCCAAAGATTATCAAGATACTATTCTATGTTGTCTTCTGGAAACTCTATTTTATCTTTTACCTGTAAAGCTATAATCCACAGGTTTAGATTTTTGCATGGAGGCAGGGGTCCACATGAATGTCTAGTTGGTCTAGAGCCATTTATTAAACGAACCTTCTCCACCACTATGCAATGCTAATGTTTGCATATATCAGTGTCTATATACAGAGAGAGAGAGGTCTGGTGGTAGGTTCTCATTTCTCTCCATTGTCTATCTGTCAATCTTAATCTACTGTAGTCTTTTAATTACTATAGCTTTATAATATGTCTTGATATCTGGTTGTATAAGTTCCTCAGCTTGGTCTTCTTATTCAAGATTGTCTTGGCTATTCTTAACCCTTTCCATTTCTGTATATATTTTGAAATACACTTATGTTCTACAGAAAACTTGCTGGGACTTTGGGATTGCATTGGATTTATTTGGGGGACTTGAGATCAATTTGGTGAACTTGGTATCCTTCTAATATTGAGTCTTCAAATTCATGAGTATTGTATTTTATTTATTATTTATTTATTTAATTTACATTTATTTCTCATCTAGGTTTTGTTTAGTTTCAGTTTTAGGTCATATTCTCCTAGAAGCAAAGCCTGAGACAGATATTTGGTGTGTTTGATTTGTTGAGGAAATGTTCTTCAGGAAAAAAATCCCAAAGGGAATGAGGGTAGTAGCACTGGAAAGGGGAAGAGCAGAACAAGGATGTGACCTCAAGTAAAGTCTAGCTTTGGCCTGATTCAGGCGGGGTGCTAAGCTTTGAGGTAAAGGGTCTGCTGTTTCTGCCATCCCCTAGGGTAGGCAGTGGAGGAGGGGCGGGAGGATGGCGTAAACTTTTAGGAGTGATGGCTTCTGTTATCTAAGAATAAGGAGAAGCAGCCAACACTCACAGCAGAAGTTTATTAATTTTGTCAGTCTTTTCAAAGAACCAACTTTGACTTTGTTCATCTTCTGTGTTATGTGGTTTCTATATTTTTAATTTCTGGTTTTACCTGTATTATTCCCTTTCTCATATGTTCTTTGGATTTAATTTGTTATTATTTAAAAATTTCTTCAGATAGTACTTAATATCATCTAATAATTTATTTTTACTATTTTTTTTTAATTTATGCACTAAGGCATACTTCACCTAAACCACACTTCAGCTGCATCCAAATTTTGAAGTGTGTTCTAATTATCATTTAGTTCCAAATACTTTATAATATTATTGTGATTTCCTCCTTGACTATATGGATTATTTAGAAGTATGATTTATAACTTCTATGCATTTGGGCATTTGATTATGTTTTTTAGTGATTTTTACCTTAATTATCTCAAGATCCAAGAATATTCTGTGTATGATTTTAGTCTATTGAAATTTGTTGAGACTCACTTTATGTACTAACGTATGGTCAATTTTGGCAAATTTTCCATATGCTTGAAAAGAATGTGTTCTGCTGTTTTTCATACAGTATTCTATGTATGTCGATTAAATTGGGATTATTAATCATGTTCAAATTTTGTCTATTGTTACTGATTTTTTGGACTGCTTGTTTTCTCAGTTACTCAAAGAGGATTATTAAAATACCTCATCTTGATTGTGGAATTGTTTATTCCTATTTTAGTACTGTCAATTTTTTAGTTTTTTTGAGGTTATGTTGTTAGGTACATATGCCTAATAATATTATGATTTAGTTTAGTTTTTTTTTTGAAATGGAGTTTCACTCTTGTCGCCCAGACTGGAGTGCAGGGATGTGATCTCAGCTCACAGCAACCTCTGCCTCCTGAGTTCAAGCTACTCTCCTGCCCCAGCCTCCCAAGTAGCTGAGATTACAGGCAGGTGCCACCACACCTGGTTAATTTTTTGTATTTTTAGTAGAGACAGGATTTCACCATGTTGGTCAGGCTAGTCTTAAACTCTTGACTCAGGTGATACACTTGCCTCAGCCTCCCAAAGTGCTGGGATTACAGGCAATAGCCACCATGCCCAGCCTACGATTTAGTTTTCATATCTTCCAGGTGGATTCTCATTTTCATCATAAAATGTTCACCCTTTTTGTGATCGATATTGCTTCTTGACTTAAAGTCAACTTTGTCGAGATATATTTGTATATCTTTGTTTTGATTAGTGTTTGCACGATATATGTTTTTCTATTACTTGATCTCAACTTTTCTAAATTCTTGCATTTAATATATACCTCTTGTAAGTGCCATACAGTAGGGTTTTGATTTCTGACATAATAAACTTTATTAATTGTAGTATTTAGTCTATTTATATTTTATGTAACCATTGTATATTGAGGTTCAAATATACTTTCTTATTATGTTCTTTTTTGTGTCATCTGTTCTGTGTTCTTTTGCCTCTAGTTTCTTGCTTTCCTTTGACTTGGCAGCTCTGTCTCAAAGAGAAATACGGTGTCAGGCTCACGTCTGATCACCCCTTCTCTCTAGGATCTAAATGTTTCCAGATCTCACTGCCTTGGTAGCTCTCTGACAGCTTCAAGAAGAGTTTTAAAAAAATATTTTGTCCAATTTTTCTAGTTGTCTTTGGTGAAAGGTTTAGTCTGTAATAATTCTTCTATTACTAGAAGAGGTAAATTTCCCCATTCTTTCAAGTTTGAGATTTAATTTAAAATGTCATAAACTTTAGTTTAATAGGTACTCTAAGGTCTAGAAGTTTAATAGGTACTCTAAGGTCTAGAAGTATAACAGTCCTGTGTATTTCACAGGCTTAAAGAATGATGGCTCTAGTGTCAGACTTGCCAGGTTTGATTTCCAGGACTGTCGTTTAATAGCTGTGTAAACTTACTTTTAATGCTTTGACTTCCTCATCTGTAAAATGGGGTAATTATAGTCTAATCAAGATTGCTGTGATAATTAAGTGAATTAATATATGAAACACATCTACAGTTGTGCCTGGCAGAGAGTGAGCCCTCAGTGGATGTCAGCTTTTTTTTTTTTTTTTTTTATGCTCAGTAGAATGCCGTAACTGATCATTAGTGAATAAGAAGGTGTAAATGGAGTGAGACATACAGATGTAGTAAAAGGCATGTGTTCTCAACCTCAAGAGGCTTTCTGTTTAGTTGGGGAGACAGGACACAAATAGGAGGTATAAAGTACAGCAGGGATTTCTATGGGTCTCTTTGGAATCAGTTTTGTTACTCAGAATCGAAAGGCAGCATGATGTTGTGGAAAAGAGCATGGGTTGTGGAGCCACTCAGACTTGGGTTCAAATCTGTCCTTGGCCACATACCCTTTATAACCTTGGTAAGTTGTTTCTCCCTCTCTAAGTTTTCCCATTTTTTTACTAAGGGGTTGACGACACCTACTGCACAGGGTCGTTGTGAAGATTGAATTAAGGAAGATAATGTATGTGAAGTTCCCAGCTGCTAGTAAGCACTAGACAAATACTTGTTCCTTTCCATCCGCTTTCTGTTACAAATTAGGCTAAGGTGTTATGTATGGCAGGAAAAGGCAGGGAGAATTCAAGATAGGGAGAATTACAGAAGAAAGAGGCTTTGCTCACAGGTGTGGCCAATGAAGACTTCACAGCGTATTGGACCTAAGCTGCTTTCTTGAAGGTGAGGGAAAGCAGTTAGGAAACAGCGCAAGGAACAGGTGCATGTGAATGCAGACTCCTGGCAGGAATGGGGTAGTTCTATGTCATAAACGGCCTGAGAGTTAATAGAGGGCTTCCACACAAGGCTTTCACACTCGTTATTCTTTTAGATCCTCACGGCAACTCTGTGAGTTTGTCATCACTGCTTCCACTTAGAGATGAGAGAAATGGAGACTTAGAGGCTTGCCTAATTGTCACGTCTTATAAGAAGAAGAAATGAGACTCAAACCTACATCTTCTAATTACAGGCAGATAGAATGGAAGTGAGCAGGGTTTGGAATGAAAGACTGTGGCCAGGTGTGGATGGGCCTGCAGGTTAGCTGGGAGTTGTTGTTTTCAGTAGATAGTGTGACATGCCCAAAGCTTTGTAACAGAAGATTTAATATAACTGGTATTTTAAGGATGTTTATCTGGTAGTATTACAGAAGAGAGAGGAAGGTAGGAAGACCAATTAGGAGAGCCCATTGCCATAGTCTAGGCTGCAGGGGAAGGTATGACCTGTGAGTCTCAAAGGACACTCCAGGGTGGGAGGGAATGAGGAATAATGAGAGTAGATTGACCTGGGTTTGCTTTCTTCCTACTCTTTCAGAATTTAGGATGAATTGCTGATGGACTTCTCTTATTGAATTATCCTCAGGGGATTCTTTGTTCCGGGGATGAGAGTACCAGAAGACAAAAGAGAAAACAAAACAAGAAATCTTGCCCTTAGCATGGAAGAGGAGGGAGAAGAAAGAGAAGGAAAGGCAGTGTCAGGAAGTCCAGAGCACACCTGAATGCAGTTCAGTTGCTGTGAGACCAGGCCAAAAAGTTCAGGCCAGACAAATCCCACAGAACCAGGGAGATTCCGGCCGGGCGCGGTGGCTCATACCTGTAATCCCAGCACTTTGCAAGGCCGAGGTGGATGGATCGCCTGAGGTCAGGAGTTCAAGACCAGCCTGGCCAACATGGCGAGACCCTGTCTGTACTAAAAATACAAAAATTAGCTGGGCGTGGTGGCAGGTGCCTGTAATCCCAGCTACTTGGGAGACTGAGGCAGGAGAATCGCTTGAACCCAGGAGGCGAAGGTTGTGGCGAGCGAAGATTGCGCCATTGCAGTCCGGCCTGGGCAACAAGAGCGAAACTCCATCTCAAAAGAACAAAACAAAACTAATCAAAACACCAAGGAGATTTCTGGGGAATAGCACGCCTAAGCCAAAACTATGAAGCAGAAATTTGTATTTAGTGGTACTGGCTCACCTATTTTATACCCATTTCCTTACCACATTCCCTAAAATGACATGAATTACTTCCTAAAATCAGAAAAATTGTATTTAAGTTTATTCTACTTAGAAAGTCTCTATTCAATTATTACAGTTCATAGTAGGAGACTATTAACAAATGACATTATAGCCATGGGGCAAGTTTTAATTTCTTTTTCTTTTTAAAAGATTGTGAAGCAGAAGTTTGTAATTATTGGGTTCAACCTCCCTAATCTGTGCGTATTTCCTTCCCTTGGCCATGTCGCATTTACTACCCACTGTACTCCTCCTCTCTCAGGCACAACATGGAAATGTATAATACTTTGCTTATTTTTCCTCTTTGCAAATTTATTGCAAATGTAATCCCAGCACTTTGGGAGGCCGAGGCAGACAGATCATTTGAGGTCAGGAGTTTGAGACCAGCCTAGCCAACATGGCGAAACACCGTCTCTACTAAAAATATAAAAATTACCTGGGCGTGGCGGTGCATGCCTGTAGTCCCAGCTACTTGGGTGGCTGAGGCAGGAGAATTGCTTGAACCCAGGAGGCAGAGGTTGCAGGGAGTCGAGATTGCACCACTGCTCTCCAGCGTTGGTGACAGAGTGAGACTCTATCTAAAAAAAAAAAAAAAAAAAGAAGATTTAAAATCTGGGCCAGGCATGGTGGCTCATACCTGTAATCCCAGCACTTTGGATGGTCAAGATCAGAAGATGGTTTTGAGCCCAGGAGTTCAAGATCAGTCTAGGCAACATGGCGAAACTCCTTCTCTACAAAAAATTAGTCAGGTTTGGTGGCACATCCCTGTAGTCCCAGCTACTATGGAGGCTGAGGTGGGAGGATTGCTTGAACCTAGGAGTTCAAGGGCTGCAGTGAGCCATGATCATGCCACTGTACCCACTCCAGTCTAGGCAGCAGAGTGAGACCCTGTCTCAAAATAAACAAACAAATAAATAAAATAAATAATACCTGAAATTCAATCATTCTAACATGAAAATGACAGATAATAACAAAGTGTACACCAGGGATATTTGCATAATAGACTCATTTTGTCTTTAGCAAATATTTATCAAGAATCTATTATGTACCAGGAACTTTTCTAGTTTCTGAGGATACCACAGGGAATAAGAGAGTTGTGGTCCATTTGCCTATGAAGTTCATATTGTTGGTGGAGAAATAGATAGAAGATAAATACCTTTAAAAAAACCCAATAGTGAGAAGTGCTGTGACAGCACTAAAATAATGTGATGGAGAATGACTGGGTGGTGGGGGCAAAGTTTGATAGCTGGTTATGGAAAACAGCTCTAAAGAAATAGCATCTGAGCTGAGACCTGCCTGAGATGAAGCCAGCTGATAGGGAAATCTAGAGATCTCAGGCTGGGGTGAAAGTAAAGACAAGGGCCTTGAGGAGGGATCAGGCCTGACATGTTCCAGAAGCAGAAGCCAGGAGGTGGACAGGAAGGGCCTTGGTGATAGGAGATGAGGCTGGAGAGGGAGGCAGGCAGCTGCCGGACTCTGCAAGGCCTTGGAGGCCAAGGTGACATGTTCAGGTTTAATCCAATTGCCTTTGGAGGGTGTTAAGCAAAAGAGGACTATGATCTGATTTGCACGTTAAAATAGTCATTCTAGTTTTCCTGTGGGAACTGGATTATGGTAGGGTGATTGCAGCTTAGTATAAGCAAGAGATGAAGGGTGGCTTAGACTAAGTGATAGTGGGGATGGGGAGAAGTGAATGGGTTTGGGATACAGTTTTGGAGGCAGGATTCAAAGTTTGTGAGAAAGGTGCAATATTGCTCAGGGTTTCTATCCTTTACTCCTTATTTCCAGATGAAATAGATGTTTCTGGGGCATATAAACTAACTTACATGTTGACTATGTGAGTCAAAACATTGTAAAAGTGGTTTTAGCTAGCATTCTAGTTCTTGGATTTTGCTATTAAACAACAAATTTAGAATATCTAGAATAAGCGTTGTTGTATCTGGAATCCTGCAGTCATTGTTAAAACCAGAATGTCTTTTAAGGCATTGGCAAATTAAATCATATTTAAAAGTTTATAATGTTCAAATTCTCTCAAATCAATTTTCCATGTATTGTGTATTTTCATCAGAATTTTTGACTAATCAGAATATTCTGTCCACCAACTAAACCAGTTAGGTTCACAGTAGAAGCAATTTTTAGGTTTCGCATACCACTGCTTCTATATAGAAAAGTAAGAGTTAGTGATGCCATTTGTAGGAAGTGAAAACAAAATGTTGACAGTGATGATCTATGATGGCAGGATTATGTGTTTCTTTTACGTTCCTTTCTTTTTTTCCAAATTCCTGACGTGCATTACTTTTTGAATCGTAGAAGTTTTTTTGTTAAGTTTATCATATTTAGAGAGTCACTACTCTCTGTGTTACCCTGGTTCATAGCGAAAGACTATATAACAAATGGCATAGCTATGGGGCAAATATTAATTTTTTTCTTTTTAAAAAATAGATTTACCGGAACGTTCCAGGATTTTTACGTACATTTATGGATGCCATGAGAAAAGACAAAATAGTCTTTCCTAACGATGAAAAGTAAGTTAATGATGAAAAGATGTGCATTATTACTGTATCTAAAGGATTCTAGGGGAAGCTATCATGTGACTTACTGGATGGTGACATGAGACATCCTGAATATCATTCTTATTCTTAAAATATTGTTCTGTGCTTCTTAGATGGGTACTAAGATTTGGGTAAAGTATCTATGAATTTTTAGTATTTGCTATTTTCCTCATGTCTAGTTCAATGATTTCACCAATTCAGTACTATCTCTGAATTCATACAGGAAGTTGTATATCTATGGCCTATCAAGACCTTTTAAAGGGCTGAGAGTATTAGCGTATGCCTATAATTCCAGCACTCTGGGAGGCTGAGGTGAGAGGATAGCTTGAGCCCAGAAGTTTGAAACCAGCCTGGGCAACATAGGGAGACACCATCTCTACCAAAAAAATTTAAAAATTAGCCAGGCGTGAGGGCACGTGCCTGTCTTCCCAACTACATGTAGGGCTGAAGCAGGAGGATCACTTGAACCTGGGAGGTTGAGGTTGCAGTCAGCTGTGATTGTGCCACTGCACTCCAGCCTGTGTGACAGAGTGACATCCTGTAAACAAACCAACATACAACTCCCCCCCAAAACAAAACAAAACGAAACAAAACAAAACAAAACAAAACCTTTTAAAGGTCCTCTAGGATCTAGCCTAACATTTCTTGAGGCATCTCTGACTTCTAGGCCCTTTTCCCCATATAACGAAAACTCATCTACCATCTACCTTACTAACGTGACAGCAAATCCAATGACTAGAATTTATCAAGTTAGGCTGTCACAGTTAGAGAATTTAAGAAAGGTTCCAAATAGACAGTTGTTGTCAATACTTTTTTCTATGTCAACACACTTGAGAAAATCCAACATTCTTAGGGGTGTCAGTGACTCACTGTGGCAGAGATGGATGGGTATCAGGATTTTGGGGGGACAGGGAAGCATTGTTTGAGAAAGTAACTGGAGCGGGAGACAAGACATTCTTAATGCCATAGCCCTTTTGAATTAGCAAACTAGGGGGTTGACCAGGAAGCTAATCAGACCTGTTAACTGCGTGTCCATCCTCTACATTTATGGAGAAAAGTAAACAAGTTGCTACAAAGAGGTCTCTGATTCTGTTATAATTTTTGTTTTATTGAGGTTTTGAGTTTCGTTTTCTTTTTTAGTCTTTTAATAATTTCAGATGTTACAAAATAAGGTGGAGTAAAGAAGAATATAAGGTTCTTCTAACACTGTACAAAATCAGTCTTTCAGTGTTTTTTTTTTTGTTGTTGTTGTTGTTTTTTAGTATTTCTAAAAATCACACAGAAGTAAATTAATTAAACAGCCAATTAAATTGCATGAGTAAATGGGAGAGAGGGAAACTTGCATGGAGAAAAAAAGCTACTATGTGAAATTTTAAATGTATGATATTGTTATTCTTTGGAAGGAAGGAAAGAAATTTCTTGTAATTTAGACAGACCTTGTGTTTTGCTAAAGCTTTAACTTAGAAGAGGAGAAATCTCCATGTATAATTCTTTAACTGAATGCTTTTCTTCTACTTGTCCCTAGTGTTAAATTCCTTTCTTCTCCTCTTCTCATCTTACATGGAGAGGATGACAGGACAGTGCCTTTGGAATATGGGAAAAAGGTAAACTAAGAGCTCGATGCTGACTGAAATATACTATACTTATTTCGCCATTTTCTTCATTCAGCCAAACTTTGATTAGAGCTGAAAGGAGGGTCTCTGACATTATAGGAGATTCTCTACCCCGCTAAATAGCCTCTATAGGTTTATACAATGGGCATCAGTGTCCTTGGCTCCTTAGCTCAAAGGAGTGTTTGTGGCAGAGCCTGGCTCCTCATCTGGATTGTGTGGAGCTGCAGGTGTAGGGTATCCCAGGCTGCTATGGGAACCTCCGTGTTGTCTCTATTGCAATGGCTCTAAAATGGAAGATGCAGACTTTTTCCTTTTAAACAAACTTCTACTAGAGTGGGTCCACAGGAATTTCTTGTCATTTTGCAGTGGGGTTCAAGCAGGGAAGGATGAGGTTTTATCAGTAGTCTATATTAGCTGAGCAGCATTCAGATCTTTAGCTGTAGAGACAGCCAATTGGGGATACGGAGAGTTCTTGCGTCTCTGACTTAATGGAACAAACTCCCCAAGTTGGCTGTTTCTGTACACTTTTAGGAAAATTGGACTAGAAAATCTATAGCTTTGAATGGCAAGCTTTTGAGTCTCTGTCTTTCTGTCCCTGGCAGCTCTATGAAATTGCACACAATGCATACAGGAACAAAGAGAGGGTCAAGATGGTTATATTTCCTCCTGGCTTCCAACACAACCTGCTTTGTAAAAGCCCCACACTGTTAATAACCGTGAGGTAAGAGTTGCTTTGCTAAATGTGAGTATGTTGCCCTTCAAGGCAAATAGGGCTGCTCTGGCTTACTTAGGCCACAACATGAAAATGTATAATATTTTGCTTATTTAGGTAGGGAAAGTGTGTGAGCTGATCTGGGTCCTTTTTCTACAGAGATTTCCTGAGCAAGCAGTGGTCATGAGTCTGGGAGGAGTGGAAATCTTCAATGAAGACTCAGTCCGAACGCCACCTGTGATGTGTGTTGTTTTAAGTAAAATTGTACTGGGCTGGTCGGATGAGCTGAAGCCATTGACTTCTCTACAAATCACTTGCCATTTTAACAACAGAAATCACGAATGTTAGGCAGTATGGAATGTTCTTGTTTAGTTTATCATAATCTACTTTGTAAAACATGCTGAAATCTCACTGTGGAGAACCAAAATTTGGTAAAATCTAGATCCTATCTAAAAATATGTAGTTATCAAACATCCTATGGATATTTGTGAATAAGGTAGTTGCTATGGTCCGAATGTCTGGGCTTGTCCCCCAAATTATGTTAAAACCTAATCACCAATGTGATGGTTAATAGGAGGTGGGGCTGAGCTCTCATGAATGAGATTAGTGCCCTTATAAATTATGACCAAAAGAGCTCTTCACTCCTCCTACCGTTTGAAGATACAGTGAGAAGGCTTCATCTGTGAACCATAAAGTAGCCCTCATCAGACACTGAATTGGCCAGTGCCTTGCTCTTGGATTTTCCAGCCCCCAGAACTATGAGAAATAAATTTCTATTGTTTATAAGCTACCCAGTTTATGCCATTTTGTTTTAGCAGCCCACAGGGACTAAGACATCGGTCTTTGGTTTGGACTCAGATAGCAGTGTAAGAAAGTTGCTTCTATGTAGTTACGTTTTTTGTATTTTTGTTTAGTTCATTTAAATGGCATTTGAAAGTTCTAAGGAGTTTTATAATTTTATGGCTAGTTTTGGGGTAAATCCTAGCAGTAGTAAAGCATCACTAGATTTGCTATAATATAAGTTTTGGCACTCATGTAGCCCTTGGAAATTGACACTTTATTTTTAAGCTCTATTACATATAATTTCCCTCCCCATTCCCAGAGATACTCAACTATTATAGATTACTAGCTAACAAAACAAAAACCAGTGAATGTTGTAAAAATGTTCAAGTTCAGTAAGAAGCTATGTTTTCTAGAGACATTTTAGAATTCAATTTCCATTGACTTTGTTAGATTCATTGGATAGCGAAATCTTTAGATCTGAAGGTTCCACGTTCCAGATGTTCTGGGCATATTCTTTAATTGTTCGATCACTGGAGAATTTCCCAGAGGCAGCTATATTTTTGAGCACCATCGTGTTCCAGGCCTTTGGATTCTGTAAACAACATATGCATGTACAGCTCAGAGTCCCAGTGCCAAGTGAGTTTTATAACAAACATCAGCCAAGCACATCTAAACACATTTCATGAGGAAAAATGACAGGAATAAATTATAGTAAATTATAAATATTCTTGTTTGTTGAGAGGTAGAATAGAATGCACTTTTCTCATATTTAGAGTATTTTTCTCTTAGGAATGAAAAAAAAAAGTATTTTTCACTCTAAGAGAAACCGTGGATGTACATTGCCTAGTTGGCAATTCCTGCTATGGTTACAATGTTTTGGCATGTAAGCCGTATTCCCCATGCTTTCTTATGAATGAAGATACTTCCCTTTAAACTATAGGGAAGGAATTCATTGTTTGCTAAATGCCATGTCAAGAGACTTACCCTGTGGCTCACAGAGTTTGAAAAACACTACTCTAAAATGTTAGCTACAATGCAGGCAAACAATTCAATGAGAGGCTTTATTGACCTACTTAGCTTTTCTTGTTCTTTCGGAAGGTATGCACCCTAGTAGGCTTACAATGAGTCCCAAACACTCCACTGGGGCTTCAAAACAGGGTCAATTGAGGCTTTATCCTTATAAAAATATATCAACATCTCATAAATTTTATATAAAAGAATATTATAAGAAGGAATTTATTTTATAGCCTCTTAATTTTATGAAGAACTCTAAAAGTGTATTGGAAGTGAACAGAACATTATTCAAAATTGTTATCAATGCATTATAGATGCTTATGAGAAATACTAAAACTACTATCATTCCTTAAGGTACAGCAAAACAGCATCTGAGATTTGTTTATTCAGAGTTTGGAAACTTCCTATAATAAGAGGAGGATAAAAGCTTTCTCTCTTCATTTTCTTTAACTATTTAAAAGGATAATGAATAGACTTCCCAGCCATATGGGTCATGTTTACTAAGTCTCAACAATACAATAATTGTTAAGAGTAAAAAGCTGCAATTTGCACTAATGAACAAGAAAGACTGAATCAAATGCTGGGCTTCTAGATGAGCATCCTTTGGATTTGGGCCATAATTTTAACAGAGGAGACATTCACATTTGTCCTTGCCCTTGTTCACATTTTTCTTTCCTCCGCTGTTTTATTGCTATATTTTGAGGTGGCCATTCTCTTCCCTGTGTCTTTGCATTGTTGGGGCCTGTATGTGGCTTTTCTCTCCAATGTACAGGAGGCAGGTAGTGAACCCCTGAGTCTAGCTCTAGCACTGCCCTGCTTTTTTGTAGCCATTAACTTGAACTTATTCTGGTCTATATGCCATTGGGGGACTGGCCATTATTCTATTAGAAGATAAGGGCCGTAAAGCAACACAGGCCTTGAATGATCCTTTTAAAAATCCCAACGGGACATTTAGGATGACTGTAGGAACTACCCTGTTATCTGCCTTGGGAAAGGAATAGAAAGAAATGTTAGTGAAACCCACCCTGGAGTCTTGGCACAGAGCTAGCGCCCTCCTGTATCCATTCCTCTGGGGTATCTGAAATTCACTAAAAGTCTCTCCTATCAGAGATGATCAACCTTTTTACATATTTAAAAACACAGCTAGAGAGGTGTTTGATAAAGCATATAACTTTGCATGTGGAGGCTTATTCACATGGCTGTACCCATCCCTTTTTACTTTCCTCAGTATAGTATTGTCTTCCTTATTCTTCTCCTTTCTTTTTTTAAAAATTCAAATATGAACCCCTTTCTCTTTCTACTCATTTATATTTTATTGATGCAGCCCCCTCCACGAGAAATCTAGAAGAGGTACTTATTTTACAACTTTCAAAGAATAGGGGTCAGTCCTTATCTTAATAA
Source organism: Chlorocebus sabaeus (assembly GCF_047675955.1). Taxonomy (NCBI): domain Eukaryota; kingdom Metazoa; phylum Chordata; class Mammalia; order Primates; family Cercopithecidae; genus Chlorocebus; species Chlorocebus sabaeus. Next base: position 27,394,827 of record NC_132927.1, read on the forward strand.
ACCATGGTTTAGCCTTAGAATCATCATGACAGGTTTTTCAAATACGGATGGTGACCCCACCCACTACTGGGAAAGAATCTCTCAGTGGGGGGGCTGGCATCTGTACTATGATGAAGCTACCTTGGTGATTCTGATGTGTACCTCTGGTTAAGAACCTCGATGTTTAAACAGGCTCCTTGAGTGAGGGGAGGGAGGGAGAGACCTCGACTTTGCTCATGCTATGTTCTCAGTGCCAGCACAGTGCCTGGCATAAAAAAGACGCCTAATGCCCCTCTGAGGACTTATTTCCTTAGCTTCCAGGACATGCCTGCTACAGAGGGGGTGCTCAATAAATATTGAATTATTTGTGACTTTTAAAAAACTTGGATATTAAAAAATTTACAACTGGCTGGGCATGGTGGCTCACGCCTGTAATCCCAGCACTTTGGGAGGCAGAGATGGGTGAATCACCTGAGGTGAGGAGTTCTAGACCAGCCCGGCCAACACGGTGAAACCCCATCTCCACTAAAAATACAAAAATTAGCTGAGTGTGGTGGCATGTGCCTGTAATCCCAGCTACCTGGGAGGCTGAGAGGTGAAGGTTGCAGTGAGTCAAGATCATGCCACTGCACTCCTGTCTGGGTGACAGAGCGAGATCTGTCTCAAAATAAATAAATAAATAAATAAATAAATAAATAAATTACAACTGTGGCTGAAATGTCAAATCTTAACCTTGGCCTAAACTTGGGAAAAGTCAAGGTTTGTTGTTGTTGTTGTTGTTTTATTTTATTTTATTTTCTTGTTGTTGTTGTTTGATTGCTTAATGGGGACCTGCTATTTAGATTTAATTTAAAAACACACATTTTAGTGAATCATAGTAAATTGGTTTTCTTTATAAATCTTGGCAATTTACTCACCATGTACAGCTGACTCACTTTATCTTGACACTTGACATAGGCTTCATAGTCTGCAAAGACTTTAAACCTTTTATATTGTGATTGGAAGGGGAAAAAAAACAGTCAAAAGCTTCATTAACAGATATTTGCTAAGATTCCATGTAAAATCATCTTTTGCTTGATATCCGCCATGGCTGGTTTACCAAATTCATATTTCTGTTTGTAAGAATTTTAACCAGCCCTCAACCTTCTTATGGTTCTTCTCACATGTGAGAATGTCATCACTTGGATGCATTTGCAAGTTGGGAATATCAGTGGAAGGAGAAAAACAGAACCAGATTTGTGTGTGTTATTCTTAAACCTTACTGGCATCGTTGGTGGGGAATATTTAACTTTTTTCCCAAGCCTAGATTACCTGAGCAGATCATGCTAATCTATGCTAATCTACATGAGTGGGTTTAAGTTGGTTTAAGATTGGTTTAAGATTTTCTTGTTGGTTTTAGAGTTGGTTGGTTTAAGATTTTCTTGTCCCCCTTTCATGATCCAAATAGCACCATCTTCTTATGGGAACTCACCTGTCATGATAAAATAGCATGTTGATGATATCTTTGAAGAGGTCAGGCTGCTTGGGAGAAAAAAAGCCATTGTCAATTTGATCGATGACCAGCTTCAGCTCTGGAAGTGCCTCATAATATTCTTTTGCCTCATACCTGTGGGGTAGGGGTGGGTGGGTGATAAGAAAAAGGCTCTGTTATTGTGTATGATTAACAACACACTAGACACTGCGTTCACTGTGAAAAAATGCATTCAGAAATACTAGCATTCAAATAAGTCATTATAGATTTCACCATGAGTATATATAACTTTTAACTAGATCTGTAAGTTTTTCTCTTTGTAAATTTGATTCCTTATAACCAAAGACACTAAGAACAATAGATAATGAAAACTCTAGTCAAAGAGCAAGAGTCTAATGTGGTAGAATACAGCAAGGTCCATTTCAAAGACGACTTTATGGCTCTAAATGAACATTGTATTAAGTGGATCAGTTGCTTTTCAGATCCACAGATTCTCAAAAGTTGTTGCTACTGAGTGAAACTGACTTCCAAGGGTCAGGAATTATATTCAACATCCTCCAAATGTTGATTCTTTGGGCAGTACTCTTTATTTTGTGCTTGAACTCAGGTTAATAAACCCATCCAGATATTAAATGAAAATAAATGTTTCCAAGTACTTCTATACACCCATATCCATTCTCTATCACATTTTAGTCCATTTCTTTGATATCTTAAAGGAGCACTAGATCGTGATTTAAATTATAGGTCACCCTTCCAACTAGAAACTAGTTCATCTTTTGATCAAAGTGAAAATCATACATATGGAGGAAAGAATAGCTCTTTGAGGCCAGCTCTGCAATGGCCGATAACAAATAGCAACTCCTCCGTGTGTCTGTCCTTTTACTTGCTGGGTTTAATCATATGAATCTGTGGCCAGGAGGCTCTCCTGCCTCATCGTGGGAGATGTTCTGCTGCCACCTCGTATGTGATCCAACCTCAATGGGATACCTGTGTGGGCAGGAAGCCCTCTGAGGTCACATACCTTCTTGGGCCGGGGGAGGTGACCAGCAAAGAGAAGCTATTCTCTCACCCTTTCTTGTCCAAAGCAGCCACATCATCTACCCTCATGCCAAAGATGAACAGGTTCTCTTCCCCGGCTTCCTCTGCCATTTCCACGTTGGCCCCATCCATGGTCCCGATGGTCAGGGCCCCGTTTAGCATGAACTTCATATTGCCTGTCCCTGAGGCTTCGGTGCCTGCAGTGGAAATCTGCTCTGACAGATCTGTGGCTGGAATGACTGCAAGAAAGGCAAGTTAATATTAGTAATTTTGTTTCTCTAGATCCGCTTGTATTGTATTGAAGCATTTATTAAGTTGGGCTGTTTTGATAATTAAAGTAATACATGCACATCAAGATAAACATTCAAATGGTCTAGAAGGCAGATCACACTCTTTCCCTTTGACTGGGACAACCACTTTTTTCCATTTTATATGTTGATATTTCTTTCTCAAGCTATAAACTTTGAAGAGTATCTACTGACTGCTACAAACATTGATACTACATTCCTCTTCTTTTATTCCTTCCAATTTTTGTTATGGTTTTATTTCTTCTACTTTATAAAATACATCGAAATTTTTCTTTTTTTCTTTCTTTTTTTTTGGTACAAGGTCTCACTCTGTCACCCAGGCTGGAGTGCAGTGGTGTGATTATAGCTCACTGCAGCCTTGACCTCCTAGGCTCAAGCAATCTTCCTGCCCTAGCCTCCCGAGTAGTTGCAACTACAGGCAAGTGCCACCATGTCCAGCTAATTTTAAAAATTTTTTATAGGTATGGGGTCTCCCTATGTTGCCCAGACTGAACGTCTCTTTCTTGATTCAGAGTGTCTCTCCAGGGCTCCTCTTTGGCAACCTGAGGAGATTGGATTGTCTGCATTCCTTCTACTTCTCACTTCCTTCCTTCCACTTTCACTGCAGGGAAATAAGCCACACATAACTGAGGTATGCCTGGGGCTAGACATCAAGCCTCTGACCTTTCAGGCTGATTTGAGCTGCCTGAAGCACTTCCTTTGACTACAAAGGTCAGGACCACTTTTCTGCTTTACTCTGAGAGCTTATTTGTGGATTAGATGTATCTTCTTTTGCATCCCTAGGAACCTGGCTCTTTTCTCTTCACGCAGACAGTTCTTAAACAGTAACATCAGAGGACCTAAAAACACCACGAAAAGAAAAAGCTCCCTTTCTACCTTTTCAGTTTGGGAAGTGGGTGAATACACAGTTGGGCATTTGCATGTGGACGGTGCTCTGTGAGCTTGTGACCCAAATAACCAAAGGTCCCAGTGGAAGAGAAAGGGACACTGGCTTTTTGCCCATCTGGCTGTCCCCATGTGGGAGCATCATGCTTGATGCTGGAGTGCCCATGTGAGGCACATCTAAGCCTTGTGCTTTGGCAGCCTGACATCTGCCCTCATTTATTATTGCTACAAGAGCAAGTGACAGCCCTTCTTCTCACAGGGTGACCAAAGGAATATCTGAGGACTGGGGAATTGGTGTTCTCTTGCAAAACTGGGGCTGGGAACTGAAGACCTTTCTCCTATTTTATAGAGTGGGTTCTGAATGACGTGGAAACCTCAGGGCTGCCTCCCCCAGCACCTAGCTCTCACTGGCTTAGAAGAAAATGTACTTGCAAGTATAATCCTGTGATATTGACTCCAGGACATCAATTTCATTGTGACTTGAGTCACTTTAAAACCTCTTACCTTAGGCCCTTATTCTGCACAAGAGTGACACCTTCTATCCTAAGTCACTAGTTCCTGGAGGTTGGCTGCCCCATCTTTGATACCATGTAATCTCTAGAGTTTGCCCTGGCCCCTGCATGTTTTGCAATGAGGGTAGTACCTTTTTCAGCAAGAGATACTCTGTAGTTCTCCAAGAAGATGACTTTCAACTTGCTTCCAACCATGGGGTCATTGTTCACCACATCTGCCACTGAAGTGATCAGCTTTATGATCATTTTGGCCATGTGATATCCTGGGGCAGCCTTGGGGAAGAAGGTCAAACGCGTTGACAGAAGGCAGCCACGATGAAGTAGAAGAATGGCAAGAGATTAGAGCCCTCAAGTCCCCATTGAATAGAATCAACTTACTTTACCACCAATGATAACTGTCCTTGGCACGAATAACTTCTTAGGGTCTTTCTTAATGCCTGAAAAAGATGGAGAAGTGGATGGAATGGAAGACAGCTGATGGTCAGGGCAGTGATGAGACCTACGCTGAGGCTGCTGCTTCCACCTGCAAGAGGGCTTGTTGGCTACAGGGCTGACTCACGGTTGTACATCGTGATCACGTGCAGACAGTTCAAGAGCTGTCGCTTGTACTCATGTATCCTCTTCACCTGGACGTCAAACATGGAGGATGGGTTGATCTTCACTTTGTACTCCTTCTCCAGGAACTGAGAAAACTTCAGCTTATTCTCCTGTTGAGACAGTGCATGGTGCCAGAGAGCTCTTTTGGTTTAGAAGCATTGGGTTGTCCGGTGTTTCTTTTTTTTTGAGATGGAGTCTCACTCTTATGCCCAGGCTGGAGTACAGTGGCATGATCTCAGATCACTGCAGCCTCTACCTCCCACATTCAAGTGACTATCCTGTCAGGGATTACAGGTATACGCCCCTACTGCCTGGCTAATTTTTGTACTTTTAGTAGAGATGGGGTTTCACCATGTTGGCCAGAGTGGTCTTGAATGCCTGACCTCAGGTGATTTACCCTCCTTGGCCTCCCAAGTGCTAGGGTTACAGGGATGAGCCACTGCATCTGGCTGGGTAGTCTGTTTTTAAAAACTACAGGATAGGCCGGACATGGTGGCTCATGGCTGTAATCTCAGCACTTTAAGAGGCCGAGGCAGGCAGATCATTTGAGGTCAGGAGATCGAGACCAGCCTAGCCAACATAGTGAAACCCCGTCTCTACCAAAAATACAAAAATTAGCCAGGCATGGTGGTGGGCGCCTGTCATCCCAGCTGCTCGGGAGGCTGAGGCAGGAGAATGGCTTGAACCCGGGAGGCGGAGGTTGCAGTGAGCCGAGATCGTACCACTGTACTCCAGCCTGGGCGACAGAGTGAGACTCTGTCTCAAAAAATAAACAAACAAAAACTACAGGATAAACTCTCCAAGTGAGCACCTGGGAGGGGACCCACACCTGGAAGGCTCACCTGCTTCACTTTGGCGAGTTCCCGGAGGAAGATATCATCACCCAGGAAGCTGTGGAGCTTCGTCAGCTGGCTCAGGTCTTTCACATAGTCTTCTCCAATTTTCTTTCAATTCAAAGGAAAAGGTGACTTCAATTTGGGGATGGTAATCAAGTCCACATGGGCATTTTCTGTCAGTATTTCTCTCCGTCACCTACCACAGTGTGGTTCACGTATCACACAGAACATGGGATAGTTTGACTCAAAGAAGAGGCTATAGAGTCTATGTGGGAAGAACACTTTTGATAGTATCTTAAATGTAGTTTCAGTGGTTTTTAAAAATTATTTTTATTTAATTTTTTTGGAGACAGGATCTCACCATGTCACCCAGACTGGAGTGCAATGTCATGATAATAGCTCACTGCAGCCTTGACCTCCTGGGCTCAAGCAATCCTCTTGCCTCAGCTTCTGAGTAGCTAGGATTACAGGTACATGCCACCACAACTGGCTAATTTTTTTATTTTTGTAGAGATGGGTGGTGGTGGGAGGGGGGTCTCATGTTGCCCAGGCTAGTTTCAAACTCCTGGCCTCAAGTGAGTCTCCTGCGTAGGCCTCCCAAAGCACTGGGATTACATGCATGAGCCATCACATCTGGCCAGCTTCACTGGTATTAAAGTGTCAAAAACAGGAAATCTACTTAAAAGAGTGACCAGGAACCCAGGTTCTGTTAGTTATTTATATGAGCTTTATTATCCTCTTTTACTAGAGAAAACCATCTTCTTTGGGGGTGTCCTATGAATACTGTTAGCTGCAACTAGCTACATAATTTGCAGTACCCTTTTGTTCCAAAATTAAGAATTTCAAGATGACGGCTGGGTGTGGTAGCTCATGCCTGTATTCCTAGCACTTTGGGAGGCCAAGGAAGAGCGGATCACCTGAGGTCGGGAGTTCGAGACCAGTCTGGCCAACATGGTAAAACCCCGTCTCTACTAAAAATACAAAAATTAGCTGGGCATGCTGATGTGTGCCTGTAATCCCAGCTACTTGGGAGGCTGAGGCAGGAGAATCGCTTGAACCCGGGAGGTGGAGGTTGCCGTGAGCAGAGATTGCACCACTGTACTCCAGCCTGGGCGACAGAGTGAAACTCTGTCTCAATAATAATATTAATAATAAATAAATAAATAAATAAATAATAACTTTGGCTGGGTGCAGTGGCTCACGCCTGTAATCCCAGCACTTTGGGAGGCTGAGGCGGGCGGACCACAAGGTCAAGAGATCGAGATCACCCTGGCTAACACGGTGAAACCTTGTCTCTACTAAAAATACAAAAAATTAGCCAGGTGTGGTGGCGGACACCTGTAGTCCCAGCTACTTGGGAGGCTGAGGCAGGAGAATGGTGTGAACCCAGGAGGCGGAGCTTGCAGTGAGCCGAGATGGCGCCACTGCACTCCAGCCTGGGTAATAATAATAATTTCAAGATGACTACAGCAGATAATTAAACCCAGCATGGAGCCCTGTATGACTGCACAAGCCACATGCTGAAGAAGCTGGCCCTGCTGCAGACTGGATTTACAAGTTACAAGTATAGTCATATGCCTCTTGCATTCGAGTCAGGCCTCCTTTCCCCTCAGCACTTCCCAGTTACCTCTGCTATGAGCTCTGCAAGTCCTGGGTTGCAGAGTAGGAGCCAGCGCCTCGGAGTGATCCCATTGGTTTTATTCTGAAACTTGTCAGGTTCTAGTTCACTGAAGTCCTTGAATCTGGAGACAGAGTAGACACATCACTGAATTTGGCTGAAACGGCAAAGGGTCCTGCACACTGGATAAAGTTTGGAATTATATTCAAGAAGCCAAGTACAGGCTTAGAAAGGTTAAATAAAGGTGGAGGGACAGGCTGACAGTAGCTATGGCTGTCATTTAAATAGAAATTAATTTGCAACTCAAAAGAATTACCAGAAAAATTCCAAATCTAGTCACCTCCATCTGACTTCTTTACACTGACATATACACCACACTTTCAGTAGAATAGTTTTTTGGTATTTTTTGGTTTTTGTTTGTTTATTTGTTTTGGCTCCTATGTCTAGAATTAAGATGACTCTGAGAGGAAAGCATATTTTTCTTTCCTTTTCTTTTTTTTTTTAGAGAAGAGGTTTTTTTTTTTTTGTATAGAAGAAAATACTTTTAAACATTTGAACAAAGCCTTTCCTCGTCCCTAAGTGCAACCCTGCATTTAGTAGCATCATTCCATTAATAGATCAGTGTCAGACCCACTGTCAGAGTAATGGAGGCTCACACTTTAGTCTTCACGATGTCTGAGTGGATTTTAGCCACGCCATTCACAGTGTGGGAACCCACAATGCAGAGATGGGCCATGTTGATCCTTTTGCTTCCTTCCTCTTCTATCAGAGACATCCTTCTCAGACGGTCCACATCTTTAGGAAACAAGGCCACAATTTTCTAGCCAAAGGAAGAGAAAACCCTTGCTGGTCACTCAGATTTAAAGCAACATTGGGATAACGTTGTTCATGTCTTAAACAACATCTTTGGTGTACTCAATATAAATTTCACTTCCATGGGGAGGGGTTGAGTTAGTTCTACGGAGGTGCCATCTCTCCATTTCAGCACTTTCAAAAAGCTGCCTTTGCCAGAGCCCCACTGGGACTCAAGTACTTTTGCTGTATCAATGATCGAAAGATGTTTGGTAAGAGGGAACACTGTAGCCATCTGTAACACCTTAAGACCTTACGCTCATGAAAAGAAAAAAATCTCTCAAAATGACTTACATCTAAATGCTTCTGATTTATCTCATAAATGATTTCCAAATGTCGAGGGAGCAGCTTCTCCACCAGGTCCACGGGCCAGCGCTCCAGGGCTTCTGGGAGCACTGTGTGGTTGGTGTAGGCGAAGGTCTTCTGGGTGAGCTCCCAGGCCTGGGGGAAAGGAAGGAGTCAGCTGCTTGCCCTGAAGGTGGGCACCCCACTGCACAGGCCAAACCCTTCTTCAACCCTGCCCTGCCTGTAACAGGACAATTCCAAGTATGCATAGTCAGACACACTCAATTCCACTAAGTTCCCGAATAGTCCAGATAATGGAAACATGTTCTGGGTGTGAGGGGGAAGTCATTTGTAAAGCTACCTGATGAAACTTAAGACAGCATTCCGATCAATCTATCTACTATCCTTACGTGTCTTTCATTTATTAAATACACAAAGATTGAGGGATAAAACCGTAAGCAGTGCTCTCAGCAAGTACAAAGTATGTAAAATGCTGACTTCTAAAACATTGGGAACACTCAATTAGCTGTCTTCTGAGGTTAGAGAACTTAATTTTTAATCTTTTTCCACACAAAAATGGTAAACAATATAAGCCTTAATACAGCTACTGATTTGTGTCCCATTAGGAATGTACTCATTTATTTTATAGTCTTACTCCCTGTAAAACTCTAAGGATGGAGAAATGTCAGCATCCGGGAAAATATACCTTTAACTGTTGAAAGTTAGCAACAATAACTTACTTTGAAAAACTAAAAAGGGAGTTTTTGGCAGTCTTTCACCTGCAGCCATTCTGGTTAATTAAAGGAAAAAGAAGCCAAACTATCCAGACCTTGGACCAGGGCAGTTTTTCAATATCTACAAAAATCCTCATCAGCTCAGGGATGGCGAGTGCAGGGTGAGTGTCATTCAGCTGGATGGCCACCTGGGTGGGGAAAGACATCAACATGAAGGCAACGGATGGCTCAGGGTCTGGCTTCCTTGTCCTAACACATCTAGAGAAAGCACCGGATGATATGCCCACCTTCTATGAAATGCTTGATGCACACTATTCCTGCTTAACGTTTTTAGCACTGAGAGAGAGGAATTAATCTGATAGGAAATCCCAGTCAGTCCCTCAGTGCACCCCACCTGCATCCACAGACTAAATACTTGCCTGATCCGGGAAGGCATCAAACACAGTTCCTGCACCACGGGTGGAGCCAAACTTGGAAGCTTTGAAACGGCGGATGATATCTTGCAAGGTTGCAGCCACCACAAAGTATTCCTGCTTCAATCTTAGCTCCTTCCCTTCAAAAAACTTCAAGCCAGAGAGATAGAATGAAAGTGGTTCATATTATAGGTGTGGCCAAAATGTGACTGGTGTCTCCTGCCCTGGGAACTTTAGGACTAAGGCCCACTGGACATCTGCTGAGGGGTGGTGGTTTGAACGCCAAACTGTGAGCCTTTGCTCTTTCCTGAGACCCCATGAAAATGGCACTAAAAGGATTCTCTAAAGGCATACAGATAAAAGATAAAGAGGTTGGGATAAAGACAATAGCAACAACCTTTTAGAGGCTGAAAACCAGATGTATGAGTGGTAAGTGATTCAGAAGACCTAAGACAGCCAAATCCTGACCTGGTAGTGGGGAAAAGTCAAAAAGCAACTCAGTGTGTACATTGGAGCCCCTCAAGGCTCAGGAATTGGTAGTACCAAGTACTTTCGGAAGTAGGGAAGAAAATGAAGGAAAAGGTTAATGACAGTCTAAGGACACTTGGCCTCCGACCTTATCTCCAGTTCCTGCAGCTGAACACAACCAGCACCATGTCCATGACTGCCCTCCTCACTGCAGTCACATTCCTGGCAGGCAGTGTATCAGGAAGCACTGACAGCTGGGGACCGTGTGGAGAACCACGACTGGCTGAGAATGCCCTACACGACTGTGAGACAGGATTGCAGCCAGGCCATGGTGTGCAGGGTGGAGGCTTTAGAGGCCACGATGGCGGCCAGCTTCCAAGTTCCTCCCACATAAATTTGCTGTTGGTCAGCAAAACCGTGTAAATGTCACCAATAAACGGTCCTAACCCTGAGCCATCACCCTTCAATTTTTATAGATCATGGAGCTGCCCTGTCTTTACCTGGTTGCAGAATTAAAAACTGTAGCTTCTATTAAAAATGTAAGCCTTCACTAATATCCAAAATCTACAAGGAATTCAAACAAATCAGCAAGAAAAAAAAAAATCCCATGAAAAAGTGGCAAAGGACATGAATAGACAATTCTCAAAAGAAGATATACAAACAGCCAAGAAGCATATGAAAAAATACTCAATATCACTAATTATCAGGGAGATGCAAATTAAAATCACAATGAGATACCACCTTACTCCTGCAAGAATGGCCATAATTAAAAAGTCAAAAAACAAAAGATGTTGGTATGGATGTGGTGAAAAGGGAACACTTTCTACACTGCTGGTGGGAATGTAAATTAGTACAGCTACTATATTAAACAGTATGGAGATTCCTCAAAGAACTAAAAGTAGAACTACCATTTGATCCAGCAATCCCACTACTGGATATCTAGCCAAAGGAAAAGAAGTCATTATATGAAAAAGACACACGCATGCACACACGTTTATGGCAGCACAATTCGCAATTACAAAGATATGGAATCAGTCTAGGTGCCCATCAACCAATGAGTGGGTAAAGAATATGTGATATATATATATACACACACACACACACATATACACACACACACACATATATACCATGGAATACTACTCAGCCACAAAAAGGAATAAAATAATGTCTTTTGCAGCAACTTGGATGAAGCTGGAAGCTATTATTCTAACTGAAGTAACTTAGGAATGGAAACCCGAATATTGCATGTTCTCACTTGTAAGTGGGAGCTTAAGCTATGAGGATGCAAAGGTAAGAGAATGATGTAATGGACTTTGGGGACTTGAGGGATAAAAGGCAATTTATTGCTGCTCAGGTATACTGCTCAGGTAACAGGTGTGTAAAATCTCAGAAATTACCACTAAAGAACTTATCCATGTAACCAAAACTACATGTACCCCTAAAACTATTAAAATTAAAAATTTTTAAATGATGAGCACCTCACCCCCAAAATGTAAGCCTTGGACCAAAGTCTTATTAAAACTAATGAATATGAGCATAGAGGTCTGCATATAGAATATCTGGGGCTCTAAACTCCCTAATACTTAAAAGTATAATCACTGACCTAGGCCAGTGATTCTGTGTCACTGACCTATGTCAGAGTTTCCTGTTTTTTAGCCTGATAGGAATATATCAGTGATTTCCTTGATCACAGATAATATAAAACAAATATATATGTGTATATATAATAAAAATATTATATTAAAATATATTAAACATATATATTAATATAATATTTATATTTATATTTTTGAGACAGGGTCTGGCTCTGTTGCCCAAGCTAGAGTGCAGTGACGTGATGTTGGCTCACTGCAACCTCTGCCTCCCAGTCTCCAGCAATCCTCTTACTTCAGCTTCCTGAGTAGCTGGGACTACAGGCATGTACCACCATGCCTGGCTGTTTTTTTTTTTTTTTTGAGACGGAGTCTCACTCTGTCACCCAGGCTGGAGTGCAGTGGCGTGATCTGATTCCAGCTCACGGCAGCCTCTGCCTCTCGGGTTCAAGCGATTCTCCTGCCTCAGCCTCCCAAGTAGCTGGGATTACAGGCATGCACTACCACGCCTGGCTAATTTTTGTACTTTTTGTAGAGATGGGGTTTCACCATATTGCCCAGACTGGCCTTGAACTCCTGAGTTCAAGCAATCTGCCCATGTCAGCCTCCTAAAGTGTTGGGATTACAGGTATGAGCCACCACACCAGGCCATAAAGCATATTTTGAATGAAGGCTGCAATAAGCTACAAACTATGATTTGAGGTCTTTGCTTAAGTATGAGATACTTGATGGAGGCTTTATTGCAACATTAGTTAGTGTACCTCCTGTCAAGAATAATTGCCTAAACTTAAATGGAAATATGAGTCTTCTTCAGTTAAACACATTCCTAGAATTAGCATTTTCCTCTGGGATTTAGCTATTAAAAGGGGATATTTAAATGAACTAAAAAGTATTTATCAGAAAAAAAGACTAAGTTAATAGAATAAGTAAAGTGAACATATTGAGAGGAAATGTATATAACTGGGCATAGTGTGGGCTAAATTAGGGAAAATTCATCAGAAAACCAAGCAAGCAAAGAAATTAAAATTATTAATTCCAGGATAAGTTAAACATTTTAAGAAAAGGAAAAGTAATCATTATATGAGGACACACATATACACAGATCAGCTGTCTGTAGCATTACATAGTCATAATAATGTAAATGCTGATTAAGGAGTTAGTGGAAATTATGATGTAAGCATGTTGAGAGAATTGGGGATGGGAAGTATGTGTTCATGTGGTGAGGGTGGGAGTACATGTGAGGGTGTGAGCTAGATTCTCATCTTCAATGGTGGGGAGTCAACAAACAATTGTAAAAAAGAAAAAAAATCAACAAGTAGCAATAACTGCATGTCATTCAGAAATATGGAAGTAAGTACCCAGAAAATCAATTATGTGTATATACAACTTTGATAAAAATTAGAAGTCTGGATTAAAAATTAAAAGTCATTAATAGAAAACTGTCTGGATTGATAGTACAGGTTGAGCATCTCTAATCTGGAAATCCAAAATCTGAAACTTTTTGAGTACTCATGTGACACAGCCAAGTGGAAAATTCTACCCCTGACCTCAAGTGACAGGTCATAATCAACACAGAGTCAAAACTTTGTTTTATGCACAAAATTACTAAAAATATTGTACAAAATTGCTTCAGACTGTGTGTATAATGTGTATATGAAACATAAATGGATTTTGTGTTTATCCTTGGGTCCCATCCTCAAGATATCTCATTATATATGCAAATATTCCAAAATCTGAAAACATCTGAATTCTGAAACACTACTGGTCCCAAGCATTTTGGATAAGGCATACTCAACCTGTACCAATGGAAATTTATAGGTGGTAGAATTAGGAACCAGCTTTTATTTTATTCTTGGTACTTTTTATGTTACTCGTATATTTTTTCTAATGACATGTATCATTGTAAAAGTTATGAAGTCATTATTCTAAAACATAATAAATAGCACTATGGAATCCACCTCTAATAAACTGTAACATTTATTGAGCCAGGAAAGTTTTAAGGTCCTAGAAATAAAATGATTAATTACGCACAGTCCTTGACTTGAAGAAGTTCAAATTAGTAGACAAAGCGGGGGTATAAACAAGGCTATAAATACAATGTGATGATTTTTTCAAAAAAATTAACTTAAGCTAAATATACAGTATTTTGAGAACCTGAGTGATCAGGTAATTCTTAACCTAAGCCCTAAAAGATGAGTAGGAATGTGTCAGAATTGACACACAGGGTCAGAATATTCCCTGCAAGCAACGGATGCCATGCAAGGCATGGAGGTGGGAAGGAACAGGGTCAATAGTCCTGCACAGCTGGGGCCTATTGTTGGGGCAAAATCATGGAAGATGCATCAGGGGACTGGTAACCACATCAGTGAAGAACTTAGGTAACATGACTAAGATTCTGTCCTTCTCTTATAGGTGATCCAAAGTCTTTCAAGAGTTTTAAGCAGGGAACAGATATCTCAAAGCTGCAGAGTGAAGAAAGGTGCAGGCTTCCTGGAAGAGAAACTAATGTTTGGACTAGGGCTATGGCCAAGTTGAGAAGAATGAATTTGTTATTGTAATTACAGTACAAAAGGATTTATCAGCTCACTCTTAAAAACAAACAAACAAAAACATGATCCCGAGAGCTCCCTTTTACCCAACAAATCTAGTCAACTTTTTGCCCCGTGCTAACTTCGTATATATTGTCAGTTACTGCAGATGATTCTTTCCCAGTAAAATTAGCTTTGGTCCTTACTGAACACAGGAAGATGAATTTCAAGCCCCTGCAGCCTGGGTTTAGGTTGGCAGTATGGTCCCAGACTTGGAAGAATTCTTACTTTGACCCTGACATAGAATAACTTTTTGCTTCTGGGTTAGAGATTTCTCTGAAATGTACTGAAGCCACAATGTTTTCCACAAAGGAATAATAACATATACCATTAGGTTCCTAAAAATGCTCCAGCAAAATCCATGTAATCATCTTCCCTTCTGAGGGATTATGATTTAACAGCAGGTGGACATCTGGTATTAAGGACTATTCATGTCCTAGTCCCCCCAAGATCCTTGTTTTCTGCCATCTTTGTAAAGCACAGTGCTAATTTTATTGCTTCTGAGAAAACTTTAAAAAAATCATCACAGCTTCATTAAAAGAATTTTAACCCATAGAGAAGTTTACAGTTACATATATTTAAAACAACTAAGAATCAATAGCGGTTACCTGAGATCCAGTTCCAAGTTGTGTGTGTGTGTGTGTGTGTGTGTGTGTGTGTGTGTGTGTTGAGATGGAGTTTCACTCTGTCACCCAGGCTGGAGTGCAGTGGTGCAGTCTTGGCTCACTGCAACCTCTGTCTCGTAGGCTCAAGTGATTTTCCTGCATGTTGGCCAGGCTGGTCTTGAACTTCTGACCTCAAATGATCTGCCCGCCTCAGCCTCCCAAAGTGCTGGGATTACAGGCATGAGCCATTGCACCCAGCCCCAAGTGTTTTTTCTTAACCAAGCTATATTTATAATAAAATTAGAATAATTGAATTGACGACAAGAAAAAGATACAAAAGAAAAAGATACAAGTCAGTGGCAGGAGAAATAGGCATTTGTTCGTGGGACTACCCCAGGGCATCTGACTCCATCTAGCTTCAGGGCAGAGGACGAGAAAGGGCCTAGTCAGTGAGAGAAGAGGCGAGGCAGGAAATCTTCAGTGTCTTCTGACTTTGCAGATAAACTTTCTATCTGGAAAGGAGTGCTTCACCAGTGATTTACTTCATCTCTTATATCCAGGTTTTGTTTTAAAATACATCTCCAGAACTTCCCCGTTAGTGATAGGGTCACTAATCAAGGGCAAAATCTAAATTCTGATTTCATGAACTATACAGATTTGTTTTCCTTACTTGTTTGGGAGGGGAAATCTAGACAATTCAGGAAGAAATACGGAGCTGCTTCTGCACATGGAAAAACATTGATATTAAATGTGTTTTATAGGTTACTGAACAGGCTCTTGTGAAATAAGCTGCTCCTGTTGCCACTAAGAAAGCAACCTTGATCACTCACATTGTCATTGGGATAGAGGACCCGGGAGATGTTCTCGGCCAGGTTTCGGTCCAGCACAGCCTGAATGTAGTCTCCAACATTAACTAGGGGAAAGTTAGAGAAACAATAAATAGAGAAACCAGCCATTGTTGTTGGAAACCTCTTGATCTCACTGGCTCTGTGCTGTGTGTCATGTGGGATTCCTAAAATTCCTAAAAATCCCAAAGGATTTCAACACACCATCATGCTGGACTTCACATGAGAATTGCTTGAAAAATGTCCTCCCTACTTCCTCCATACAACACCTGCTTAGTCACTGAAGTTCAGATCAGAAACTCAAGGCTTTTTTGTTTGTTTGTTTCAAGCTCAATTTGGTTCTAACCAGCAATCAAAAAGATTAAGCACACACATAAAGAAACCAAGACCTGTGCTGTACTCACAGTCTCTGAGGTTAAAGTCATTTGGTGCCCGAGCAGACCAGAGGCGCATGGTGTTGACAGTGTTGTTCATGTAGCCGGGCACCGGGGTGTCATATGGCAGAGCCAGGACCACCTGTAGGATTAAACAGAAACAGCTGCTCATTGTTTCCCAAGTGTGATGACATAGGTTGAACATGGGGCTGGGAGACTGCAATGGAATTCTATTCCTGGCTCCATCACCAACTCAAATTGTGTGAGGCCTAAATGGAGAAGAGGGTCCCAGGGCTGCAAAGGGTATTAGAGGAACATGTGGTTCCTCCCCCACCTGGTACAATCTGGTGACTGGAACTATCCACACTGACGGTCCTTTATAATGTTTCTATGTTGACTCTCCATGTGTCCTTGCCCTGATATAAATGCAGTGGAATGGAATGATATGGTATTGGTATTCAAAAAAGTTTATCTTTCATGTTTCATATCAAGCCATTGCTCTAATAATAATAAAATATGATACGTAAACAAAGTGACAATGTGAATCTGTACCCACCAAAAAATAGCACTTAGAATACATTTTGCATAGGTTTTTCAGTGATCTGATTTCAAATATGATGAAAATCAATGGAATAGGAAATTTATGAAGCTATAACATCTCATATAATATTTAAAATGCTGTGCTAGATTTTTAAAGTTGCATAAGGAGTTATTTTAGTGATTCCTATAGTGATCTGCCAAATCAACTGATAATTAGCTGAGTTGAGTCTAAGAGGTAAGTTTTGGAAAATCTAGCTTGATCTTTGTGACAGTCACTGAAATAGAGAAGAGGAAGATGAAGTATGTTTCACAGTGCATTGAAAATTCATGTGAGAAATGATTCATTTTTATTCCCTGCCTCATCAGAGTCAAGCTCGAAGGAAGCAGAATGACAGAATAATTGAACTGGAGGATGCTGGATCTTATGTAGTGCAACCCACTTATTTTGGACATGAGGGAGCTGAAGCTGAGAGAGAAGTGACCTGCCCAAGGTCACAGTCACAGCAGCATTGAAACCTAAACATGCATCTCTTTAATTTGGTCTGCCAAATTGTGAATGAATGAAGCATTCTAGTCCATGTCAATCACATATATTCAGTCATGCTTTCATGATCACCGTGACCTCAAAGTAATAAATTACCCCCATTTAAATATCTTTCATTAAGAGACAAAAGTCTCTGGACTTTTAAAGGAAGTTGTAATCAATCAGGGAAAGTCATTTGCAGGCTGGGATTGAGTCTCGGTTCAAACAAGAGTTTGACCCTTCTGACCCTTGAAGCATAATTAAGGCAGCCCAGGAAGTGCACGGCTTAAATCTTCTTTCAGAGAACCTCAAAGAGAACTTGCTCCCTCAGAGCTCACACCAAGGCTGTGCTCTCTGGGATGCTCCATGTGGCTGGGACACTAGGGCCGGGACTTCTCTAATGGGCAATCTTTAGTATCAGGCTCCATCAGCCTGGCCACTTGCTCAGAGTGGCACTGTGGTCTGAGGCTCTCCATGAGAATCCTCCTTCTTTGCACTTCACTTTTCACAGGCGGCACACCTGTGTCACAGTCTGAAGACTTCCTCGTCCTGCTCCGTCTCCTCTTTATCTTTCATAGGCATCCCCCCAGTATGTCACTTGCACTTCTTCTCTCTGGTGTCTGTTTCCTAGAGGACCTAAACTGACACATGACTGTGTCATTTGACTTTATTGGAAGCCATCCCATGCATGCACAGAGCACATGTGGTCTCACGCTCTGAGCTCACTGGGTACCAGTTTGGGGTTAATTCATGTGATTACTTCAGTCTATGAAGCTAAGTTGCATGACTTGGGCCAGCTCACTTATATTACCTCTGCCCCCTAACCTTGCCTCTGTGGGCCCAGAAACACACACTCTCTCTAATTGAATTTCTCGATACATTATGAAAATATCTAGAGGTGCTTTGTAAATACACGTTAGCTCAGCAGTGGGACCCACAGTGTAAATAAAATGCTTCCAGGATTGATTGTGTAAACTGCATACTTTTATTCTTATTTTATTTTATTTTTTTGAGATGGAGTCTCGTTTTGTCGCGCAGGCTGGAGTGCAGTGAGATGATCTTGGCTCACTGCAACCTCCGCCTTCCGGGTTCAAGCGATTCTCCTGTCTCAGCCTCCCAAGTAGCTGGGACTATAGGCATAGGCCACCACGCCTGGCTAATTTTTGTATTTTTAGTAGAGATGGGGTTTCACCATGTTGGCCAGGCTGGTCTTGAACTCCTGACCTCAGGTGACCTGCCCGCCTTGGCCTCCCAAAGTGCTGGGATTACAGGTGTGATCCACTGCACCCAGCCAGGAATGACATTTAAAATTATTTAATTTTGCTATCGACACCTTAATATAAAACCAAAGAGGTAAGCACGCTTGTTACTATAGAACTGACAATTTTCTGGTGCAAAAAAAAAAAAAACAAAAACCAAAAAACAAAAAACAGACAAACAATGATTTTCTGACAAAGTTGATTGCAAAAATGACCCTTGTAAAAGTCACTCCTCTCTTGGTCTCAGCTCCCTTGTCTCCAAAATGAGTGGGTTGCACTAAGAGAAGTAGCAGATTTATTTACAAAAATATATTCTATTACTCAATACACAACATGCTCTATACTCAATATCACACTGTATGCTACATAGTCAATGTATTATCTGCTGAACTAAATACTATACAAAATGCTGGCTATACGAGCACTCTGAATACCTGAGTGTCAATCCACTTGGTCCCAGTATTGGTGTGTTCTACTTTTCCATAGAAGTGCACAGGCAGCATGAATTCTGGGCGGGACTTCTCCCAAGGGTTTCCATATCTGAGCCAATCATCTGCTTCTTCTACCTGCAAAAGGATACAGTATTGCTTAGAATTTATTTGTGAGGAAATGTGAACCTAGCCCTTCAATTATATTAAATTTAAAACATCTTTAACTGAAACAACTTATGAATACTGAGTACTCTTTTGTAATTCTTTTACAGCCTACAATCAACAATAATAATACTTGCTAATACAGCTCTAAATATTTTATATGTATGACTGCATTTAATCCTCACCTTATATCAACCATATAGGAGGGAACTATGATTCCTCTTTTAAAGATGAGGAATTGTAACTGCTCAAGGTCAAACAATAAACGGTACAGATAAGATCTCAAGGTCAAACAGTAAATGACAGAGAAAAGATCTGCCCTTAGGTCTCTGTGTTCCACAGCCTGTGTCTTAACATCTGTGAATCCAATTGTCCAGCTTCAGCTAAAGACAGAGGCCTTCCGGGGATGTTTACCATTGGATACTTGGGCCTGTCGAGTCCTACACAATGGGTTCAGACAAGATTCTTGTGGCTCGAATATACAGAATCAGTTAGAAAATGCTACTTACAGAACACTCTTTTAATCAAGCTTATTGATACAGGTACAGAACATTATTGCATTATGTAGTCTTTGCTTATCTTAATCCTTACGTAATTTTGATTTGATAATGAACTATAGATTATAGTTTATTTTGAAAATAACATATTCTAAGAAGTAATGAACTTATTTTATTGACAATTTCAATATTTTCCTAGGTATTTATGCCAATTTATAACAAAATATTTCTTATATACAATTTTAAACTATGGTTTCTATTTAGGATATCCTGGACATCAAATACATTTTCATTTGCAACAAACAAACAAACACATCAAAATAAGAACACCACCACCACCAAACACATTGGAGGGGGACGTATTTTTAAAGTAAATTATTAACCTTTAAAATATTACACATACAGTTGTGGATTGCTTAACGACAGGGATACATTCTGAAAAATGTGTTGTTAGGCAATGTTGTCCTTGTGCAAACATCACAGAGTGCACTTACACAAACGCAGATGGTGTTGCCTACTACACACCTGAGCTATATGGTATGGCCCCCTGCTCCTAGACTACAAACCTGTACAGCACGTTACTGTACTGAATACTGTAGGCAATGGTAACACGATGGTAAGTGTTTGTGTATCTAAACATATCCAAACATAGAAATGGTACAGTAAAAATTCAGTATAAAACATAAGAAATGGTACACCTGTAGGAGGCAGCTCCATTACCATCTCACGGGACCACCATTGCATATGTGCTCTATTGTTGACTGAAATGTCGTTATGTGGTGCATGACTATACGTTAAAAAATGGAATTGTGTTCTGGCCAGAAGGGGGTAAAAAAAAAAGCAGCTTTGTCAATGAGATCATCTCCAAGATGGTTATTTTACCTATTTGATTCCTCATATCCACCTCTTAGAAAACTCAGCTGTAGTTTTAAAAGATATTGCTTAAGAATTAAACACAATCTTGGACATCTCATGATCACCTAAACATGAGTGTAATGCCTGTTTCAGGAACAGTGTGAAGAGACAAAAATAAACACTAAAGATTATTGTCAGCAGCTAGACAAATGAATACACGTTCACTTATTCAAACTTTGATAATGACTTTTTATCAAGAAAGCTGGTAAGCTTCCCACTAATATTAACTACCAGCGTCATGATGAATGGAAATGGGACTCATAGCAACAACATCTTTAGTTAAGAGAGCTAGGAGTTAGCCACTGGAGGAAGGAGGAGGTATCAGATGCAAGATGAAGCCTAGGGAAGGCTGGAGAGAGACCTGAGCTCATCAGAAAGTCACACCTTCTTAAAATTTTAATAAAGAAACAATTGAGGTTTGCCAATTGACAAGAAGCTTGTTAAAGAGTCCATTAACTTGGTCAGGTGTGGTGGCAACGCCTGTAATCGCAGCACTTTGGGAGGCCAAGGTGGGCGCATCATGAGGTCAGGAGTTTGAGACCAGCCTGGCCAACATGGTGAAACCCTATCTCTACTAAAAATACAAAAATTAGCTGGACATGGTGGCAGGCACCTGTAATCCTAGCTACTCAGGAGGCTGAGGTAGGAGAATCACTTGAACCCAGGAGGCAGAGGTTGCAGTGAGCAGAGATTGTGCCACCGCACTCCAGCCTGGGCTACAGAGCAAGATTCTATCTCAAAAAAAAAAAAAAAAAAAAAAAAAAGGCCATTAGCACAAACTTCATAACTAGAAACGCTATAATAAGTAAAATGATAACATCAACAAAGGATCAAAACACCCTGACTTACAAAATACTTTATCCTGCACTTAGGCAAGGGCCAATTTTGGGTTTTAAAATACTGAGCAATGTGAACACTGCTTCCTATAACAGGAAAGAACCATAGGCCTGTGTGCCTTGTTTCAGCATGCAGGGCTGTTGTAAAACCCATCTGAAGGCATTGTATGAAATAGGAGGACGATGAGGCAGAAACAGTTTTCCTCTGGAAACTCATGACCATGGGAGAACTGATGACATTTTTTTTTTGCTGAGAAATGCAGCAGGATCATATACTGTCCTGCCCTCAAGAAGCCTGAAGTGCTCAGATAAGAGAGGATGGGCTCTGAACTTCCTCCTGTGGGTTCACTCCTTGACTCCTGTGGAAGTCAGAGGTTGCATTTACTTTTTATTTTTATTTTTATTTTTTTGAGACACAGTTTCGCTCTGTCACCCAGGCTGGAGTCCAGTGGCACAATCTTGGCTCGCTGCAACCTCTGCCTCCCAGATTCAAGTGATTCTCCTGCCTCATCCTCCCAAGTAGCTGGGATTACAGATGCCCGCCACCACACACAGCTAATTTTTGTATTTTTAGTAGAGATGGGGTTTCACCATGTTGGCCAGGCTGATCTTGAACTCCTGACCTCAAGTGATCCGCCTGCCTCGGCCTCTCAAAGTGCTGGGATTACAGGCATGAGACACTGCGCCCGGCCACATGACATTCTTAATGCCATCAAATGTTGGTTGAATTTTTTTCCTGCCAAATAATGATTGGTTTTAGCTTCATGGGGCTAACAACTTGGAGACTTTATTTGCTTGTTGTTCTTTATTGTGAATCTCTCACTGATTCAGTAAAGAATCGGTGAATAATTATATCCATTTTATAAGATTTGTATTTAAGGTAGATTGAGAAACAAATGTTTCATAACAATAAGTTGATCTGAGGATATCTGAGGAGAAGGAGAGAACTATGCCTTGCTGCCTCCACTAAATCCACAGAAGCTGCCATATGGTGATAAACCTTCTCTCTACCTTGCTTTCTTCCAATGAATTGACAAATTGATCTGTAAATTTAGGTTTCCATGTAGCCAGTGATCCCCAAAATGCACTAACATGCTAATCATATGAAGGGGTAGGGGTGGGGGGCCAAGATGGGAGAACTTTCATCTACATCCAAGTGAGCTGTCAGAGCTGTTTCATACCAGAGGCTGCACAGGGCTGAAGAAAGCAAGTGCGGATCTGTGGAGTAAAAGAGCCAACCTGGGTGCAGGTGGCAGATGGACTAGGCATTTTTTTAGAGGAATGACTCAATGGAACCTATCCCAGCCAGCAGGGGTGGAGAGGTCAGCCCAGGGGACTCTGTTGACTGAATTTTAAGAAATGCTCTTCACCTGTGGGATATAGAGTCCACAAAGAACCAGTGAACAGACATCAGGAAAGCCCATGAACTTGGCTTTCTGATGTTATAAATTACTGATAAATGTTTCTGTGGCACACCAAGAATTCCACAATGATAATTAGAAGCTTTGCTGGGTAATGTGAATCGTGCATGACTGGCTATCATGAACTAGGTGTGGGTTCTAAGAAGCAAGAGAAGGGCTGCAGAAGCCACCTGGATCCAGCTCCGAGATACATACTGTGAGCGCCTTTCCACCTAGGGCTTTGGTGTGATTGTGAAACTTCTGTGAGGTTGTTGCAATCGTCTTTCTCCCCACTTCCTCCTCGGGGCCAGTGATTTTCATAGAGGACTATTACTGCACTCCCCATGAGAGTAGATGGTAAATATAGAATTTTAGCAATACAATTATTTTCCTTAGGGGGTTCATGATGAACACTCCACGACTGCAAATCTTCCTTGAAGAGACTCAAAAATGAAAAGCCCATCAACCTTTAAAAATCTTCCCAGCATGTGGAATTTTCATTAGTCTTCTTCAAATCTGCCTTTGTAAGAACAGTGTTACGTGTGAGTGGGGGCATGACTGTACTCTGAAGAGGCCTGCTGCTTTCTTGAGAGATGCTTTTTGTTTTCTATGGAAAAAATTTCTTTTTTATGGTATGACATATTTTATGTTTGACAGTTAAAAATCCCATTCCAGTAAACAATGGAGGTGCTAAGTAAAATTATATACCCTCCTCATTCAATTTCAAGTCATAATGAAAGAAGAAATGATGGTTGATAAGGTTAGCTTTGGATTTTATTTTATGTAATTTTATTTATTTAATTTTTGAGACAGGGTCTCACTCACTCGCCCAGACAGGAGTGCAGTGGCACTATCTCAGCTCACTGCAACCTCCGCCTGCCAGGCATAAGCGATTCTCCTGCCTCAGCCCCCAAGTAGCTGGGATTACAGGCGCGTGCCACTATCTCCTCGCTAATTTTTGTATTTTTAGTAGAGACGGGGGTTTCACCATGTTGGCCAGGCTGGTCTCAAACTCCTGACCTCAAATGATCCACCCACCTCAGCCTCCCAAAATGTTGGGATTACAGGCGTGAGCCACTGCACCTGGCCAGCTTTGCAATATTTTGAATGAGCAAAACCTATTTTGTCTGTCTTTATTTTTCTTTTTAAAGAACACTGGAATACACGCTTTCTTGGTCTGATAGGAGAGAAAGAGATAGTTCCCTGGAATAAAGATCATTTAAAAAGAGCAAAGGTAGGTGTGATAATAGTGGTCCTTCATAAAATGTAAGGGGAAAATATACCTGAGACAAAAAAAAATTTGAGATTTCTTTCCTGAGTTTCTTTTAAATCTTCCATCTGACAGTAGTTAAGAGATAAGAAATGAGATCCTTGGAGATTCTGGAGTATAGTGAGTAGCACACAATATCCTTTTCAAAGGCTAAAATTAGATACCATATGTTGTTTGGTTAGGTTGTGTCAAAGTTTTGGTTGTCCTGGAAATGCCTGCTAAACTAGGCTCTCAGCATGGAACTCTAGGTTACTCCATTGGGGAGAGGAACAACTTATTTCATTTTTATAACTTTTAATGATTACAAAATACACATTACTTATGGAATATAAAACATGTAGAAGAGTAAATAGAGGATAGTACATATATTTCTTACAGAAAATGAGATATGTAGAAGAGTACATAGAAGACAGTAGAAGTTGCCCGTCTTCCAGAGATAACTTCTGTTGAAGCTTTGATGTATTTTTTTCTAGCACTTTTCCTTTATCTTTCTGGCCTCTTCTGGATAGCTGAGGTTATATCACCCTTATAACTCTATATCCTCTACTTATAGCTAACACAAATGATTTCCTATTTTGTTAAAATTAATCAAAAATATAACATGAATAGCTTCACTAATATTTTATTACAGAATACCACAATTTATTAAAGTGTCCTCCTTTTCTTAGGCAAAATTAGCATTTTATTGTGTGCTTACTAATATTAGCATTTTATTGTGTGCCAGATATTTTACATGTTTTTATAATAATTCTGTAGAGTTTGTATCTCCATTTTGTCATTGAGAAAACTGAGGTTCAGGGAAGTTTGGTAACCTAATTGAGGCAGCATACCTTATAAAAGTAATCAGGTCTCCTAAGTTGACATTAGGTCTCAAATGACAAATTGGGACCCAGGCTTCTCTTCTATAAGATGCTGCCTCTCAGCTTTTATTTGTTTGTGGGTAGCTAAAGAGAAACAGCAATGGTCCTTAGCAAAATGTGGAAGTTTGTCTTCTACTCTAGTCCCAATATTCTCCTGAGCCTTTTTCCTTGGCACATTCTCTCATCAAACCAAATTTTTTAGTTCTTCCCTTCCTTGGCTCACAAAGAATCCAAATACTGAGGGAGGGAAAGAGGGCAGTGGTGACACTAAACTCATTCTCATCGGGCCATCTTCTTTTCTCCTGGCATCAGCCTAGGTCTCTGCATCCAGTCCCTGAGCGTTCTCTTGTTGGACTCATCTCATAAGTGTGGGAAAGGCTCAAAGAGCTCAGTGTTTTTGGAAACTGAAGATATATATTTCTGTCAATGGTGTATATATGAGACAAAAATAGGGAGAGAGAAAGCCTAAATCACACTTAGTATCAGCAAAAACTGTCCACACTAGGGCAATTGTAGACTCAAACAATTACTAGAGATAAAAAAAAAAAAGTACCTAACAATCTGGTTTCGTTATATAAAGTAAAAGTAGCGTCATTTGGATAGATTTGTACAAATTTCTATGGAGCAATGTAATTATACATCTTAAATGCATGCCAGATTTATTTGCTGTAACAGTTAACAACACTGTCTGATTTCATCTTATAAAAAAATCAGGACACTTGGCTTGTATCTTGTAACCTTGGCATGTTAAGGAAGGCAAGACTCTGAGTGTAGAAGAGAATACTGAATGTGGTCCTGGGAATCTGGGGATATGGACATGTATTTGCCAGCAGTGTGATCTGAGGTAACTTTACTTCCTCAGAGACTCAGTGTTGTCACCTACAAAATGGCATCGTGCTTCCTACCATCAAGGGTTCTTGGCTGAGATCATGAGTCAAAGATGTGCCCTCCATAAGTTCACACATTTTAGTGGTCCACGTTCAGGCAGTCAGTGACAAATATTTTCAGAGCACCCTGTGAGTCAGCCACTGCACTCAGTGCCATGGATCTGGTGATGAGTGATACTGGAAGGTTCTCTGTTCTTGGGAAACTTACATTCTGAAGCGGGAAGATAGATAGATAGAACTCACTGATACCAACCAAATGTCAGAGAAATTAGTACAGCTCTACGTTAAAGGTCCATATATTATAAATCATCCAGAACACCATGAAAGAGAAGTACCTAATAACAAAATTTAAAAAGATAGCTCACACACCTGCCATCCATCTCGGATCTTCTGATTGAAAATCCCGTATTCATACCGAATGCCATATCCATAGGCTGCAAGTCCCAGGGTTGCCATGGAATCCAAGAAGCAGGCTGCATTCAACAGAGCACAGGCAAAAGATAGAGTCACTAAGCTGAGTCAAAATTTCCAGTCTTTCCCTAAAACACATGGTAGCCACAAAACATTGCTATATGAAGAACCACATTTGTATTCTAAAGCACAGATACTACTGCACAATGGGTATTGATTTTTTAAAAATAACTCGTTTCTAATTATAAAATTAATACCATACAAAAGTTAGAAAATGTAAAAAATGTATAAAGAAGAAAATGTCATCTATAACCTCACCATCTAGAAATAACCACTGTGTACATTTTGTTTGAGAACAGATAAGGAAGCCAGCCTGCACGAGATAATGTCGATTATTGTCCCCCCACTGCCTTTTCTAAGGGAAGCTCTCTCTATCCTCCCCTAAGACTCACTCCGTTGGAAAAGACAGTCCCAGGAGAGTATAACTTACATACGTCCCATTCCCTTCCAGCACCTGACTGACAAGATATTCTGTGGCCAGCTCTGTTTCTTCCTGGCTCATGGAATTCTACTGTTGTTCAGATATTAGGTGATCATATGCTTCAGGGAGGCTGAACCAGGAAGTGAATCTTGCTCGATTGGTCTAATCTGCTAAGCCAATCATAGCAATTGTATTTCCTTCTCCATGAGCATACAATGACATTCAATCAGATGAGAGGTGCTAGAAAGTCTGTTGGGTATAGAGTTCTGGGAAAGATTTTCCTTGCTGCCATTATCTTTTTTTCCATGAGGGGAAAGACAAAAGGACCAGAGACCTGGAGTCCTGCTGTACTCCTGCTGCTGAATAAACCAGTCCTGGCATGGCCTAACCTCTGGAGTTCTTGTTATGTGATAACACATATCCTTGTTGAATGAACCATTTTTGCTGGATTTTCTGTTATTTGATGATGGGGCATCTGATCCAGAACAGTGAACCAACAGGCTGGGTAACGATCTGTCTTGTGGTTGGGTGAGAACAAAGGCGTTACACTAATCAGATTGTCCCTCCCAGGAATTTAAGCTGAGAAATACACAGAGAATGAGGAAGTATAGAGTAGGAATTAAAATTGACAAGAATATTGAAAGCTGTAGATCAAACAGAAAGGGACTGAATGAGGTTGGTTGTACAGCCCTTAAAACAGAGATCCACAAACACAAATGGTCTAGGCTTTCAAGATTTTCTAACATCGCCAGTCCCTATGCTCACATATGGCCTGGCTCTGCTCCCATTCCTGTTCTCTTTGAGCTGTGGCTCTTCAGCTTTTCCTGAGTCGTGATCAGATTATCCTTAGAGGGGGTCCCAACTTAGATGAGATCATCTAATGAGAATTCTCAGCTTTATCAGCCTCTTCACTCTGACTTCATCAGTCAACTTAAGGAGCGATGTCATGAATGTCGGGCACAGAGTTAACCTAGCCAACGAAGATTGAGGGCTTGGGCTTCACATAAAAGGTAGGCAGGCTGGCTTTTATTCTTAGATGTGCATTTCATCAGCGCTGCTGGCCTTCCTGCAGCCCCATAGAAAGCCTACTAAACTGTCAGATAATTAACTTCACAGGAAGGTGGCAAGTATCCCACAGGCATTGTTTTATTTTGTTTTGTTCATTATTAATGGCAATGTTAAAGCACACTGTGACTAATGTACTAAGGATGAAAAAAAATGAAACAGATGCAAATGGATTTCTAGTAATTTGAGTGTATGCAAAATCAGAAGATTTTTGAACAATGTCTAAAAGAGAAGAGATCATTATTTTTCATAGAATACAATCTGATACATGTGAGGTGGTACATTTTTATTATTAAATTTAAATTTCACAGATAATACATTAATGCATCTTCCTTAAAAATATTAAGTTACAGACAAAAAAATTTATTATGCCAGCATCCCCAGTTCTGCACTCCTCCCTACAGGAGGTCATAGGGAACAGTTTAGTATTTAGAATTCCAGACCTTTTATTCTACATATTCACATTATATACCTATGTACACACACACATATACACACCCATGCACACACATATATGTCTGGAATATATATCTTCCAGATCTTTTTCCTACATATTTACACACATACACACATATATTCACAGAAAATATTTAATTTTTAAAAAACATAAATGGTATCACACTGTATGGCTTTAATGCAATTTGATTTCTCTTTTAATTTGGATATTTATCTAGGAAAGTACATCTAGGTCAATTTTGTTCTTTGACAATCGGTGTAGTACTTTTATAAACTATACTGTAACAATTATTTTCCCCACATGTCTTCTTACGTGTGTTCTTCTTTAGGGTAGATATCAAGTGGAATTACTAGGTTATAGAGATGGGTATTTTCTAAATTAATGGAGCTGGTATTATATTTTTAGTGCTTTCCTATATATTTGCTGAAAAATTATTCCCTGAAAAAAGCAAAAAACTCAAATTGTATCTATACACAAAAAGGACATTAATTAAAAAACCATACCAATAATATTAGTGTATCATTGCCCACTAGTCAATCAAGCAGTCAAGTGCACAAGGCAAGACAATGGTTGACCAACTGCGGTCATGCCTCTGACCTGGAGTCTACCACTGAAAAAATAAAATAAAATAAAACAACAGCAACTTAACTCAGGTCATGCCACACAAAGATGTGAGTTGAGAATCTTTGAACAAATAACAGTGAAGTAAAGGCGCTACTTTTGACCTAGATGTACTTTCCTGGATAGATCTCCAAATTAAAAAAGAAATCACATTCTATTAAAGCCATACAGTGTGATTATGTTTCTGAAAAATTAAATGTTTTCTGTGAATATATATGTGTGTGTGTGTGTGTGTGTAAATATGTAGAAAAAAGGTCTGGAAGATATATATTCCAGACATTTATGCGTGTGTGTGTGTGCGTTTGTGTGTCTGTGTATATGTGTGTGTGTGTGTGTGTGTGTGTGTGTGTACAAATGTATATAATATGCATGAATATGTAGAAAAAAAGGTCTGGAATTCTAAATACTATACTGTTCCCTATGACCCCCTATAGGGAGGAGTGCAGAATTGGGGTAGTGATCAAAGTGGATGCTAGCATAATAAATTTTTTAGTCTGTCATTTAACATACCCTTACATGCATAGGAAGGATCTGGTTAACTGAGTTTTAAGCAGTGTCTCTTTTGTTCAAGTTCCCATCTCTACTATTTGTGTAGAATTGATCAAACCAAAGTTCAAACTCAAGAACAAATACATCTACAACCAGGTCATACCTTGCACTTCTTCTAGGAAGCCTGTCTGGTTCTTCCACACATGGTCATGCATGGCATCTTAGATGTCTTCAATCGGCCAGACAATATAATACACTCACAATGTCACTTACCAGCAAGTCTCCCAAGACCACCATTGCCAAGTCCAGCATCTTCTTCAATTTCTTCTAACTCTTCTATATCCAATCCAAGCTGGTAATGAAGGGAAAACAGTATTGGAAGCAGATACAAATTCAGGCCATTCAGAGGGACAGCCATTTCCTACAGCTCTGGGTAGAGGTTTTCAGGTTTAGCTGTGTACCTAAACTAGCATCAGCTCCCTTGAAGGTTGTTCTGGCATCAGATACTGACTGCAGAGGCAAACTGTATGAGATGGTGCAGCTGCAGCATAGAGGAGAGTGTAGGCTCTAAAAGTCCATTATTGACTCTGTAACTTCCTATATGACCCTGGGCAAGCTACTAACTCTATGCCTCAATTTTCCTATTTAAAAAGAGTGGAGGCTAACAGTACCTACCTCATTGATGATTGCTGTGAATTAAATAACATTATACAAATGAAGCATTTGGAACTATTCTTGGGCAGATACCCCTCAATAAATGTTAGCTATTATCATTGAAAACATTTTGTGTGTGTGTGTGTACAGTAGGGTTAAAACCTCAGGAACGGTCCAGTACCAAGCTGATATTAGTTGGACTGAGAGGTTTTGAAAATGACCAAAAGGCCTGAGGTCAGACGTTCCTGAATGGACTAAAGTTCATCTTTTCATGACCACAGCATATTTACTCAGTAGGGTCAAAAGTTGTTAACTCAAAACCAGCTAGTGAGTCACTGCCCCGGAGACCTGGGGCCTGACAGCAGGCAGGGAAACCGCAGTCCTGCAATCCAGCTGGATGGGGTAAAATCCTTTACTTTTCCCTGGGGTGGATAAGAGGCTGTGGGAAGCCAGGCAGCATCTGTGAATTTGGACATGGATGGGACTGATTGCCAGCCAGCTCCCTGCCCCAAAGTGCTGGGGATCACACAGCAGAGTCCACAGCGCCACTGTGCACTTGGGACAAAGCTCTGCAGCCCTGGAGATCACACTGCATTGCTCATTTTACAATGAAAGAATTGTTGGTCAGGCAAATGACTTGTTCTATGCTTACCAGATGCAAATCTAGCCCAGGCATGGCTAAAGGTGGTCTGTTGTGAAACAACTGGGTTCTTATCTGAAAGTTAGGCAACCCATGAAACCGGCTATTTTTTTAAATGGTAAAATAGTTTGCACATTTAAAAACAAATGTGGAATATGTACCAACGCTTGAAGTTGTGCCCCAGTTTCCATGGAGCCACCTATTTGGATCCCTACCTTTATACCAAAAGTTACTTTCTCACACAGGTTTTGAGAACTGTATCTTACGAGTTCAACCCTGGTTATGCTTCTGTTCAGTGTTAAAGGGGCTTTCAAATTTGCTCTCTGCAGATTAGAGCTTACTAGGTTCCTTGTGTAAGCCAACTGCTGGTGCTAACACTCAGCATTTTTAAATTCTAAAAATGTAAGTCTACAGTGTGATACAGGCTGGCACGGTGGCTCACGCTTGCAATTCCAGCATTTTGGGAGGCCAAGGCAGGTGGATCACCTGAGGTCAGGAGTTCAAGACCAGCTTGGCCAAAATGGCGAAACCCCATCTTTACTAAAAATACAAAAATGAGCTGGGCATGGTGGTGCATGCCTGTAATCCCAGCTACTCAGGAGGCTGAGGCTGGGAGGTGGAGGTTGCAGGGAGCTGAGATTGTGCCACTGCACTCCAGCCTGCATAATAGAATGAGACTCTATCTCAAAAAATAAAAAAGTATGTTACAAATTTTGAGCAAGTAGACATGGATCACGTCACCCCGCCTGGCTATAGGCCACTCCAAGGGAGGGATGTTATTTTCAGCTGATATTAGGGGAAGGAGAGGGAAGGGACATGGAGAGGACCTGCAGGGGTTCTTTCCCAGGAAATACTCCATCTAACCACATACGTGTGGG
The DNA here is from genome assembly GCF_047675955.1 of Chlorocebus sabaeus. Classification (NCBI taxonomy): domain Eukaryota; kingdom Metazoa; phylum Chordata; class Mammalia; order Primates; family Cercopithecidae; genus Chlorocebus; species Chlorocebus sabaeus. The sequence continues at coordinate 27,426,106 of NC_132927.1, forward strand.
TTAAGTATGACCTGGTTGTAGATGTGTCTGTTCTTGAGCGAAGGACACATGAGGGGACAATCCTACGGCAAAGGAAAGGAACAGTTTGAACAGTCTCTTATTTAGAATTTGTCTTTGCAAATACACATTTCTCTTTTCAACCACATTAAAAAGGTTAAGGACTACCTGTTTTGGGTGTGAAGGTACCTGAAGCTCAGGAAAGAAAAAGTTAAATACGTTCATGAAAACAACTTAGTACATTAGGGTTAATACTTCAAGCTCCTCCTTTAAGGAGGAAGTGTATTTTACTTCTCAGTAAGCAACAGAGAAAGTATGACAACAGAATTTTTAAAGGTGATCATTTTCACAAATTGCCTTGATACATGAATAACAAAGTTTGATCATTTCTTAAAAATGAGACAGAAGCCCAAAGTAAAGCTTGTGATTCTGATAGCAGAAGACTCAAGTACTTTTAAAAAGCTTGTTCAGACATTAATTTCTGAAATGTAATTTGTGAGCAATGCTATCAAAGACTTTCATTGCAAAAGAAAATTCTCATGAGTCATAATGAGTTCTCTAACTTCTTTTTCTGGTAGTTCCTCTTAAATGAGAGATGATCAGTGATGTATATTTTTAAAAGTTTGTAATAGCCACATCTATAGAGGTGATTTTTCACTCTTATTTCACTTTATTTTTTTGTTTAATGTCCCCAAGTTTCCTGAAGTGCACATGAAATTTAAAGAGACAGGATGAGAGATATCTAGGAACAATGTACCTGGTAAATGGCTTCATCACAGGCATTTTGCAGACCGAGGTTGATCATGGTGTTCTGTAATGTTCGGCCCATGTAAAATTCCAGAGAGAGGTAATAAACCCTCTGAAATAAAGAAAAGAAAGATAATGTTTCCTTTAAGAGATCAACCTTACTTAACATAAAAACACAAGGTCATCTGTTAGGTCACCCATAATAAACAAATAGGCAGAACTATGTCACCACAGGTTCAAATGAGACTCCTGTCAGAGGTGTTTGAACCAAAGCGACTGCATTTTGAATAGGGGCTGGGTAAAATAAGGCTGAGACCTACTGGGCTGCATTCTCAGAAGGTTTGACATTCTAAGTCACAGGATGAAATAGGAGGTCCGCACAAGATACAGGTCACAAAAACCTTGCTGATAAAAGGTTTTCTTTGCCTCCTTTTTAATGATTCCAAATTAGCATGGACTTAAGATATTTAAAAATATTTCAAAATCTTTTCTTTTCTTTTTTAAAGACAAAGTCTCGCTCTGTCACCAGGCTGAAGTGCAATGGTCCAATATTGGCTCACTGCAACGTCCACCTCCTGGGTTCAAGCGATTCTCCTGCCTCAGCCTCGGGAGGAGCTGGGACTACAGGCATGCACCACCATGCCCGGCTAATTTTTGTATTTTTAGTAGAGATGGAATTTCTACTAAGGCCAGGATGGTCTCCATCTTTGACCTTGTGATCTGCCCACCTTGGCCTCCCAAAGTGCTGGGATTACAGGCGTGAGCCACAACACTTGGCCTCAAAGCCTTTCTTAAAGACTTCTTTCTTGGTAAAGAAGACAGCCAAAACCCACCAAAACCAAGATGGCAACGAAAGTGACCTCTGATTATCCTCACTACTCATTATACACTAATTATAATGCATTAGCATGCTTAAAAAAACACTCCTACCAGCGCCATGACAGTTTACAAATGCCAAGGCAACGTCAGGAAGTTACCCCATGAGATCTAAAAGGGGGAGAAACCCTCAGTTCCGGGAATTGCCCACCCTTTTCCCAGAAAATTTATGACTAATCCACCCCTTGTTTAGCATATAAACAATAAATAACCATAAAAATAGCCAATCAGCAGCCCTCAGGGCTACCCTGCCTATGGAAGAGGCATTTTTTATTCCTTTACTTAATTTTTTTTTTTTTTTTTTTTTGAGACAGGGTTTCGCTCTTGTCCCCCAGGCTGGAGTGCAATGGCGCTATCTCAGCTCACTGCAACCTCTGCCTCCCGAGTTCAAGTGATTCTCCTGCCTCAGCCTCCCAAATAGCCAGGATTACAGGCATGCGCCACCACGCCCAGTTAATTTTTTATATTTTTAGTAGAGATGGGGGTTTCTCCCTGTTGGTCAGGCTGGTCTCGAACTCGTTACCTCAGGTGATCCGCCCACCTTGGCCTCCCAAAGTGCTGGGATTACAGGTGTGAACCACTGTGCCCGACCCCTTTACTTTCTTAATAAACTTGCTTTCACTTTACTCTATGGATTTGCCTCAAATTCTTGTGTGAGATCCAAGAACCCTCTCTTGGGGTCTGGGATGGTGACTCCTTTCCAGTAACACTCCTATAAAGATGTATGAAGGACTAAATAAAAGTGTTACTGACACCAGGTTTTGACAAAGCACTATTTTTGGCAAAGTAATTCAGTATCCTTTACCCCCAGGGAGAAAAAAGCAAACTCATCTAACTAACTAGATTTAATGTTTTGTGTTTTCCCCCTCCTGTTCATGACCCTCATGAATAAAGCATAGGTTTTGGACAAAGAGAAGTCAGACTGCCATAGCTCACCATTCATTCATAAAATATTTATCGGGCACCTCAGTGGGTTCCGGTAAGGTGGGTTGGCCATGACTACCTCAAGTCATCCAAGAAACACAAATATTAACTCCCACACACCCCATGGCTAGAAAATATTCCTCCTTGACTGATTACTGCAAGAAATTTTACAATTTTTATAATTAATTAATTAATTAATTTATTTATTGAGACAGAGTCTCCCTCTGTCACCCAGGCTGGAGTGCAGTGGCACGATCTTGGCTCACTGCAATCTCTCTCTCCCAGGTTCAAGCAATTATCCCTGCCTCAGCCTCCTGAGTAGCTGGGACTACAGGCAGCCGCCACCATGCCCAGCTAATTTTTGTATTTTTAGTAGAAATGGGATTTCGTCATGTTGGCCAGGCTGGTCTTGAACTCCCAACCTCAGGAACTGCCTGCCTCGGCCTCCCAAAGTGCTGGGATTACAGGCGTGAGTCAAGCGCCCGGCCTATAATTAATTTTAGAATCAAATTTTTCTATAAGATCTGTTTACTGGTAAGTTCCTTATGTACAAGAAGATACCTAAGGTTTACTGGTGTTTGTTCTTATTGAAATTGGAAATTTCTCTATTGACTTAGACATTATTTGCCTTTGACATGCTAAAAGTCAGGCAAATGCCATCAGATCTGAAGGTGAGAGGTACAACGGTCAAACCTGCTGAAAACCTTTATATACAAGCACAGTTTACTAATTAAAAAAATAAAATAGAACCAGTGAGTAACTTCATCATCTCCTTTTACAATATCTTACTCTCCATATCATTTATCCTCTGCTTCTCTACTAGACACAAAACAAAATGGCAAAAATCTGTAAATGCACCAACATAGTTACCTCAAATTTTAGGGATTGCCCCATTTCCGTAAGATAAGAAGTAAAAAAAAAGAAAAAAAAAAGAATTTGGCCCATTAAAAAAAATTGTGAACAGAATTCAGTATAATAAAGGCCTATTATCATATTTAACACACTAGTTACACATAAATATTTAAAACAAAATATTATTTGAAAATGTCAACTTGGAAATTTCATTCTTTCCCATTTTCCTTTTATGAACAATTGAATTCTAAATTTCACAACAAATAGTCAACATCCATGTCCTAATGGGCCACCTAACACTGCTTTCCAGAACACATCATCTTCGTTTTCATCCAAGTTGTTTGAATGTCTATAATGCTGTTACTAGAACCCTCACCAGCTATTAGATGCTTCAAATGATTGGATGAAAGTACATTTCTGCGGCAGACATAGGCAATGGCTGGTGCTCTAGTACGTGATGACTGCTGTCACAGGAAATAGTATTCTAAGCCACAAATACCCATTTGGATAATATTACCCAGTTTAAAAAAATCCTTCCCTGTGTGTATTTTCATTATCTCTATAACCATGATGTTTTGCCTTTTTCTTTTAAATAATCTATAAAAACCTTGTTTATATAGTATATGTTCCACACTTGCAATTGTGAGGTCATACCCCCAGGAATAAGGACTACATCTGTATTAAGTTTCTTTGCCTCCCTTTTAATGATTCCACATTAGTACGAAGTTAAGTCTTCTTAAAAATACTTCAAAGTCTTGCTTGAGAAATACGTGGTTGCTCAAAATAAAGTAAATGAGAAAATACTTCCTTGCATGACAGGCTTTATAAGGACAGGAATGTACGGTGATTCCCTATTTTCTCACAAATAACTTTTTGGAGGTAATCTCTCCTTATATTTGGGAATACATAAGACCTTAAAAAATAGATCTTTGCCATTTTCTTAATTAATGGTCTCTAAACATTTGTTACATATGCCTAATAGTAAAATATATGAGCCTCTCCAATATACCTTATAAATTACAAGCATGTACTATGATTACTAGTATTTTATGTAAAAGTGGATATTTTCAAAAGACTTATAAAATAAAGAAGATATAACAAATATTTTTTAAATATGTGCTTTATTTTTATCCCCAGCATTAGTCAGAGGGCCTGGGTACTTCTGGGAAGACCTCTAGAACACCTGTCAATAAACCTGAGACTTGCAGGTCAGGCAAGAGTTGACATAGAAATGTGGTAGGAAAGACACTGCAAGTGAGTTGGGGGCCCCGCAGTGGGGATTAGTTTGTCGCGAGAGCAAGGTGGGTACAGAGGGTAATGGAAGATAACAAGGGAAGAGCAGGCCCACCTGGACGGAGAAGGGCTTTTGAATACTTGCTTAAGGACTATGGCAGGCAAGAGGAGCCAATGATAACTGAGCAGGGGGCAAGATGTGTTGCTTTAGGAAGCTTAAGCAAACTACAATGCACAGAATGAGATGAGATCGTATACTCCAATGCCTTCAGGAACTAGGCAGAGAAAATATGTGTAACTGAGGTCACATAAAGCAAAGAAGAGTACCGGTCTAAGAAGTGGAGTATGCAAGTCCTGCCCACAGGTGCTAAAAATTAAACTCCTGAAAAACGTCTTGGCCGACAAAATATGTCTGCTATCCTTATTCAGCCTCAGGCTGCCAGTTTTACCACTTCTAGAAAGGAAAATAAGCACGTAGAAGTCTGCTACAACAAATGGGTAGCTAGAGCCTCACCAAGGCAGGAAGACAGAATGGAGGAGAGCAGGTCATTCAAGGGAACCTACAGAAATTGGCAAACAGTTGAACGCCAAAAAGTGAGACTAAAGTTTGTGTCTGGATTGTCAAGATGACAATGGCATTAAAATAAAAAACACAGAGGCCAGGCGTGGTGGTTCACGCCTGTAATCCCAGCACTTTGGGAGGTCGAGGTGGCCAGATCACGAGGTCAGGAGTTCGAGACCAGCCTGGCCAACATGCTGGAATCCTGTCTCTACTAAAAATACAAAAATTATCCGGGCATGGTGGCATGCACCTGTAATCCCAGCTACTTGGGAGGCTGAGGCAGGAGAATCGCTTGAACCCGAGAGGCGGAGGTTGCAGTGAGCTGAGATTGCACCATTGCACTCCAGCCTGGGTGACAGAGCGAGACTCCATCTGAAAACAAAACAAAACAAAACAAAACACAGAAGATGGGGCAGGATTGGAAGAAATAATGGTTTGAGTTTTTAACATGTTGAGTTTGAGGAAATAGGAAGATATCTAAGTATGTTCACTAAACACTTAGAAATGTACGCATAGAGTTTGAAAAGGAATTCAAACTTGGGATCCATATTTGGGATTCATCTGCATAGTTATTAGAGAGCAAGGGGGGTGGGAAAGGAGCACACACCTACTGGCTCTAATTTATGAGGGCAGGAACCATCCTGTTTAGACAGACGACTGTGATGGAGTAGATATTTGATGAACACGTGTGGAATGAAACATGTTCATTGTTGTATCCCCAGTGTATCACTATCAGAATACCTGGTTTATACACGTCAGAATTCCTGGCTTATACCTGCACTCACGTAGAAAAGGAAAGTCCAGTGAAGAAACTAGCCAGAGAACCAGGAAAACCATAAAGCCCAGCATATGCCAGTGAAGGAAAAACATACAAGACTCTCTGGTGCTCTACGATGCTGAATGCTACAGAGGCGTGAGTGTGTGTTTCTAATATATGCTCAGTGTCCCACCCTTCCGCTTAAAATTGTTAAAAATAATTTTTAATGAAAGGCGCAGTATGGTGTACTTAGTAGCATTCCCTTCGTGTAAATAAATTTTTAAAAGATAGTGGCCGGGTGCGGTGGCTCACACCTGTAATCCCAGCACTTTGGGAGGCCAAGGCTGGAGGATCACTTGAGGCCAGGAGTTTGAGAGCAGCTTGGCCAACATGGTGAAACCTCGTCTCTACTAAAAATACAAACTTAGCTAGGTGTAGTGGCGGGCGCCTGTAATCCCATCTACTCAAGAGGCTGAGGCAGGAGAATCCCGTAAACCCTGGAGGCTAAGGATGCAGTGAGCCAAGATGGCGTCACTGCACTCCAGCCTGGGCGACAGAGTGAGACTCTGTCTCAAACAAGACAAAACAAAACAAAACAACAAAACAGTAAATATATGTATACATAAAGTGCTTTCTAAGGTGCATTTAAATTTTTAAGGATACATTTTAGCATTTGCTACCCCGGTGGAGGCCTAGGTCTTTGGGGTGAAGAAGAGTTACTTTGCATTTGAAAGCTGTTACAGCTGCGATTTCTTACTATAAGAATTTACATTCATTTCCTTTCTTAAAAATTCTTACGGGGTTTCTTGGGCATTGGGATTATAGTCCATTTTTTTCACACCTTTACATATTTAAAAAGTTCTAATAAACGTTTATATATATTTCTCACTGCCCCTGGGATGTATCCCAATATTTTATTCTTTCCAATTTGTCTACACCTGGCTTCTCCAGTTTCCCCTCCCAATACAGACTCACACCCGCCCTCACTCCAGCCTGCACACAATCCTTCTCCCTGCCATGTCCTCCCCAGTCCTTCCCAACTGCCTCTCGCCCTCTTCGCAAATTGTCAGGCAGAGATATTGTCCCTCTGTAGGTCCAAAATCACCCTAGGGAGGTCTCTGCTCCCGTTCCTACGCCGTGGATGGAAGTGGTCCCTGACCAGCCTTCCTCAGCAGCTCTGGGGGCAGGCCTCGGGGGTGGAGGGGCTAAGGGTGCGGGGAGTGTGTGTCTCCGGGGAGTACGAGTCCAGGGCACTGCCTGGCCCTGGGCCTTCTCTGCGCAGGACTCACGGAAGTGCGGGAGCTCCGAACCCGACTCACCAGAATGGGTGGGCGGAGCTCTACGCTTGGCGCGGGACCCTGCCCCTCCTCTGCTCCACACTTAGGCAGCCACTCCCAGAGGCCTGAGACTTATGACCTTTTCCCAGTTCGCTATTTGTCTCCCCTCCCTAAACACCAAGCTCCAGCAAGGCAGAATTTTTGTCCCTTTTGTTTAGGGCTGAGTGTGCAGGGCAGAGAACAGTGTCCCGCACACAGGACAAGAGGCGCCCGTCACCTCTTGATTGAATGCTGAGAGTCAAACTTCCAAAAGTTTGTGAAGGGACAGGCGAGAGGGGCCTGGGCTTCTGCCCACCTGGCGGTTTCTAGGGGAGGACCGCACAGTGTTTGGGCGGGGCGCTGGCGGTGGCACCTCGGGGACATGAGTGCGGCATCGGTGGGGAGGCCGAATCTGTCCCCCAGGCTGCCCGCCCACAGCCTAGACACGTCTCCTCTGGACTTCAGGGCAAGGACCGGGTGCAAGGGACCGCTCTGAGGGGTCCTCCACCTCGTCGCTCCCGGCCGCGACCGCAGACTCCGAGTCCGGGCTGGATCCCGGCCCGCCCGCCCCCGGGTACCTTGGGACACTTGTCGTAGTAGTGCTGCTGCGTGCGGATCCAGCGCCCCACCAGGTGGTCGCGCACCGTGTGCGCCAGCGCGAAGTAGTAGTCGCGGGGGGTGGCCACGTTGCGGTCCTTGACCAGCGTGAAGTGCAGGTGCCGGTTGAAGCCCTTCTTCAGCTCTGCCACGTTCTCCACGCCCACGATGCCGCGGATGCTGATCTGCCGCCGCTTCTCCTGGTCAGTCAGGGGCTTCGCCATGGCTGGGGCGGCGGGCAGCGCAGAAAGCTGGATGTGCGGCCGGAGGCGCGGGGCTGCCGGGCAGGGGTGGAGTCGGCCCTGCCGCGCCAGCGGCTTTCAAGGCGCACGAAAGTTTGGGGCCCGCCCCCTCGGGCGGTGCTGCACTCCCTTGGCGTCCTGGCTCCTGACCCAGGCCGGAGGGCAGAGGAAGTGCCCGGCCCCTCCTGGGGCTTTGGGGCCGCGGGTGGGCTCCGGGGTGGGAGCCGAGGTCCAAGCGCCGGCGAGACCCCCGCCAGCCCGGGACCTGGGTTCGGGGGCTCCCTTCCGGATCTCCAAAATCTGCGGAGGCAGCGTTTGTCCCGCCTCTCCCTTCTAGAGTGTGGAGACACAGGAAGACGTCTGTGTAGGGAAGCACGTCGTTGGCAGACTGCTGTTTTGCAGATGTTTATTTGTTATGCCATTATGACTGTTAGGATTTCTCACCTGGAGTGGCTTCCGCCATAAGCACCGGGATCTGGAAGGACGGCACGTTTGACTTCTGTTGTCCCAACCTCCCTTGCCAGCCCTTGGCACCGCCCCAGCTTGGATCCTCAGGGCGCCTCTGTTGTTTTCATTCATTTTTTTGAGGACTCCAGGGTTCAAGTTTCTTGACTCCTGGACCCAAGTTCACCCTGCGGGTAGGCACCCTGTCGCTCTTCCTTAGAGGTAGGTTAGTAAGAATCAGAGCAGGTGAGGTGAAGCTCTAGGCTCATTATGCGGCAGGGGCTTTTACCTTAGGCTTCTTCTATTTATGTTTTAACCGCAGTGGAGGGTGTGGGGGGGGGGGGGCGGGAAGAGGGGGAGAAAACAGAAGGGTATGTGTGTGGAAAATGAAGGGATTACTCACTGGACTAGTTGCCTTGTTTACAAAAAACAACCCAGTCTGTGTTACTGTGCTGTACAGGCTGATCTTTGCACCTCCAGTTTGGGTGGTATTTGTTTGAATATGCATGTTTATGTATGTTTAAACCTTGGCAAAGGCAAACACTTGGCATTTTAGGATGTCAGAGGTTTTTCCTTCCTCATTAAGTAGTATTAATATATTATTTTAGAAAGAGTCCATTGCCAGAATTAAGTTTTCTTTTTTCTTTTCCTTTTCTTTTCTTCTTCTTATTCTTTTTTTTTTTTTTTTTTTTTTTTTTTTTTTTTTTTTGAGATGGAGCCTCGCTCTCTCTCCCAGTCTGGAGTGCTGTGGCGCGATTGATCTCGGTTCACTGCAAGCTCCGCCTCCCGGGTTCACGCCATTCTCCTGCCTCAGCCTTTCGAGTAGTTGGGACCACAGGCGCCCGCCCCCTCGCCCAGCTAATTTTTTGTATTTTTAGTACAAACGGGGTTTCACCGTGTTAGCCAGGATGGTCTCGATCTCCTGACCTCGTGATCCGCCCGTCTCGGTCTCCCAAAGCGCTGGGATTACAGGCGTGAGCCACCGCGCCCAGCCAAGTTTTCTAGAAAAATCTTAGTATACCGATATTAATATGTTTTGCTTTTTATATTGAACCAAAGTTGATTATTTTCAATTCATACATGGTGGTGGGGAGGGGGTGATGGATTAATTGATTCAGACCAAATGTGACCCTCACCATACAAGTGGAAGTTCAAATCTCATAGGTCTGACAAAATTTCCTGAATCCTTGTCTTCCCAGATTCTGAAGTTTGGACTTGAGCCTTTGGGGCAGAGACTGAATTGGGCCTTGTGCAACTCTTGCAATACTGATGACCTGCAAAGGAAAGTATTTATAGAAGAGATGAGCATGAGAGTTTGGATCTGGATGGGGCCAGAAATACCCTGAATTAAGAGTGGGAAGGGGGGACCCATCAAAATCATTGATCTTAAAAATAAGTAAGGCCTGTGGGGTAAAATTTGAAATAAAGCAGAAAGAGAAGTTTCTTTGATAATTATATAACTTTAAAAAGTGTTTATCAGCTTTGAATACCCCCAAGATGGTCACAGCATTAAGCCAGTTATGGGTCATTCGCACATAGCTGTGATATTAGTCACTCAGCTTTAACAGCTGGATGAAAAAATAGGGTAGCGCCTGGGTAGAGGGAATGCCAGGTCTGAGTAGGTCTTCCTCCCAAAAAGGTCTCTGAGCAGGAGAAGGCATCATAATGTCTGCGCACTGGGGAGTGAATAATTAGGGGGCACACAAGAAGGGATGAAAGACACCAAAAGCAAGCTCACTCGGTTTCTTAGTTTTGCTTAAGACAGTTTCAAATAGATGGCTCCTAGCTCTACTGCCTACTTTCCTGTACTAAATTCTTGTTGGAAACTCAGGGTAATGATGAACTAATGAACACATTATTTTCTTGATTCGCTATCCAGTCGATAAGCCTGCACCCCCAACTTGAACATTTCTCTAAGCAGAAAAATCATAAACTGTAGAATGCTCAATATATAGAATATGGGGAAGAACCATACATCTCCATGTTAAAAAGAACATGATGGAACCAGGTGATTTAGGGTGCTCCATAGACCCAGTATCAAATGACAATAAATTACATTACAAGACAGTTATTCCCCTTTCACTTTTCTTTAAGTCTTTCTGGAAAGTCTTTTGTGTCAACATGTTAGCATTTTTTAATCTATATTTTTAACAGAATGCAGGTTCAGACTCTAAACATTCTTAAAGTTTTAGCGTCTAACTAGAATTTAATACAATTATCTTCCATTTATGGTAAATGATACTTTTTCAGTTGACATTCTGATATAAATTTTGTTTCATCTGCTTGTTCTGTGCTAGTCTAGGACACTGAGGCCTTGAGAGGGTAAGTTACTTGACTAAGAAAATTACTATCTTAAAAAACCTTTCCTTTAGCCTCTCTTGACCAGAAAGAACCAGAAACTATGGATCCCTGAAAAAGTATCAGATTTCAGTGGCTCACATGTTTATAGCAGCCTTACTCACAATGGCCTATATTATTCCTGCTTCTCATCCACTGTTTCCCCATGGCTGCTGTAACGAAGTGGCATTTGTAGATAGCTGAACAAACTGTCCAGAACTCGCAGACAAGTGTAAGTTTCCCACTGTTGGAAATACAAAAGAACATGAGAAAGTAGTGTGTTAGTTTGGGTCTTCAGAGAAGCAGAGGCTAAGGCAGGATTAAACATGTAAGAGTTTTTATTGGGGTAAATGCTTGTGGGAGGGAAAAATAGAGAGTGCTAGCCAGAGACAGCATCAGACTGTGATGCAAGTGTGACCTAGAGTGAAGGGGAGAGAGATGGAAGGGTAGAAGGGCATATCTCAGACAGCCCTGTAGTCCCAGGAAGATCCAGCAGCGCCACTGGGCAGTTCAGGAGCACATCCGCTGTCAGGAGACTAGGGTACTCTGCTCAGTCGCTGGTGAGAGCATTCCCCAGGAGGCATGGCCTTTGCAGAGCTATCTGGAGCCCCAGGTCGGTTATGCTTCCTGAAGCTTGGGGCGTCTGTGAGGTCCTTTCTAGTGACCACCACAGAAAGAGATGAGATAAACAAATATAGGTTAATATCCACTATGTTTCAAAGCAGGGCCTATGGTGGTGGCATACCACTTTCAGATTCCTCAAAATGGCTACTAGCATTTTCCAAGGGCTCAGGCAAGGCTCGTAATGTGCATTACCTCATTTAATCTTCTCGTCAGCTCTGTGGGACAAGTTCTGTTTTTCTTTCCATTACACAGATGAGGAAATTGAGGCTTAGAGAAGGTGAGTAGCTTGCTCAAGATCACCTCAGTAAGTGATGGAGGAGGTTTTCAAGTCCCTTAATGTTGTTTCTCCTCCCCTGAAACAGGATTTGTGATCTGTTAAGTAAACCTCTGCCTCCCAGGTTGAAGTAATTCTCCTGCCCCAGCCTCTCGATTAGCAGCTGGGATTATAGGCGTGTGCCACCATGCCTGGCTAATTTTTTGTATTTTTAGTAGAGATGGGGTTTCACCATGTTGGTCAAGCTGGTCTGAAACTCCTGACCTCAGGTAATTCACCCACCTGGGCCTCCCAAAGTACTGGGATTATAGGCGTGAGCCACCGTGCCTGGCCTGTTTTGTACTGTTTATTGGTTTTTGACCTTCTTCTAATCGGTTCTGCAATCCAGGGAAATGCCAGAGGTCCACAGTGGCCCACAGAGAGGTCACTTACACTCTGGAGAGGGGTGGTGTAAAAAATGGGCTGAACTTTACGCTCAATGAGGGAATTTGAGTACACTGCACTCAGCATATTTAATGTATGAATCTGTTAACCAAGGTTGTTATCTAGGCTCCGCTGTTTTAAATATTTAGAAACATGACTGAGAACCCAGATTTATTTTACTTTTGAATTCCCTTAGTGTTTGCAGAAAATGCAGCTGACTGCATTGCCATCTCTATAATTGGCTGTGTATTTGGCTTGTCTTGAAACAAGTGGATGTTCCTGACGCTTTCAGGTCCTGTCATATTTGATTTGCTCATTGATACAGTAGTTTGAATTCTTAGGCGTAGTCCAGTGGCGGTTCCTGAACAGATGGAAATACTTCCAGCCGATCTTCTTCCTCTCCCTCGAATCATTGACAGGCTTCATATGCCTATTGTAGAATATGCTGAGATTGGAGAATCACTGCCTTGATTTCAACTTCTGCAAAGTAAGGACAAAGCTCTCTGTCCTTCTCACTCTGTAAAATGGCTAAGCTTGGCTGGGTGCAGTGGCACATGCCTGTAATCCCAGCACTTTGGGAGGCCAAAGCAGGCGAATCATGAGGTCAGGAGTTCGAGACCAGCCTGGCCAACACGGTGAAACCCCATCTCTACTAAAAATACAAAAAATTCGCTGGGCATAGTGGTGGGTGCCTGTAATCCCAGCTACTCGGGAGGCTGGAGAATCGCTTGAACCCTGGAGGCGGAGGTTGCAGTGAGCCGAGAGCGCACTACTGTACTCCAGCCCAGGCGATAGAGTAAGACTCCGTCTCAAAAAAAAAAAAAGATGGTTAAGCTCAAAAAGATATGAGTGGAGAAGGTGGAGAAGCGCCAGGAAATGGAAAAAGCATTATTAAGATGGAAACTTCTGGGCTGGGATTATGTTTTGACATATTAACCAGTGTTTTGATTTTCTCCTGTTGGTTTACTTTTTCACTATCTCCCTCCCACTTGAGGTGCTTATAATCTCTGAGGAAGATGTGAGCCTTCCTGGTTTTGAACTCCAAGTTAACATTCAGGAGACACATTAAGCAGTAATGGGAAGATGACACGGAGGCGTGGGGAGTAGAGACGTCACTGGTCTTGGAGTCAGGATCCTGGAGCTGGCTTCCTCCATCAGGTAGCAGAAATCCCAGGCAGGCTGAGTATCCGAGAAGTGTGCAGGACTTTGCTCTGCTTCCTGAGAAGAGCCCAACCAGGAAGTGACTGCCTGGAGGGTCTCAGTAGTCAGGTCTTGGACAAGGTGCACAAAGGCTCCTCATCCCCAGGGAGGCACAGGGCAGCTATTGGCCGAATCCCCAGCACTGAAGACTGATTCAGAGAACGCCCAAGGGAGAGGTATCAAGGCTAGAGGCTTCCCTCCACCGGCTCCTGCCACCAGGGCCTTAGCACAGGGAACCCCTGCTGAGGGGTCCTCAGTTGAATAGACTGGTTGACTGAATTTGAGATCAAATTTCTTCCCTGGAGGAATGAGACCTTACATTAGAAGTTAAACTGAAACTGATACAGGCTAGGGCCAGGTGGCTCACAGCTGTAGTCCCAGCACTTTGGGAGGCTGAGGCCGGAGGATTGCTTGAGGCCAGGAGTTTGAGACCAACCTCAGCAACATGGCAAAACCCCATCTCTACTAAAAATACAAAAATTAGCTGGGTGTTGTGGTGCACGCCTGTAGTCCTAGCTATTTGGGAAGCTGAGGCATGAGAATCGCTTGAATCTGGGAGGCAGAGATTGTAGTGAGCTGAGATGGTGCCACTGCACTCACTCTAGCCTGGCAACAGAACAAGCCTCTGCCTCAAAACAAAACAAAACAAAACAAAACAAAAAAGAAGTTAAACTAATACAAAAAATATAAAGCTGCATTCCTTGCACATCTGAGCTTATACACTGTTTGTATTTGCTTTGCCCACTGGAGTTATTACTAATGCAATAAGACATGTTCCAGAAAAAGCTTTCACCATTTTTTTTTTTTTTTTTTTTTTTGAGATGGAGTTTTGCTGTTGTCGCCCAGGCTGTAGTGCAATGGCACGATCTCGGCTCACTACAACCTCTGCCTCCCGGGTTCAAGTGATTCTCCTGCCTCAACCTCCTGAGTAGCTGGGATTACAGGCACATGCCATCACACCCAGCTAATTTTTGTATTTTTAGTAGAGATGGGGTTTCACCATGTTGGCCAGGCTGGTCTTGAACTCCTGACCTCAGATTATCCACCCACCTCAGCCTCCCAAAGTGCTGGGATTACAGGTGTGAGCCACCGTGCCTGGCCAAGCTTTCACCTCTGTATGGGAACAAATGAGGAGAGTAATTCTGCACAATTTTGCAAAGCGATATGAACAAATCCTGACCAAGGAAAGGAAGTGCAAAGTGTGCTAAGCACAGGGTTTCAGCAGATAACCGTGATGCAATGTGCACAAGGGACAGCCTCTTTGCTGCCTTGTCTCAGGGCCTTTGTCATGCAAACCCTCCACTGAGCCCACATTTTGACTTGCCCTTTGTACATGATTGATTAATTGCAGGCGTTAAGTATATAAAACATATAGACTTCTATAAAAATATTATTGATTTTTAGAGTTTTGTTCCCTTATGGGGGTAAACCTAAGGAATCACAGACCCCAAGTTCTCAGATGCCAAATACTTTAACTTCTCTAAGCTGTTTATCCATTGTTAAAGTTCTAACTAGTAAGGTGCTTAGATAGTGAAAGATAACATGTGTTAGCTTAAAACATACAGAAATACAGGAAGAAAATAACTTCCCTTTCACTTAATATTTCCTAGGATGGACGCTGGGAGTCTGATGATATACTGAACGCTGATCTCACATACGAATGAGGGCTTTTCTTTTTGCAGTTCTTGTTGTATTAAATAGATAATAGTTCATTGAGCATAGCTTTGCATAGCATAACCTACCTCTGTTTTTCAAATTCAATGTTTCTAATTTATTGATTTATTAGGAAAATATTTGTTAAGTACCTACTATGAGTCCAGCATTGTGCTGGACACTAACAGTGAACTAAATTGACTGTAGAATAACAAAACACCTTGTCTTCCCAGGATCCTATCTTCTGAGAACTACCCTCTTCTCTTTATCTTCCTGCTTCTGGTCTTACCTTTAAGTACAAGCCCATATACTTACTGTGGGAATGGCTGTTTTACACCCTGACCCAGTTTTTACTACCATGACTATAGGACTCCCGTAGCATCATGAAAGAAGAACTGGGTATTAGCCAACTTGGAATATCAACAATGCGATCATTGAATGGGTACTCACTGTATACAAGGTACTGTGCTCGCTGCTAATGGTACAAAAAATTCAGTTCATGGCATCTGCCTTACCCAGAACCTTTAAACTAGCTCAAGGCACCATATTCGCGTGAAGTTACAAGGCAGACTATGCTAAAAAAAAAAAACAAGTAGCCCAGATCTTAGATGGTAGCTGAGGTCACGGGAAGAAAAGAACGTCTTGCATTTGTCTAGAAGCCAAATGATAACAGCCATTTCTCTATCTTCCAAGAAGTTCCATTTCCTTCTCCACCTTACTGAATGATAGTTTCTCAGTCATGGAGTCATCATACGTTTCCAGCTTAAGATGAAAATGTAAAGTTTCTCCCCACTCAGAATTTTCATTTTATGTTTTTTAGGGAGTCGATGTGTGAACTGCAGAGACAGACTGATACCAGCAGGTGGAGGAATTCACCGTTTGAACACATCACAGGCTAGTGAATGGTTCAGCAGAATGTGACTGCAATTTTAATCACTGCTTCATTTCCCTTTCTTTGTTCCAGATATTTATGCAGCAAAACCCTGTGAGAAGATGAGCCATAGTCTAAAGAAGAGAAATAAAAATGGATTATTTTTATCACTCTAGACAGAGCATAAAGAGATGGCATTTTCTCCGTTTTAAAATCTCAGATATAAATACATTGAAATCCAAAGAAAAAAATTATTCTGATAAATTGGAGAAATTTAAAAATTATAAAAAAGTATGGAGTTTCAACATTCTTATGATAGATTTAAAGAACACTCAGCCGGGCGCGGTGGCTCAAACCTGTAATCCCAGCACTTTGGGAGGCCGAGACGGGCGGATCACGAGGTCAGGAGATCGAGACCATCCTGGCTAACACGGCGAAACTCCGTATCTACTAAAAAACACAAAAAACTAGCCGGGCGGGGTGGCGGGCGCCTGTGGTCCCAGCTACTCGGGAGGCTGAGGCAGGAGAATGGCGTAAACCCGGGAGGCGGAGCTTGCAGTGAGCTGAGATCTGGCCACTGCACTCTAGCCTGGGCAACAGAGCGAGACTCCATCTCAAAACAAAAAAAAACCCAAAAACCAAAAAACGAAAAACAAAAAAAAAAACCACTCAAAGCTTGATGTGGTAGAGACTTGGGCCTCCCAGTGAACCACGAGCTTACAGGATTAGGGTCGTGAAGTAGAGGGAGCTGCACTGGGTCCAGCAGAGGGTTTCAGGCCTGTCTGGGCACATCTGTGAACTGGTGAGACAGGCCTGGGCGAACTCTCTGTGCGTAGGGGAGGTGGAGCCATCTGGGAAAGACGTCAGGTCACACCCACTGCTGGGATTTAGATGTATGCGGGCATGTTTAGCAAGCTGTGAGGGCTGAGGAGCTTCCTGGGTGAGAACTCACCCTAAGGGCAGGAGTCTGCTGATTCACTTCACCCAGGAAGAAGCCTTAGTTGTCAGAAGGGAGGAGTAAGTCTGACTATGGCATAGTAGCAGTTTCTGGATTCTGTTCCCTGGTCCGGCTACCTAGAAGCCTGTATACCCTGTGGATGTAGAGGGCTGTCAGCAAACCCTGAATTTTCTCACCAAGCTTTATAGAAAATACTCAGACTCAGAAACAGTGTCATACCTTCTAACTGGAAGAAGTGAGTCATTCTTTTGTATCTTAGAGGAGGATCTGGATGAACTGTGAAGACCAGTGGGGCAGGGCGTAGCCAGCAGGACTGGGAGCAGCACATGGAGACACCTCCTGGAGACTCCCAGAAATACAGGACATTATATGCCAGGGTTGGAGGTTTGGTGAGACAAATGGGAGTGAGAACTACTGGCATTTGCGTTGGAGTTATGGAATGCTCTCTGATTCAAAGGCTCAGGGGAACTGGAGAAGTATGCATCTGTCTTTCACACATATGCACCACACACACACCTCTCACATCTCATATATGTGTGCATATGTGTGTGTGTGTTGTGTGTGTGTGTGTATATATATATATGTGTCAGGTCATCAGAGTTGTCAAATATCTACTAAAAGAACTTTAATAAATGATGTCTTTTTATGTGTAAGCCCTTTGTAAACCCTCTTTTTTGGAGAGGGTAATTTTTTCTATCAGTAAAACATACTTATTAAAATGTGTGGAAATCTTAAGTTTGCGTCGCAGTGAATTTCTCCAAATGGATGACTCATGTTCCGCAGCTAGACTGAGCTACAGAACATTATGAGCAGCTCAGAAGCCTCTCCTGTGCCCACTTCCTGTCACTCTCTCTCCTAAGGGTAATTGCTACCCTGATTTCCAATATGGCAGATTACCTTTTCCAGTTTTAAACTTTGTATAAATGAAATTATACAGTATGTCTCTATTGGTCTGACTTCATTTGCTCAACATTGTATCTGTATGTTTCATTTATGTTCTTGCCAAATGTCTTATGTTTCCATCATTGTGTAGTATTCCATTATATGAATGTAGCACAATTTTCTTTTTTTTTTTTTTGAGAGGGAGTCTCGCTCTCTTGCCCAGGCTGGAGTGCCCTGGCACGATCTCGGCTCATTGCATTCTCTGCCTCCTGGGTTCAAGTGATTCTCTTGCCTCAGCCTCCTGAGTAGCTGGGCCTACAGGCGCCCGCCACTATGCCCGGCTAATTTTTTGTATTTTTGGTAGAGACGGGGTTTCACCGTGTTAGCCAGGATGGTCTCAATCTCCTGACCTCGTGATCTGCCTGTCTCGACCTCACAAAGCACAATTTTATATATCCATTTTGCTGCTGATGGACATTTGGGTTGCACCCAGTTTGGGGTTATTATGAACAAAGCTGCCATAAACATATTTGTATGTGTTTTGTTTTGTTTCAAGATAGTCTCATTCTTTTGCCCAGGCTAGAGTACAGTGGTGTGATCTCAGCTCACTGCAACCTCCACCTCCCGCGTTCAAGCAATTCTCATGCCTCAGATTCCTCAGTAACTGATATTACAGGCATGCACCACCACACCCAGCTAATTTTTTGTATTTTTAGTGGTGATGCGGTTTTACTGAATTGCCCAGGCTGGTCTTGAACTCCTGGGCTCAAGCAATCCACCCACCTTGGCCTCCCAAAGTGTTGGGATTACAGGCATGAGCTACCGTGCCCGGCCTGTATATGTTCTTTATTGCATGCATATCCTCATTTCTGTTGGAAATATAACTGCTAGATGTGACATATAAGTTTGAATGCATTTCTTCTGTATGTGAAAAATATTGTTTGAGTACAGATGTACTGTTCTTTGGAAGTAAAGTATTTGAAGCAACAAAGAAAGCGAATTTGACTAGAAATCCAGAAAGAAAGAGTTGACATTATTTAGAGTAGCTGGGTACTGATACTTTTATTTATGTATTTATGTTATTTATTAATGTCGAATCATGATTAGTTATCATAAGTTATAATAAGTGGTAACAAAGCAAACCATTTCATTGCTCGTAACGGATTTAAAAACTTGCAGCGTAGTTTTTTACTGCTATCTAGAATCTTTCTCACTCAGAATGTCTGTGGCTAAAAATATCCCTGCAGGGGTCAAAGTTATCCAGTGGATCTTGGCTCAACCCTGCGGATTGGGCATCTAATCTACAGGAGCATCATTTAGCAGATTTCTTGGAAACTACTATTTGTTTTATTTATTTTCTAATAATAAAAATAGAATGTGTTTATTCTAGAAAATTTGGAAAGCATATACAAATAGAAATAAAAATTGTACGTAATAACGTCATCCTTTGTTAATATTTTGGAGTTTTTCAGTTTTAAAAGTGCCTTTCTTTTTTTTTTCTTAACATAGCTCATTTGTTCAACCCATATGTTTCTGAGAACTTCTTGTGTATAGATGGCAAAACTGAACAGAACCAGAAATTCTGCAATCCTTTATAGGGTCTCCAAGACCATAACTTATACAACAGAATCCAGAACAACTGTAAGGTCAGTGGTGGTGATGGAGAAGCTGTAGAGGGGGATCTCTGGGTGACTGTAACAAAAAAGTGCTAACATAGCAGCCCCGAGACAGCAGACCTTAGAAAGGCCTACTTGCAAGGTTGACCCACGGCCAGCATCTGGGAACTTGGCTTTCAGGAGTCTTCCTACCATTCTGAGATTGATAAGGATGGTTTACTGTGCCTAGACTATTTGTACAAACCATATGGTTTATGCTGAATACCGTTGTCCTGCTGGAAGTCTGAAATTTTGTATGTGCTAGGCAGAGGGTTTCTATGACCAGTCCCCAATAAAAACCGTAGGCTCTGAATCTAATGAGCTTCTCTAGTAGAGAGCACTTTGCATATGTTGCCACATGTTGTTGCTGGAGGAGTTAAGTGCATCCTGTGCCATTTTACTGGGAGGATCCTGGAAGCTTATGTCTGATTTCCTTTGGACTTTGCCCCATGTGCTGATTTTGCTTTGTATTGAATTTTACTCTTGCTTGTTTTGCTTTGTATCCTCTCACTGCAAGAAACTGTAACTGTGAATACATTTACTTCTGAGTCCTTTGAGTCCTTCTAGCAAATCATCAAACATGAGGGTGGTCTTGGGGGCCCTTGAAACAATGACCCACTAGGAAATTAAGTTGTCAGATGAGTCATTACCTCTACTTTCACAAAGGCCGATAAAGTAAACTTTTTTAGGATAAAGTTGGGCATACAACTCTTTGAGTAGAAGAAATATTAAAGGAAATGTGTTGTTTGGGCATTGGTTTATTCACAATCAACTCTGCCCATATTGGCTTACTCTCCAATCCCCAAATCACTTACTCTCAATCATACAAGCACTTCTTACTTAAGACTGGCACTGGTTTAGGCTGGGTGCAGTGGCTCACGCCTGTAATCCCAGCACTTCGGGAGGCCAAGGCTGGCAGATCATGAGGTCAGGAGTTCAAGACCAGCCTGGCCAACATGGGGAAACCCCGTCTGTACTAAAAATACAAAAATTACCCGGGTGTGGTGGTGCACACCTGTAGTCCCAGCTACTCAGGAGGCTGAGGCAGAAGAATCGCTCGAACCCAGGAGGCGGAGGTTGCAGTGAGCCGAGATTGCACCACTGTACTCCAATCTGGGTGACAGAGCAAGATTCCATCTAAAAATAAATAAGTAAAATTTAAAAAGACTGACATTGGTCTATATAAATTAAGGAAGCCTTTTCAAAAACTTGGCAGGGAGGGAGGTAATAGAAGAGAATAATCTCACAGAGCAGGAAATGCCTTCAGATTGGATATCAGACATCATTGCAGCAGAAGTCCATTAGACAAACACTGTCCAAGGGAACTCGTTGTTGGCTGTTTCTTTCCTTGGGTCTTATTCTGCTTCCATGTTTCTGGTGACATTGTTTTGGAGCAGAATGGCTTTTACCATGTCCTATTGTCTTGAGAACTCCAACTGCAATCTCTGAGCTTGTCAGGAGCAAAAAGGAGTCCCTTAAAATGAAACCAACCAGGCCCGGCGCAGTGGCTCACGCCTGTAATCCCAGCACTTTGGGAGGCATAAGTAAGTGGCTCGCTTGAGCCCAGGAGTTCAAGACTAGCCTGGCCAACATGGTGAAACCCTGTCTCTACTAAATATACAAAAAGATTAGCTTGGTGTGGTGGCGGGTGCCTATAATCCCAGTTACTCGGGAGGTTGAGGTACCCGAATCACTTGTACCCGCGAGGCAGAGGTTGCAATGAGCCGAGATCACGCCACTGCACTCCAGCCTGGGTGACAGAGCAACACTCTGTCTCAAAAAAAAAAAAGAAAAAAGAAAGAGAAAAGAATAAAGAAAACAACCGGCCCCCATTCCCAGATGCTGTCTACACAAAGTTGAAATACTGCACAGAACAATTTAGTTCCACATTCTCTCAGTCATCTCTGCTGGGCGGGGCTAGGGTTTTCCTTTTGCATAATCAGAGGTTCCATGAAAACATTTTAACAACAAAATCGGGTGGGGAGAAGAAAATAAGCAGTTTTTCTCTGAAAACACCCTTCTAGTGTCCTCAATGCAGCAATGGCTGGAGCTTAAAAATTCCCATCCTTCTAGCCATCTTACTCTCAGCTCCCTCTCTTTTGTTCTGCTACACTGAGAAGCATAATTTTTGTTCTCAAGAATGTGAACAAAATGCCCTGAACATGGCTGGCCTTTGAAGATCTTGCATTTCAGCCCTCAGATGCAGCATCACCTCCGCAGCATGGTGTATCCACTGCCTCCAGCTGTGGTGTCACTGAGACGGACGGTCTTCACAGGATATGAAAAGAGAAGGCAGGGTGCCCTCTTAGCTGCAGCAGATATTCTCAGGGCTGCCTGGGTATTATTTTGTGCAGGCTTACATTTCTGAGCTGGCTTCTGATACTGGAGTGACCCAAGCTCCCTTTTCTCTCCTTCCCAGGTGACCATGTTTCTCTGTTCCAGAGGGTGCAGCCTGTTTATTTCAACAAATTTCCTTTGCATCTTGGCCACAGTTGTGTTTCGCAGTCCAGCCTCCTTTATGCTGACATTGACTTAAATGCTTTTTAGGTACTAGTAGGGACATAAGTGACTTTATTTTAAATGCTAATCTGCTGACTAACCCCAAGTCTGGGAATACCTCCAAAATGAATAGGTGATATATTACTGTTTATGTAGGAACACTTATTCATTGTAAGTTTCCCCCAAAACAATCCTTGATAATGTTGCAGAAATCATAGACTGTGATGCTCATAGCCACCTACACATTCCTTTTAGAGTACAGATACTTTTCCCTCAAGAAACACATCCTGGGTCTGGGCGGTTGCAGTGCAGAGATTTACCTGTCTTGTAGCCAGCTGCCTAAGACCAAGCTTCTGTTTGTAAGTTCCCCCCAATAAATCACTTTATTTTATTTTTATTTTTTGAGACAGAGTCTCACTTCATCACCCAGGCTGGAGAGCAGTGGTGCGATCTCAGCTCACTGCCACCTCTGCCTCCTGGGTCCAAGCAATTCTCCTGCTTCAGCCTCCTGAGTAGCTGGGACTACAGGCATGTGCCATCATGCCCAGCTAATTTTTTTATCTTTATAGGGTTGGGTTTCCTCATGTTGGCCAAGCTGGTCTCAAACTCCTGACCTCAAGTGATCCGCCCACCTCGGCCTCCCAAAGTGCTGGGATCACAGGCGTGAACCACCATAACCAGCCCCAATAAATCACTTTATATCAACAGACTGAATTTGTCTGCCTCATTCTTTGGCGTCTTGGCTCCTTCGGCATTTGGGGTCCACTTTGCATTTATGACCCTTTCATATATGCACTGTCAAATGGTTGACAGGTTTCTAATGCTATTGAAACTTTTAAATTTTAAGACGCTCTTATGGATTTCTTAGTGGGAAGTTGTAAGAAATTGTATTAGAGATTATTA
Source organism: Chlorocebus sabaeus (assembly GCF_047675955.1). NCBI lineage: Eukaryota > Metazoa > Chordata > Mammalia > Primates > Cercopithecidae > Chlorocebus > Chlorocebus sabaeus. The sequence continues at coordinate 27,448,932 of NC_132927.1, forward strand.
CCTTGATCAGCAATGACCTGAACATTGAAGACTGGGAAATTTAATTGAGGAAACAGAAGAGATTGAGCTGAGGATGGCTCTGGAGGCGTGGGGTGAGCTGTAGTATCGGAAGCTTTCCACACTTCTGATACTGTATTCCTGGTGAGAATTGTTAGGCACAGAAAGTAAAGTGAAGGGGTGCCAGAGAGGCACCTGGCTTACTTGGGAGCTTTGCCTGAGGTTGGCCTTGTTCACTGTCCTCCAGGACACTTGGTGGGGACTAAGACCCTACCGAGAAGTGTCTCTTTTATACCATCTTGGTGATCCTCTGGGAGGGCCAGGGCCAGGGTCAGCTTGCAGGGAGACCAGTTCTCTATCAAAATTTCTCCAGGTCCTGGATATAAACCATTTCCATGTATTCCAGAAAATGGGGGAGAAAGGCTGATTTCCCTCTCCTCCAAAGCCACTCTTTGATCCCAGTTGATAACATCTTCTTTAAGCCATACATGCCAGCGTAGTGAGCAGATGGAGCTGAGAAACATTGCTCAGTATTAAGTATTAGAGGTGTGTGCATGGGCGGTTGTGGTTGGTTTGTTCACGTGCACATGGAACAGCTTACAGGAAACAATAGGTGCATGGAGTCATACTGAAGAAGACATGGTCTCTGCCTCCAGGTAACGCATATTCACAAAAAGTACTGCTAAACAAAATTTAAAACTTGAAAATCATTCAAATCTATGTTTGAGGATCCACAAAACACACATAAGACTGGAATTTTAATTTGTTACTCCAAATCCCAAGTGGAACAACTTTGCATGTGAGGACGGAAGGGAGTTGAGTAGCTCGCTGGGGAATGTGTGGATTTGTGCTTCTCTGCTGTGTGGAAAGTATGGTTAAGAGTGAAGGCCCCAGGGCCGGGCATGGTGGCTCACTCCTGTAATCCCAGCACTCTGGGAGGCCGAGGTGGGTGGATCACCTGAGGTCAGGAGTTCGAGACCAGCCTGGCCAGCATGGCGAAACCCTGTCTCTACTAAAAATACAAAAATTAGTAGGGCATAGTGGCAGGTGTCTGTGGTCCCAGCTACTTGGTAGGCTGAGGCAGGAGAACTGCTTGACCCCGGGAGGCAGAGGTTGCAGTGAGCTGAGATCGTGCCACTGCACTCCAGCCTGGGCGATGGAGTAAGACTCTGTCTCAAAAACAAACAAACAAACAAACAAAAAAACAAAAAAAGTGAAGGCCCTAGAACCAACATGTAAGAGTTTAAATCCCAGCTCTGTCAGTTACCAGCTATGTGGCCTTGGGCAAATACAGAAACGTTAATTGCTATAGTTTCCTAATTTTTACAATGGGGGATAATGGTAATCCAACTACATGACACTGTTGTATACATTAAATGAGTTAATAAATATGAAATGCTTCAAATAGTGCCTGACACACTGAGCACTTCCTTAACACTGGCAGTTACTATTATTATCTGCCCTAAGAAGTATTGGTGGGAACTATATTCAAGGACTATAAATCTTTTTAAGTTACTTAAAATCAAAACCCGTTGTAAATAATTTTACCTCTCCACATCCTCACTGTGAACGTAATAGCAACGTATGTTTAATTATATACTGACCACTCTCCATTGCAAGGATAAACTTAACAGCTTAAACAAAAGGAATCTCCGTGAGCTCCTCCTGCACTAGACACAGTATATTTTCTAACTTACTCCTTACAACCACCTTAGGATGCAGATATTATTACCTTCAATTTATGATAGACTAAAACTATTGTTTAACGTTAATTAACTTGTCTAAGCTCACATCTAGTAAGTGATTGGTCTCGGCTGGGAACTGGGTTTTTGTGACCCCAGAGTCCACGAGACAGATTTTCAGGTGAATAAGATTCAAATAATTAAAAAATTTGTAAAACCAGTTGTGTAGATCTTTATGTCAGAAAAAAATTCCCAGCTCAGTTTCTGGTAGCTTAGAGGCAATAATTTCTTGTGTTCGTTGCTTGGGAAAGATGTGTCAAGTAAAATTGGCTGTGGTCCCAGTTTCTACTGAGTTGTGGAAGCTATGTTGTTTTTTGAGCTAGATCAGTTGTGAGCGTTTGACATTCTGAGACATAAAGTCAATATAGAAGAGAACCTCCCCTCTCACTGTTTATTCTCTGCTACCATTGTAAATGTCTCCCAGCTTTCTGCCATTTCCAAAACATTTACTTTTGTTAAAAAAAAAAAAATCCCAGAAATTAAAGGCCCAGACTAAACAGCATTCATTCATTTAAAACATTACATAGATATAACCTGTCACTTTACTTTGCTTAAACCCGATGGCTTCCTGCTACACTTGGAATAAGCCCAAACACTTCATCATGGTGCAGGGGACCTTGCTCATTTTGCTGCCAAGCATCCATCCCTACTTTTCGAGATATAGCACTCAAATTGGGTTCATTGGCTGGAATTCTAAGCGGTGATGTCCTGCCCTCCCTCAGCTAGGAGGCAGACCCAGGACCCAAGCAAAATCAGACACCATCTTTCTGGAATTAAATCTTGAGCAGCGAGACAATAAAATGAGGACGAGCTGGAGCTTTTGCGCTCCTGTGGCAGTCTCTGATAAGACCCGATGTTCACCAGTTCCCACTACCTTGATCCCCAGAGCTGCCCTGGTTCTCATCTTTCTGAGCTACCCCATGTCTTTCTCACATATTCCTTCTATGCCTTTAGGTCAGCCACAGTCAGGTTGGGTGTTTTTGTAGCTAAAGATTCCTACCTGGCACACCTGCCTGGCAGGGCCTCCCTGCGGTGGTCCCTCAGTGTCTGTGGGGGCATTGGTTCCAGGACCTCCTGAGATACTGAAATTCACAGATACTCAAGTCCCTGATATAAAATGGTGTAGCATTTGCATATAACCTCAGCAGGCTGGGCTCTCCACCCTCCTTCCTCTCACTGCACCTCACCCTCACTAACTCTTTGACTTACTGGGCTTGTTCCCACCTCAAGGCCTGTACCCTTTTCCTTGGTCCTGGCTTCTTCAACCCAAATATCACCCCTTTAGAGAGGTGATGGCTGACTTTTCCATATCTCTCTATCTCATAGCCTGTTGGATTTCCTGTGTTGTATTTATTAATACTTAAAATGATCTTGATCTTTGTTTACTTATTATTTGCATTTCCCTATTAGAATATCAGCTGTAAGAACATAGGGACCTTGTCTATTTTATTCACTGGTATTCCTAGTAATAGCATTGTTATAACAGTATTTAGCACTTAATAGGTGCTCATTAAATATTAATTGAATGAATGAGTGTGTTGTCTGTGGTACATCCTATGTGTAGCAATCATATGTCATATAACCTACAGGTTAAGAGCCTGTGTCCGGGAGTCAGACTGTTCGGGTTCAAATCCTGGCTGTCATACTTGTGTACTGTGTGACTTTGGGCAAGTTGCTTAACCTCTTGTGCTTCAGTTTCTTCATTTCTAAAATGGTAATAATAAAAATGCATAAGTAAGATGAAGGGTAAGTAAGATGAATCACTAAAAGCCCTTGGTACCTTGCCTGGAAAACAATAAGATTCAATATTTGGCAACTTATTAGAGCACAGTCATCTCTCTGTATCCAAGAAGCCTTGGATTCAGGACCCCCCTGGGATACCAAAATTCACAGATAGTTAAGTCTCTGATATAAAATGGTGTAGCATTTGCATATAACATATGCAAATCCTCCTATATACTTTAAATCTCTAGATTACTTATAATACTTAATGCAATGTAAATGCTTTGTAAATAGTAGTTATGCTGTATTGCTTTTATTTGTATTATTTTTCTTGTTTTTTTATTTCCTTCTCAATATTTTCAACCCAAGCTTGTTTGAATGCACCCATGTGGAACCTGCGGATATGATGAGTGATTGGATTTCTCAATTGTAAGAAGTTCTAGTTAGAGATTGTACGATGCTCCACTGGTTTAATAGTAGCTCTTTTGACAGGGCGCCATTGCTCAAACCTGTAATTCCAGCACTTTGGGAGGCCGAGGCGGGCAGATCACCTGAGGTCAAGAGTTCAAGACCAGCCTGGCCAACATGGTGAAACCCGGTCTCCTAAAAATAAAAAACTTAGCCTGGCATGGTGGCGCGCACCTGTAGTCCCAGCTACTCAGGAGGCTGAGGCAGGAGAATTGCTTGAACCTGGGAGGTGGAGGTTGCAGTGAGCCAAGATCACACCACTACACTTCAGCCTGAGCAACAAGAGTGAAACTCCCTCTCAAAAAAAAAAAAAAAAAAAAAAAAAAAAAAAAAAAAAAAAAATAGCTCTTTTGGAGAAAACCAAAGCCAAGTTCAACATTTAATGTACACCACTTTGAAAAACTCTACTTACAATAGCATGCATTATCTGCCAAAATACATGCCACTTTGCTCTTCAAACTAACAAACACAATTGGGGACCCAAATACCTCTCTGTCAAGCAGGGCCACTGTCAGTTATTTGTAATGTAATGATTACCCTGGCACGAGATGTGGACCTTGTTATCATATTTGTGAGGCTGCAGAATAATTTAAAGAATGCAGTGGGATTATGTGTGTTGTTTTTTCTTTTCTTTTTTTTTTATTTTTTGAATTTCTCTTTTGGCTATTTTGTTTGTATTGCTACTGTTAACTGAATTATAAATAATAGGAAGTAAAGAGCTTCTGGGAAGTAGCTGGAAGCTTTTGACAGATTTAGACATCTGAATGATAGTTCTTGACATATCAGTTGGCCCCAAAAACTTTTCCTAGATTTAAAAAATTTGTGATTTGTTGTAAGCATCTTGACAATTTTATTAATTATATTATCCAGTGTATAACTATTATTTCAATTGTATATTATCCAGTGAATGATTATTAATTTTATGCATGTACAATATATTTTTTCATTTCTATACTGCATTATAATGGAATATTTTAAAAGACCTTTTAAGTGATAATTAAGATGTGAATTTAAGTTTATCAGCTATCAAAGGAAATAACTCAACAGAAGTTAACAGAATGACGAAATTGTTAGCTGGTGTAATGCCTCCGTGACATAGCTGAATTTCTACTCTGCCCTAACATTGCTTTAAGAAACAGGATGCCTGCAATAAAAAGTTCCCTTTGTAACCAGAACAGCTGAGACTGGTTAGAACCAAAATAGCTGAGCAAATGACTTCAAAAAGAACTCAGGCTTCATTATAATCTCATTTCCATGCTAAATGACACTCTGACCAGCACCATAACAGTGGACAATTGCTAGGACAATGACCAGAAGAAGTTATAAAAGGACAGAAAAGAAGGAAGGAACTCCAGTTCTGGGAAGTTCACTGGCCATTTCCAGAAAAGACCTGAATCTTCCTCTTTTCATTTTTCTTTTTCTTTCTTTCTTTCTTTCTTTCTTTTTTTTTTTTTTTTTTTTTTTTTTTGAGACAGAGTATTGCTGTGTTGCCCAGGCTGGAGTGCAGTGGCTCCATCTCGACTCACTGCAACCTCCTCCTCCCGGCTTCAAGTGATTCTTCTGCCCCAGCCCCCAGAGTAGCTGGGATTACAGGTGCGCGCCACCATGCCCGGCTAATTTTTGTATTTTTAGTACAGATGGGGTTTCACCGTATTGGCCAGGCTGGTCTGGAACTCCTGACCTCGTGATCCATCCGCCTCGGCCTCCCAAAGTGCTGGGATTACAGGTGTGAGCCACCATGCCCAGTCCCTCTTTTCATTTTTAATGTCCATCCCCTTTGTTAGAGAAACTTTATTTTCACCCCTCACCCCTCACTAGTCATGAAGTTGATTTGTGAGCCGTGCTTCCACTTCTTAATTCAGGGCCATCGAATAAAGTCTGCTCTACTTGACAATTTTATTTTTGTGTATTGGCTTCGTGACACTGAACATGGAAAGACTTCACATTTTAGGGCATCGACTTTGTTGGTTATAAGATGATGCCCCCCATCTTATTGTTTTTCCGAATGTGTAAGCAATAACAACTTTGCTGAGTATACACTACTCGCTCATTCCTTACCTCTGGGCTTTCAGCCCTAGGCACACATTCGAATCACCTTACAAAATTCCAGATTCTCAGGTTGCATCTTAGACCAATTAAATTAGTAACCTGGCATCAGTATTCTTAAAGTTCCCTAGATGATTTCAGTGTGCAGTGGAGGCTGAGAACCACCACTCTATCAATGGCTGATGAGTTTCTTTTGACATATGTTTTAAGATGTTTCTTGATTTGTGAGATGTTAAGGTGTAAAAAACAAAACAAAACAAAACAAAAAGCCTGCTAGACCTGGTGGTTCATGCCTTTAATCCCAGCATTTTGGAAGCCTGAGGCAGGAAGATCCCTTGAGATGAGGAGTTCAAGACCAGACTGGGCAACATAGCAAGATTCCATCCCTACAAAATTTTTAAAAATTAGCCAGTAGTGGTGTGTGCCTGTGTGTGCCAGGTATGTGCCTGTAGTCCCAGCTACTCAAGAGGCTGAGTCAGGAGGATGCCTTCAGCCCAGAAGTTTGAGGCTGCAGTGAACTGTGATCACTGCAGTGAACTGTGATCATGCCACAGTGCCCCAGCCTGAGTGACAAGGCGAGACCCTGTCTCTCAAAAGAAAAACACAAAACACAACGCTTGCATCTGAGAAATAAGAAAATTGTAATTGCTATTATTATTCTAGCTCTAGAAGGAGTCAGACCATGAAAAACATCAGATTGGGTCAGGTCAATTTTGTGGGACAACTGATGTTCCTTAGTTGTTCTCCTTTTACAGTGTCTTTGACATTGTTTACTAGGAATGTACCCCAGTTATTATAAAGCTTCCTTTGGTTACTGCCAGACACCCGGCAAGAGCTTAGAAATGAAGCTTGATGCCTAAAGGAAAAAAAAAAGGTAAAAAGGGAAACAAAACAAAACAAAAAGCATGGTGTGTGATGCATGTGAATCGCCTGGTCACTGGGTGCGCCTGTGTATCCTGTACTCTTTTGGGTCCCTGATTTCACATCCCACCTCCCCTTGGAGTTTGAGACCAGCCTGACCAACATGGAGACAATCCGTCTCTATTAAAAATACAAAATTAGCTGGGCTTGGTGGCACATGCCTGTAGTCCCAGCTACTTGGGAGGCTGAGCAGGAGAATCGCTTGAACCCAGGAGGCAGAGGTTGCAGTGAACCCAGATCGTGCCATTGCACTCCACCCTGGGCAACAAGAACAAAACTGCGTCTCAAAAAAAAAAAAAAAAGAAAAGAAAAAAGGAAAAAAAAAAAAGACTCAGTATTTCATCTGATTCCTCGGGATTCTTTCTTTCCCCATGCCTAAGCAAAGAGGGCAGGTGCTCAGATTCTCTTAATATCAAAGCAAAGTGTCCCCTTAACTAGGATGATAGCTAGCTTAGCCTCAGCATATGTGTTAATTCTTGGCATGCCTTGAAATCTTGAAGATGTAGAATTTGATAGTGGCATGGAGGTTTGGCTGGACCTCAGAAATTTTAAAGACTGAGTGATTTCTTTCCTATAAAGAAATTTGTGGTTTTCTGCTGGTATATCAGGTCTCAGTATAACACTACACCTAGATAAAGTTTGCATATTCTGCAAAGCCTCTTATTTCTGCCAAAATGCCAACGATAAAATCAACCTCTTGAGAAGCTACAATTAACCTTCATCTAGTCATCATTTCAAGCCTGCCCAACCAATAAGCCTGCAGACTTATTTCTTCACATCTGACAGAAACAGTGCCCGCCAGGCAATTAGGAAAATATATTGAGATCACATATGAAAATCAGCATTACAAAAGGAACAATTAGGATCCTCATTTACTGCAGGTGATTTGCTCATTATAAACTAATTAAACTACTAGGTTGAAAATGCAGTTCAGAAACAGAGAGTAGTTCATATTTAATATCTCCATCTTTCCTTAAAAATTGTTTGTTAAATGGCAGCCTAACAGTAAATCAATAAAGTCCATAAATCTTTGGTTCTAGAAGTGGGTTTAGATAAGATAAAGATGGGTCCATTTAATTAGGGAAGAAAACAGAAGGCTATGAGGTATGAACAAGAATAATACAGGAGGGTTTAGAATATAAAATATAAGTTGGAGAGGAGCTTTAAAAAATTGAGAAGCTTATTGCATCTGGACAGGTTTAGGGAAATAGGAGCAGACTATTATGGGTAATTTGAGGGAGGCTGGAAGTAGAGAACTCATTAGACTCCCAGTCTAACATGGCCCCACAGTGACCGCATTACAACACAGCCCTGGCAAAGGATGGCATCCTGCCTGATGGGGCCTGAGACAGCACTCCTGCACTGTCCATGCACTTTGCTTCCTGCTGAGTGATACTTGAGTGTTGTCATGGAATTTTTCTTTTTGTATTAAGATATAATTTACATGTCATGTAATTCACCTTCTTAAAGTATATATTTCAGTGGTTTTTAGTAGATTCATAAGATTATGCAACCACCACCACTATCTAATTCTGTACTGGAAATTTGATAAAATGTTGATCCTTTTTCTTTTTTCCCAGTGGCCCACACATCTGTTTCTGTAGTTTCTCTTCACACAGCTATGGTAGGGTGAAGAAGTAACAAACTGAAAGGCCTAGACTGAAGCTTCTGTACATCTATTTGGTTGCTTTTTCTGTTCACTCATATTCAGTATGCCAAATTCTGTGTTTATCCAAAAAGTTGGTTCTTCAGATAAACACAACATTTAGGTAGTCTCAGTTGTATGTGATGTATTATGCCAGATCCAAGCTTCCCTAAACACCAGCCTTAGTGGAAATGGCTAGCACGTATTTTGAGAAATACACACAAGTGTCTTTAGTGTGTTCATATAAATAATAAGGTAGTGTGACCAGAGAATTTGTTTGTTTATTATAGTTCCCTTGATTTATAGTCAGAAATCTGGATTCAATAGCAAGCCCTCCTTTCTTCTCAGTGAGTTGAGTAGATAGGCAAAAGATTAATGCCCACAGTAGAGGGAGGAACAAAGGGACCTCATTTCTAGAAAATAAAATGATTTCTTGCAAATCACTTAATCACTCCTATAAGGAAATATGGGGAATCAGAAGTTCCATTAACTTTAATACCACGAGAAGAGTAAAACATAAGTAATGTGTTCCATTAGGTAGTAAACAGAAGAGCAGAAAACCAGAAGAGAGAGAGAGAGATGAGACCAACAGAGGAAGAAGAAAAAAGTATCATGGTAGAGTGGAAATGATGGTGCCAGTGGCCCACCTGGAGCCACTGCTGCAAGGCTCTGGCTGCAGGGGGCAAGGTGAGCCTGGGGCTGTGTGCTCGTTGGAGCCAGTAGGGGCCGGGAACAGGTGAGAGCCCTGCTCCCTACTGAGTTGGCAGGGTGAAAGCCCCATTCTACCAGGCGCAGCTACAGCAGCCCAGCCATAACTCTGGACCTGGGCATCCCTGTGCTCTTGGGGGCCTGGGAAACTCCCCTCTCCCCATGGGCTTAGAAGTACCTGCTCCTGCTCCCTGGCTTCTCCTTGCTCCTGGTGCCCACTCTGGGCTGGAGCAAAGTTGTGGTCAAGCCCGGGTGCTGTCAGAACCGCCCCCAGGTGTGCGTGTGCACCAGCCTCCTGACGCCTCAGCCCCCTCTGGACTTTGGGTGCTGATTAGCATGGGAGGAAGGCTGAGGTGGAGCTGAAGACAGCTCAGTGCAGGCCTGCAGGCACCCCTCAGCATGAACATCCTGGGTACTGTGGAAGGCATGTTGATGGCGGCAGGAGACAGTCATGCTCCTGGACAGAAAAGGGCAGGTCCCCGGTGAAACTGCTACCTTCAAGCAAGGGATGGCCTGAAGCCTGGGGGCCAGGCTGCCAGTTCTGGGGCGAGTCTGTGGCCCAGAGTAAGAACTGATGATGCTTTTTCCAGGCCCATCCATTGCTGCCTATGGATCAATCAGTACACACTTCCTTCCTTCTGAGCCCATAAAAACCCTGGGCTCAGCCAGACGTTGACACTACCAGCAGAAAGGAGTTACCCATTCTGGGTCTCCTCTCTGCTGGGGTCTGCACAGACATCAAGGTCACCTGTCTGTGGAGGGAGCTACCCACTTCAGGTCTCCTGAGAGCTGTTCTGTCACTCAGTGAAGCTCCTCTCTGCCTTGCTCACCCTCCAGTTGTCCATGTACCTCATTCTTCCTGGATACAGGACAAGAACTTGGGACCTGCTGAATGGTGGGACTGAAAGAGCTGTAACACAAACAGGGCTGAAACCCTCAGCCACCACCCTCAGCCTGCCATGTTGCAGGTGATAAGAAGGAGAGGTGTGGCTCTTCTGGGAGCCCATATTTAGGGGCTCCTGGAGCCAGGGCTATGACACCTTCTTTGGGGCTCTGTGGTTCCTGGTGTCTCCAAGCTTCTGGATGCCACCACATACCCTTCAGCCAGATGCATGTTCCTGTAGTGGAAGCTGTGTGCAGTACATCTGGTCCAGCCATAGCCTCTTACAGAGCCAACACCTGTGCCAGAGCTTGGAGATGCCTGCCCTCCCGCAGCAATCGGCATGCCTGGCTGTGTGCAGTGGCCAGACCCAGAGTTCACTTGCCCACACATCCCTCGCCATTCTGTGGCTGACTCACCCTTGGCAGGTGTGGGATCCAGGCTGGTAGTGTGAGCCGAGCGCAACCTGCCAGGCTGAGTGGGCAGAACGAGCCCAGCAGGTGCAGGCAGTACTCAGACAGAAGGCGCTGCCAGCCACAGAGGTTTTTGGCTGGTGAAGTGACACCCCAAGGATTCTATGACAGAAAGAGGAATGTGCAGAAACTGGAATGAACACAGAGCAGTAGCAGCTATCAACTGTGTACTATTCCGCTCTGTGAGGTTATAACTCAGACCATATATTTGTAGGTAATGTTTTACCTTTAATCAAGAAACAAAGCGTTCTTTTTAGTGGCTAACAACGTTAGGTAGATGAATAATGTTGTAATTATTTAAAAACAATGGTATTGTTTCACCATTCAAAGAAATGTTAAAGGAGCTAGGTTTGAAAGTTAGTGAAACTCTGTTTTGCAGTACTATAAAATTGCAAACCAAATTTGTGGCTTTTTAAAAATAAAGTAGACCAGGAACGTTGGCTTACGCCTGTAATCCCAGCACTTTGGGAGGCTGAGACGGGCGGATCACAAGGTCAAGAGATCAAGACCATCCTGGCCAACATGGTGAAACCCCGTCTCTACTAAAAATACAAAAAAATTAGCTCGGCGTGGTGGCATGTGCCTGTAGTCCCAGCTACTTGGGAGGCTGAGGCAGGAGAATTGCTTGAACCCGGGAGGGGAGATTGCAGTGAGCCAAGATTGTGCCACTGCACTCCAGCCTGGTGACAAAGCGAGACTCCATCTAAAAAAAAAAAAAAAAAAAAAAAAAAAATCCCCAGTGCTTGGAGGCAGACCCCAAACATCTCCACTGGACATTTCACATGAGGTTAAATTTCAGATGAGTAAAACCAAAAAGCAGTGCCACATGCCCAAGGAAACAGGGGAAAGAACACAAGCCCTCCAGAGCTCTGGGGGCCTTTCCAATGAGACTGTGCTGAAGAAACATCGCTCTGACAAAGGTGAACTGTCATCCCCAGTAGAAAAAAACTAAGACATTCTAGAGACATTTGGTTCTCTCATAAAAATCATTTATTGGCACACCAGAAATGACAATTTTTTCTAGTATAGTAGTTGTATGCATCTGTAATTGCAATTCAGTGTAAACTACATGTTACAAGTCACTAGAAATCTAATTAGCAGGATGAATTTAATAAAGAACAAGAGGAACTATGAGTCTACCACGGCCCAGCCATCGAGTCTCATTGGAGAGTAAATCAAATATCAAACTAGTGTTGTCCTGCAACAGTTTTTCTGTAGCCACAAGAAAAACCAAGACACACATAAACAGGATAGCACCCATTCCATAAATTAGGTACACTTAACTAGAAAAAGATTGTAACTGATAGAAATAATCTAAATAAAGTAAGCACAAAAGTAAATAATTAGCTATTTACATATATTCCTTTTTGCCAAAATTTTGTTAGCTTTCCCATCCTATCTCTTCCCTTCTATTTGTTATTCTTGTTTTGTCATGGTGAATTTCTTGGCTCACTGAAAAATATTTAGACAACTAATTAGAACTTCTTTCTGGGTCCTACCTTTCCTAAAACTTCATGTCAAACTAACGAATTTCAAGGGTAACCTATGTAAGTCTATCTCTATATAGAAGTAAGATGCATTATTATTCTGCTATCAGTCATAGTAATGACATACAACCCCACGTTTTTCCAAACATTATTTGGACTACTCCAGAAAATTAGGCTGTGAATGGCAGCAGAGTGGATGGATTTTTCATTCAGAACAGGCACAGATAGTCTAATGGAGACAAGCATGTTTATCCTGAGAATGTGAATGCTGTGGACTGCAACTCAAGATCCCCCATTACTGAGAATGGGTCCTTTGCCCTCTGGTCACTCTTTATTTTTTCAACTATCAATTTTTAAGGCGTGGTATCATAGCAGCATCAGCAAATAAGAATGCTGACATCATTTCTACCAAGAAGGGCTCTGCGATGAGTGGCAGCAGGTACCATAATTAAATAGCGCAGCTGAAAGGGCATTGAGTTGGTACATTTCTGGTGCTATGCCCAGAATGTGTGGATTTTTAGCATCATTCTAGGAAGCCTGAAAGATCTTGCCCATGAGCCTCTTTGACCCTTGCCCATTTCCCTTCTAGTACATATGACAATTTGTAATTATTTTATTTTTGCTTTTTCTCCTACTGGAATATAAGCTCTGAAGGGCAGAGACTATGCCTGTCTGTTCACCACTGTGTCCCCACAGTGTCTAGAACATAATGTTCTAGTGTCTTGAACAGTGCCTGGTCAATAGTAGGTTCTCAATTAAAAGCTTGTATTAAATAAACGAACCAAATCATTGAGTCCCCTGGTTTGCCTGTGTCTTAGAGACTTTCCAGTTTTATACAATGGCCAGGGTTTCTGGCCTGTCCTAATTACAGGGCCATCCTAATGATCCTACCCTGATGTGAACCTGTGTAGCAGATATTTTTGTGCTTCAATGAGTAGTAAAACTTCTCGATGATAGATTCACTCTCCCAAAGCTGAGCCCTGCAGAGCTAACGCTACAGGAGAGGTAACAGGGCAAGAACATTTTAGGAGATAAGCTGTATGCTACAAATTCAGCTCATTCTTCCCTACCTCCCCCGATAACCTCATTGTTTGATAGAAAGCTTAAGAAAAAAAGTTAGCAGGAGAATTTTCTCCTGGCAGTGCATGTCCAGTAAGTCACCAAAAACCTGATCAGAAAAGAAAGAAAATATAACTCACCTACATAAAAAATTAAGTTAAATAAAAGCAAAATCTGGGAGTGGGAACCAAGTGACGTGGTGGACTGTCTAGGTCTTTTGTTGGTTAGAATTGTTGGACATGGAAGCAGAAGCAGGCATGACAGCAGAGGAGAGGTTGAAAGGGAAAAAGGCAGAGCTGTGGGTGTGAAGACTGCAGAGGACCAGCTTTTCTCTCCTCCTTCTCCCGCTCCTGCCAACTCTGCACCCCACCACGACTGGCTGAGCTCCTTGCTGTGGTTCTCGCAGGCGGAGGTAAGAACAGGCAGCTGGCGCCTCCACGGCATATCCTTAGGCTATTGATGCTCTGCTGGAGTAGAAGTCGGGGACTGGGAGCCCGGTGTGCAGCGTGACCTGGGGAATGAGACTGTGAGTCCTGAGACACATCACGCATCCCCCTGTCCCTTTACACAGTGCACCGTGGGTGTGTCCCTAACTCAAAAAGTGTTCTGTTTGCATCTCTTTAAACATCTAGGCTACTGGGCATTAAAGGGAATTCAAGAAGAATCCTGCCTATGGCAAGAGGCTGCTCACCATGGCGGGCTCTCAAATCCTGGTGACATTTGATTATATGGTTCTCAGTCACCTGCCTCTTTTAAAGGATTCCGGGGAGATTGTGTTCCTTACAACTGAAGACATAGGCTTGGTTTTCAGGTAGTGGAGCCTGCTGGCCTCACAACAGTGACCACTGCCAAATCCATGGATAGAGGACCGATTCGCAGAGACAGGACCGATTTGCAGACCCTTCCCTTATTACTTGTCCACTAGTTATTCCAATTAGGGCAAACATTTCCTTCTGGGGTTGCACAGATGATTGCCAGTTGTGAAAAAACATGCCATTATACTATTTCACCAATTTCTGTATATCCCCAAACCTCAGTAGATAGCTATGGATAAAATTAGAACCATTTCATGCAGTTCTTGTCCCTGTCTTCTCCAGCCCAAGAGTCTTTATCAATAGATAATCAAAAGGTCCTGAAAACCCCTGAAGAGCATCTAGGATAAAATTCTTTGAAAGGGAAATGGCTAATGTGAAAATCCCTGAGTGAGGTTTTTCTGAGACTCGCTTCTAGGGTAATTTATGGTTTTCTTTTTTAAAGTGTCGAGGCTGAACTCTGAAAGATTAGATTCCAGCCTTCCAGAAAACCCCATCTCCTTGCAGGAAGAGAGAAGGGCAGGGGCTGCTAGTTTGCAGTCAGTGTTACTGCACATACTGAAACACAACAACGAATTTTTATAAATAGTTTCCAAGGCTGGTACTGGGTAGGGCAAAAGTCATCTGTAGTGTTGTAATTCTCAAGCCCTATCTTAAGACAACCATTTGTGGAATGAGGCTCATAGTTGCTAATTAGAGGCCCAGCTCAAGAGGGAAGTGAAACCCTAAGCCCTGACAGCGGCTGGCAGGGCACAGCTCTTCCTCCATGCATGGCTCCGGTCCCCCTCTGGCCACAGGCCAAGAGTCTCTCCACCATTCCTTGCCCAGGCAAGGACCCTCATGCCTTAGAAACTGTGCACAGGCTGTTCCCTCAGTCTGGAAGGCTCCACGCAACTCACTCCCTTACTCCTTTAAGGCTCAGCTCACCGGTAACTGCAATAAGCCCTGCCTACACTGACCATCCTATTTAAGACTGCGGTTGCCCGCCCCAACCCCAGCACTCATGAACCCTTTACCCTACCATTGGTCTTTTCTCCACTGCACTAATCACCTTCTGACACACCATCTGATTAACATTGTGATTATGCTGACTTTTTATTGTCTATCTCCTATCACTAGGATGTAAGTTCTATGAAGGCAAGATTTTTATCTGTTTTTTTTTTTTTTTTTTTTTTCACTGATGTATCCCAAACACTTATAACTGTGCCTGGCACATTAAAGGCATTCTATAGATATTTCCTGAATGAATGAGAAGCTGTTGTTTTATTCTATAATAAATAATAATTAACTAACTTGCAGGTAGGGACTATGTTTTCTACCCCTTAGGACCTAATAGAGTCAAAGAAGAGCGCAGAGAAGATGCTCAGATTTTCTGATAACGATACTAAAGCGTCAGTCTTACACCCTCACCTCTTCTCAGGCACTCCTGGAGCTTTGTTAAGTCATTCCATTTGTTTTCATGCCAGTTGGTTAAAGGCTTTCATTTCTACTTAGAGGTGAAACTAGAGCTACAGGGATGATCATTAGCCAACCATGAAGAGAACTCCAGTTTCCTACGTGCTATTAACCACTCTGTGTCCAAGTATAAAGAAGATGATTATGCTTGGCATGGAATAATAGCAGTTGTCAAGGCTGATCCCTTTCTCTCCTCCTCTCTTCATGTCTTGGTCTGGGCCTTACGCTGTCAGCTTCCCTCTCTCCGGTTGGATTGAACGGCCCTGAGCGGCCTTTGAACTGGCAGCCAGCAACAGCTGTTTAACCTCAGGGGCAGGGTGCTTACCTGCACGTTCCTGTTCAGGCTGACCGCAGGGAAGAACAGGCCCTCCACGTTATCAAATGCTATGGGACCTTGTTGTTCATCGTTGATAAAAAATGTCAAGTTTTTTCTATTTAAGTCGAGGAGGACCCCAATCGTGGCCCCTTTTGTGATCCCTCCCTCAGTTCTGTAGGAAAAGAAAAAAATGGGGGTTCACTTGCTTGTGGTCACTCTAGAAGCTCCCCGCTTTTGTGTGGTGAAACCAGTGTTTTGCAACCTGTTTATAATCATCACTACCCCAAAACCTTTTCCTTAATCATCCCTCGCACATAAATTTTAATACCGCAGATATACTGTATACCTGTTGGTACTGTACTGTGTGTATATCTGTGCTTTATATATAAAAAGAGTATGATTTTTTGCTCCCTCCCACCACCATCAATTTTCACTTCCTAGGGGGAGATATCTGCCCTTGTGAGTTGCTCTGCTGTTGCTGAGAGTGAACTCATTCATTAGGGTCTCTACTACTCAGTCACAGCAGTAGAAAACCAAACATTAAACACCAGGAAAAAGTCACCTTTGGGCTATCAGAGCTCTGACTCTAGGAATGTTGCACACTTTGTATAAATGGTGTAAATTAAATATCATTCAATACAAAGTGACTTAATTTGAAAGTCAAAATAAAGAAGCACTTTGGTTGCACCTAAACCACATGCATGAGAAATTGAATTTGGGGCCTTATGTTATCCATTAAACAGAAAAACTCATTCCAGAAGGATAGTAATTTTTTCGCTTGTTGCATTTGAATTAAGAACTTAGAGGCTGTCTGCGAAATGACAGCGCTGAAGAAGAGGCTTCTTCTCTGTACAGTGAAATAATTATACTCTGAGATGTAGTGATTTTAAGGAACCTGCATACAAATGCCATTTTACAAAGAATTGTGTCTTATGCTTCAATTGATGGCTTCACAAAATGCCATTAAACATGGATGATCAGATTCGTCTTTCCTGTTTTTTTGAGATCTAGCAATACTGAACTTCATTCTCATCTCAGCAGAGCACAGGAATTTGTGTCATTCATTTCCTCCTGCATGCAGGATACAGACTGTACATAGTCATTAAAAGACAGGTTACAAATTGCCTCTTGTTAATTCGCAGGTTTAACAATGAAAGCACAAGTGACAAGCAGTTTGCATGCAAGCAGATGTGTTTAGCATTAAGAATGTTTTTCTCTGCATAGTGTGATGGTTATGTCATTATTCACTCCTGCACTTCAAAATAAAGATGCTAAAAGGGAAAAAGTAAGTGTGGCATTTGGGTGATAGCACTGGGAATCTATTGACAGAGAGTTCCCCAAAATGCCAATCACTGAAGATAACCACTTATCTACATCCAGTAGGATTTGCTTTCATGGTGAAATGGTGTGTGTGTTCACTTCAAGTGACAGCGAATAATACACACTTGAATGCTATAGAAACTATCCAAGGGAAAAGGAGGCTTTAGGAGTCTACAGGCTGGAGAAGGGTCAGTGATGAGCATACAGAAAAAGATAAAACAGTGGAGTCCAATTATCCTACCACTGTCTGACTTGCTTTCCCTTTGATCTGGTTGAACACCACTGTATTTTTTTTTTTTCAGAGACACTAATGAGAATGTATCCTGGGGAAATCTTGGAGCATAAGGTGGACCAGGGTCCACATTAGAAATTTCTTTGCCTAGGAAATTTGTGAAAAATACATTTGAAGAACACAATCAAATGAGAAAGGAAATCCATTATAGTATGTGTTCAATTATAATGATCTATATTTTGGTGGTAGAAGAAAATCTCAAGGAGATTACTATATTTCCTTTCCTTAGCAAACTGGGTGCTCTGAATTAATACAGTAATAAGAGAGTTCTCTTTAAGTAAAAAGTCATTCAAATTGGCACCCATAAGCTTTAGTTTAATGAATCGTAATAAGAACGATGGCTACTATTTTCAGGTGCTTCCAATGTAAGGCATTTTCACATATTTCATTTAGTCTTCAGAAGATTCCCACATGGAAAAATTTTATTATACGAATTTGATGGATTTGGAAACTGAGGTTCAAAAAAACGAAGTAATTTGTCCAAAAGTGCTTTTCTGATAAGTTGTAGGTCTGCCTGTTTCAGCATCCTGGATTGTTTTCTTATAGTGGATATCTACTGGGATTCTTAGTTTCCAGTCATGGGTGAAATACAGCAATGAAGGGATTAGGAAAGTACTCAAGTCTCTATCATCATACAAAAAGTAAACCACCAGCATGGACTCAGCTGAGGCTCATAGACTGCCTGTGCTACTTAATGTAGACCACCTGCTTGATTTCCTTAATATGGTCTATGTAATAGGTTTTTGAACTGGGGCTGTCACTCCTGATCAGAAGCCAACGTGAAGAAGGCTTGGTTTGGGGGCTGCAGGGTACCTGTTGGTGTGCGAGTTGTTGTGCATGAACCAGCTCCGGTTATTGTCCACATACATTGCCCAAGCTTTGTCGTCCTTTCCTAACATCACATCCTTCATCACGTCCATGCGAGCCACGCCAAAGGCAGGATCAGGGTGGTTGTCATAGCGATCCACTGTGAGCTCCCAGTAGTGAACACCCTTGGAGAAGCCAGTCTTCCCTAGCACCACCCGGTCATCATAGCTACTGCAGGTCACTGTCAGGTTGTCATTGGAGAGGATGATGTCCGAGTGCGCCGAGCCAGGGTCGAAAGCAAACCAGGCCACTGGGAACAACAGAAGGGAATCAGGTTATTAAGACAGACCCAACAAGCTCAGCACCATAACATACTCCTGGGCGGGTGAGGAGCGTTGTGTAGCGTTTTCATGCTGCCATGCAGGAAGGAGGCGTCCAGGGCCAGGGCAGACAGGGGCACGTCCTGGGAGTTGGTACTCTCTGCACCAGAAGCAGACGGAGGACACACGACCGATTCAGCAGGGGTTACCTGGCTCAGACTGCACTCCCAACCAGGTGATCCGGGAGTGAAGTGGCATCGATTTTGGAAGGTGCAAGTCCCTTCACCTGGTGACTGGCAGAACAGTGCACCAGAGACATAAAGGGAGAGGGGATGCGCTAAGATGCCTGTGTAACCCCTGAGGCGGGGAGGCTAGGAGCTAGAGTCCTAGATGGAGGAGGGATAAAACACATGGAGTGAAATCAGGAAATATCCCTTCGGCAGAAGTGCTAACATCTAGTTGCTTTGAAGTTTTCCTTGGCTCTAGTGAAAGCTCACAAGCTGCGAAGCTATAAGCAACATAAATTAATTTTCATGAGTGATTGTGACTCTATGTAGGACAGGTTGCTGTCTGCATAACTTAAAAAACACAGTTTGCGTGCTACTCCTGAAACTAATACACGTCAGAAATTTTGCTGGAGCAGTAGGTATTTCGGACATTAGGTGCAGATAGAATGATGTCTTTGTACACATTGTTACGCCCCAAGTTCTAAATGCCACCTATACATATCACACTCGAGAGATGTAATTGCTGAGTTATTGAATCTGTGAGACATCTCACATGCACTTTGATCTTTGCTATTGGGTAACAGAATAAGGTTATTCCATACCTGCCAACAGCTTTTTAATGTCAACTGTTGTCATTCCAAGTGAAAGGCATGGGGGAGAGAGATAGGAAGCAAAATTGACATGGATAAGAAAACGTGTCTCTCCCGACAGACTAGTACCCCAAAAGGACTCAATTTAAAACGTCACATATACTAAACAGGTGCTCTCTGACTTGTACCTTTACCCACATTTAGTGCTCATAAAGAGTGCTTTGCATTGATGTATAAGAAAACTGGGGGAAAAGTAAGCTTTGAGGCATCACATTAAAAACTACAGGCATCTTTTCCATTTTTTAAGAGTTTGAGAAACTGCTATAATAGGGTTAGAATGACAACTAGACAATTTTATTGATATAAGATAAGCTGCCGCCATTTATTTTGTGAAGGAAGTTGAGCACATCAATCACGTAAGTAAAAGATAACAATTACAATAGGTATACTTGCCTAATTGAGAGTAAGGTGCAGATTGTGTCTCAAAATTGCATCCTACAAAGAGATACTACACATCAACGCTATGAAACAACAACCAGGTTGATAAAAATTACTTGTATACACTTAAAAAGCACCAGTTGAATATAGATACCAGAGGCCTGATCCATGAAAAAACAAAGCCCTTTTTATACTAGTTTACTTTGTTGGGTAAAAAACTGCCTCTCTGCTCTTCTAAAATGAAAAGCACATCTTTTTACCATTTAATAAATCCTCCTCCAGTTGATCCTGAACTCTGTAGCTGAATTTTTCATCTTTCCAAGTTCAATCTTTTCCTCTAAAGTTTCCACAGTAAGAAGGCTAGCTGTTTTAAAAATGAGGAAAATGTGCTTAATTGAAATGGAGAAATCACTGGATTTTGATAAAACTCTGCTCTCACTACTCTCTGCACTTCTGACTCTGGTTATGCCAAAAGGTCTTCATTGTGACTTGAGCCCAAATTAAATATAACTAAATGTGTAATGTAATCCATTTGTTAATATATACATCTTATTATTAATAATTATTAATAATGATATGACAAATGTGTTAAAACTACGTCCTCTCCTTCTTAGGAGAGAAGATCCTTCTCACCTGAGGGAGGGGAGGCGGGATGGTAGAAGTGGGTGTGGTCTCAGAGATACATTAGAATCCCCTGTGGAACCTTTTCAACCATCTCCCTTCTCTAAGATTTGGATACCTGTACCCCACGGGAAACTACATTGGGTGGAGGAAGACTGCCTAGTCTTAAAATGTTCAAAGCTGTGTGATCTACAATTTCCAGTGGTGTCGAGGACTGATCTAGAAAATGCGGTTTTGATGAACACTGGGGGATAAAGAAAGGATCATTTAATTTATTTTTCTATTTAGTAAGGCCTTTATATGCTAATTCCTAAAACATTTGCAGGATAACGTGCTGACTTAAAAGAATTTTACAAGAATTAAAAAAGCAACTTACTATAAAAAAGGACTAATGGTTGAGTTAAAAACAAAATACAAAAATTATGATCTTATTTTTGGTTAGTTTGCTTTTCTCTGGGATGAATTCACATGGAAGAGAATCATTTCCTCCCATCTCATGGCTGATTTTTATGTTTCGTTTCTATCAATTATCACTTCAATTCCTATTCATGTGTTAGAGCATAATGAGTATGAAACACCTGGAGTTTTAAAACTGACTCTCATATTCAACTTTGGAAATAAGTTTGTAGAATCTGAATTAGGGCTTTAAAAACTTTTAAATGAATCATGCCTTGTGCAACTCTTTTTTTCAAAACAAATATTCTGAAATCTTTTTACACTATTTTAAACACATTATCACACATTTAAGATTGAACAATACAACTAGAATAATGCTCTTAAACACACCCATCAAATATCCCAAAACTCACATTTCATTTTATTCTTGAGACAATATACATTACAAAGACTGTAACAATATTTCAGTACATTAGACACAAGGGAAAAGAGTTTCATAACAAAGCATGTTGGGAAGCCATAGTGCACAGAAAAACAATAAGAAACATAAAAGCACAAAGAAAAATGTCATTTTAAAGAGAGCTTGAAGTCCCTGCATCCTTTTTGCACTGTCATGCTGTGGCCTTCTTCATTCCAGAATGTGGGATGAGCAAAAAGAATAAAATAAAAAACAAAAGAAACCTTTGGAAATGTGAAATGTGCATCATGTGTATCCATGATTACAATATAGTCCTGAAGAGATCAAATAGGTCTGCATCTTAGATATTTTAAGATTCTATTTGCTAGGCAGTGTTCGCTACAAAGGAACACAAGTCTAGCTTTGCTGCAATCAGCCTTAGGCTCTGTCACAACCGGCTTGGCTGTGGGAAACTTCCAGGAGGCCAGACTTTTTGATTACTCAGATCTTTGGTCATTAGGCATTAGGAGTTAAGGGTTTCTAATTCAGCCAGCAGTGATCCCACCCCGTTGCTAGGAAAACACTCAGCCAGGAGCCCCACTGTCCTAGCAGTGAGCACAGGCTTTTGCAGAAAATGCTTTCACTTTCTGCTCTTTGGATTGCCTGCTATATAGGATGCTTTCTGCTATTGGTGTGTTTTTACTTTTATTTTACTTTGTCAATAAAGATCTCTTGAGTCTATGTTTAATCAGACCACTCCAGGCTGGATGCACTGATCCAGTCTCCCAGACACCGCTGGTTTCCTGGATACAGAAGGGCTGCAAACATTACTGCCACGGCCTCCACTCAGCCAGCACCTGTGCCGTGCTATGCCACTGCATGTGATGACAGAGTGGGTTATCCATGGTGGTACCAGCTTGTGCAAAAAGAGTAACTTCACTCATCACTTTCTGATGCCGTTATACATAGACCACAGCTCCATGGTTGCTCCTTGCACCACACAAACAAGAACACCACAAAGCTCCACCATCCCGATGCTCCTCATACCGGAAGCAGGCCACAGACACAGAGACTAGCTCATCCCCCTCACCACACACATGAATGGCAAGAACAAAACACGCGTTTCAGAGATGCCTTCAAGGCACATAGATCAAGGGGAAAGGTCTGAGGAGCTCAGCTCACCCGGTGCATTGAGAGACTGTAAAGAGGAATGCAAGCTCAGCTGGTGGGGTGAGGATCGGAAATCAAAGTAGGATCTCCCAGGGAAGCTGGGTTGTAGATTAAGGGTGGAGGAGAAAGGACTCATTCTACGGAGCGGCAATCTTTCCGAAGGCACTGGAAAAGGGAGGGTCTGTTCTTCTGAATCTGTGTCTAAATGTAAGATCAATGCAAACTAGAGATCAGAAGTCTGCTATGTCCCTGTGCATGGTTCCCCAAGACCTGCCTTAACAATGCATTCATACAAAGCCTCATCTTTCCCACAGGGTGCCACACTCAGGCATTTACAAAGCCAATGTGCCTGGGGGCAGGGAGGGAATTTTCAGCAGATCAGGATCCAAGACCAGAGGACACCTCCAACATCATAGGCGATTGTTGTCATTTTCTCCCAATTTTTAGTGGTAGAAAATTGGAAGGTTTCCTTTTAATTAAATAAAATATTTTTAGTGAACGTACAAAATGTAAAGGCAAATTTTACCTATTGATGACCAAGAGGATATTATTTTACCTTCAGTTGTCCTGGGAGTTACTACCTACTCAACAATGGTCTCTTAAAAGGTTTCTATTTAAGAGATGGTGATTTTTTACAAACTGTTTCCTATTCCGTATTTTCCCCTTTCTCTCCCAATGTGTATTTTTCTATTAGATGGATGAGCTGATTTTTCTACACTAGCACACTCCAGACTCTGTCTTTGAATAGGGGAGGAAATGTGGGGTGGTCTAAGGAAGACAGGGCTGGACAAGTAAGCAGGGAAGGAGCCTTACCTTTGTTTCTGAATTATGATCAGACTCTAGGGATGTCACTTGACCATCTTTGTTTCTCTAATGATAAACAGACTGTAGGCAGTGGTGAGGTGCATTGGTGGCAAAATGTCTGTTTCTGTTCAGATGGTCAGGTTTGGCCTGAAGATCATTATTATATCAGACTAAAGACTTAACAATTATTTGATCCGGTTTTAGAAGGGCATGAGTTAGTTTCTCTAAATTACTAAAATTGCTCCTTTCTATTTTGTCAAACAATAGCTGGTTCTATGCATGGTGTGGTCTAGTCAGAGGTGGATCTTTCACCAATTGAAGCCTTCTTAACAGTCAGTCTAATAGCAATAATTTAGGAAATACAGATGGAAGGAAGGTAATATTCCATGTCCAAAATCACAAAGGAACTTTCTTCTCATTGAAATAATAATTTCGTTTTTGTGACCAGGGGGTATTTCTGTGAATGTTTTTCTGGTTTGAATCAGTTACCAGCAATTCTTTGCTGGACATACACTTCTATCAAAATGCTACTCTGCATGTTCAAGCAAAAATAACCGGAGTGTGTATGTGTGTAGAACACGATCCTATGTGAAGAACTCAGAACGAGGGCGTTGGCAAGTTTTAATTTAATACCTCCAAGAGTCAGCCTCTGCACTCACAACACTAAAGTTAGCTTTTCAGACTTTAGACTTATCTGTGGGGGGATGACTTTTAAAAAATAAAAGTATAAACCAGATCTCCGAGAAAAGGAATTGCTATTTATGGAGTTAAGACTTTGTGTTTCCACTAAAAATACATTTAAGTTTTCTTCTACCTAAACTTCATACGGTTTGAATGACTTAATATCATGTATTATCATTTCTTTCTTCAGATATGATAAATCAAAAATTATTTGTTATAATCATCTTAAGGGGAAATTAGCCTTTGAGTGTAATAGAAAAATTCAAAATACAACACCCAAGTGCCACAAACCGGCATGGGCTTCTTTTAGGGAGCTAAGGCATTTACAACTATATTTATGTCAATACAAGATTGTATTTATTTATTTATTTATTTACTTACTTATTTATTTATTATGCATTATTTATTATTTTTTGAGACAGGGTCTCACTCTGTTGTCCAGGCGGGAATGCAATGCTACGATCTCAGCTCATTGCAACCTCTGCTTCCTGGATCAAGTGATTTTTCAACCTCAGTCTCCAGAGTAGCAGAGACTACAGGCGTGAGCCATCATGCCCAGCTAATTTTTCTAGTTTTTGTAGAAATGGGGTTTTGCCATGTTGTCCAGGCTGGTCTTGAACTCCTGAGTTCAAAGCGATCTGCCTGCCTCGGCCTCCCAAAGTGCTGAGATTATGGGTGTGAGCTACCGCACCTGGCCTAAAAAATTTTTTTATTAACAAGAATTTGCTTGGAAATGTATTTTTCACTAGGTGTGACAGTCAATTCATTATATTGAAAATATTTGTTGCTTTAAAATTTAATGGAAAAGACATATAAAATAAGATGAATTTCAGAGTGTATTGAATTCCCAAGCAGTTATCTGAAAACCAGTGAAGAGATGTTTACTGAACGCAGACCTTGGGGAGTGTATCCAAACCCATCATAAATTGTACTCACCTTTTCTATTCTCAGCACCAAGAAGAACTTAGAGTAGGTGATGGCACCCCTTTGTAGGGTGGGGAGTGAGGGTAGCTATGGTTGTTCACGGGATTAGTAACTTGACACTAAGATAGTTATGGCTCTTCCTATCCTTCCATTTGGATCCACTGTTTACTGATGACCCAATTTTCCTTGACTCCTCTCACTCTTGAATTATGCCCTCTAATCAGGCAAGTTTATTTAACATCCATATTGTACAACCATTTCATTTTTGTTTTTGAGTTTTTTCCCCATCTATGACCTCCCATTCCCTACCAGCTGGGCTTTTACCGTATTTTTTCTAAGTAGCTCTTAACAACAACAAAAAATCCTACCTTGCAATGAGAACTTTCCAAATGAATTACAAGAGAGATACATTTTCCAACTGATCCCAGCTTGATTAAACAAGCAATTCTCCCCTCATACCCTTCCCCATGGGCGTGTAGTGCACACGCTGGGTCAGCTGCCTATAAGTCATCTATACCACTCCACATTACCTTAGATTTCAGAAGTCTTAGAGAGAAGACACTTAATATCAGAGGAGCTGCCATCAAGCTTCCCCTTGAAGTTCCCTGGGATGAGGAACTCATTGCTTCCAGCCAGCTCCCTCTAGTTGGCAGTTATTGCTTATATTCATCTAGACATACCTCTTTGGGAGCTCCACTCTCCAATTGTAGCGTTACTATCTGGGGCCACATGGAACAGATCACTAGTTCTTCAAGTATTTGAGGCCAGTCACCAATCCTCTTTAAATCTTCCCTTTTCTGGGCTAAATAGAGTCAATGTCCAACCATTTCACTATGTATGGATTCCAAATCCTTTACTCTCCTGGTCATGCCCTCTGGACATGTTCAAAGGCATGAATCAAAGACAATATGACAACATTGAGAAGAGTATTGCCACTCCCTGGTTTAGCCAAATCACACTTAACTCACATTGAATGTGCACACACCTACTTAAGTGTGTATTCTGCGTTATGCCCATGGGATGCAGGAAGAATGCACACACTACTTCCTCACCTCCCCTTCAAAACACAACTATCACAATATGGAGAAGGCTTCTCAGCCACTCATATTCTATTAGTAAAGACAAAGAGGAATGAGGTTGTCATTTTTTTTCACAATACATGATACAAAGCTATGTTTCAGGTCACAGCTAATATGCAGGATAGTAATTATTATTAATTTTTAACTTTATAGTTCACTAGAGAAAAAAGAGGAGCTCCTGAAGAGACTTTTAATATCACATCATGTTTCATCACATGCAGGGATCCCGTGTGGTTGCCGAGCTTTGCTGAGTGAAAGCAGTTTAGCAGGAAAGAGCAATGGAAAACAGTATGTCAGTGGCTGAATGTGGTGACTCTAGGCATAACTATAACTCTAGGATGGGACTGTGTTCATAATGAATACGTATCAAGACATGCTTTCTGTCAACTCTGTCAGTGACCATCGTTTTCCTCTTGCTCTTTCCTGGACTTCTTTCCCTTCCCCGCTAGGACTGGCTGGAGTCTGGAGTTAAGGTCTAGATAAGGGCAGAGACCTCTGCTTAAAAAAAGCAATCAAGAATCAACAAAGCAGATTGGCTGGGGACCACTTGTATTATTGACTGAGAATATCTAGGTGATGTACTCCTGTTTGGCCACCATATATTTCTTTTGTTTCTTTATTTCTTTTTTAGAGACAGGGTCTCATTTGGTCACCCAGGCTAGAGTGTACTGTGTAGTGGTGATCACAGCTCACTGCAGCCTTGAACTCCTGGACCCAAGGGATCCTCCTCCCTCAGACTCCTGAGTAGCTGGAACTACAGGTGCATGCCACTGCACCTGGCCAATTTTAAATTTTTTTGTAGAGACAAGGTCTTTTTATGTTGCCCAGGCTGGTCTCAAACCACTGGCCTCAGGCAGTCCTCCCACCTCAGCCTCCCTAAAGTGTTGAGATTACAGGCGTAAGCCATGGCACCCAGCCCGTATATTTCTTTCATTTGTTCATTAGCCAACGCTATTGAACCCCTATCATGTGCCAGACAGTGTAGTAGAATTGAGCAGTTGGGAAACATAAAGTTGGCAGGAGACTCAACCATAAGAAAAATAATAATTTAGAGAAAATCAGTGTTATATATTATTGATTGGTTTTTACACTTCTGGGGGTGGAATTTCTTGACTGACTCCAAGTACAGAGTACTAAAGATTTTTGCAGATGTTGTAGAAGATTTGAAAAGGTAGTCTTTGGGGTGTTATTTTTGGAATCTAAAGAGGAAAAGCAAATAGACTGTGGTTGCTTATGATAGTGTATACTAATCCAGCATCCTTTGTGTCTGGGAGAAGTCTGGGTTGTCCTCTTGTCTGTAGTGAACAACTTTGTAATTTAAGCAGTCCTTGAACCCAGGTCCAATAAGATGGTTGTATTTTGGACCACGGAAAGGCAAGACATGTCACTAAGAACTGTACAGTGTTAAAAGATGAGTTTCAACTCAATTATGAACCAGCTGTAAAGTAATTTGCTTTTGTTGGGAAGATTTTAAAAGAGACAAAGAAATGAATGAAGAATGAGGCTGTTTTCGTAAATGGTCTTATAAGCAGCCAAAGTCACAATTATGTCCAACTGGTACATAATTTATAATAAAAGGTGGTATTTTAAGCTTTCTTAAGTGTGGCATTAATTGCAATTGAGAAGTGAGAAACAAATCTGTTTTGAAAACCGTCTTTTAGAAGAATGAAACAGCCTTTGCCACCCCAAGGACAGCGGCATACTTCATCACCAGGTTCTCCATTCGAATTTAGAATACAATGGCATTATTTATAAGGAACTATCATCAGGAGAACTGAAAATTCCTGTATTTCAATTAGATACAGAGGATTCCAAAGGACTAAACTGCTTTCCAGAGTATCAGTTGCAAAGCACACTTCCCAGAACCAAAAACGGGGTTCTGAATCTAATTCAGTCCTATGGAAAAATGCAAGAAATTCCCTGGGATATCATGCATGTGTCAAAATTTAAAAGAACAAAGTATCTCTCTTTTCTGGGCTCTGAAACCTATCATTATGCCTCTCACCTTGGATTTTGTAAAATTTACCCAAATATAGTCAGGTATGATTACCTACCTTGAAAACTTTGTCCTGGAAATGCATATTCTTCTAACTATTTTTGGAGAGGCCCAGATGCTCTGGGTCAGGAAAAGCAGAGACAGAAAAACCATCTTTCAGTAGACCAGATACATTTCCTTATGTGATCCTTTATCAATCATTTCCTATTAGTGTTGAATTTTCAGTATCATAGGCATAACTTTAAGACTCATCATGACTCTTGGAGGAGGCAGGAGGTATCTAATGCTGCTTCATAGCATTTTCTGAAACAACTTTCAACAGTAATTTTAGAGAGAGAAGCCACAGAGGTACTAATTGTAAAGACTTAGAGGTCCTCAGCTCTAAGTCCATGGTTTTAGAGATGACAAAACTGAAGTTCAGAGAGGCTAAGGGACATATCCAAGTTACACCACGGCTGTGGAGGGATACAATAGAGACTCAGGTAGGATCAATTCCTGGCGGATAAAATTTTGGGGTGATGAGACTATTGCTGCTCCTTTGTAACCCAGAAATATACAAAAGGTAAAGTTTATGCCACTGGCCCCAGAGCACATTCCAGTGGTCTCAGTGGGGACCAAGGTTTGTATAGAGGACCTAATAAACCTCAACTGTGTTAAGGATAAATCTTTTCTTCTCTAAATAGAGTGGTTAGTTTATGTAGTGGTTAGGGATTGGAAAGGCACACACATCACTGTCCTCCTTGGAACTTTGGCCAGAGGGATTAGATGGGCTGAGGTGTTGCCTGTAGTTGTTCTTCTGACAGGTTCTTTGTTGCTCACAAGGTCACAGCATTTCTGGAGGTCTCAGCACATCAGGGTGCAGTACTTATGCTGGATCAAAATCACTATTAAATATGGGCAAAGGAGCTGGGCACAGTGGCTCATGCCTGTAATCACAGCACTTTGGGAGGCCAAGGCATGAGGATCGCTTGAGGCCAGGAGTTTGAGAACAGGCTGGGCAACATAGTGAGACCCTGTCTCTATGGAAAAAAAAAAAAAAAGCCAGGTGTGGTGGCATGCCTATAGAGCCAGTTACTTGGGAGGCTGAGGCAGGAGGATCACTTGAGCCCAGGAGGTCAAGGTTACAGTGAGCTACGATCGTGTCACTGCACTTCAGCTGGGTGACAGAGTAAGACTCTGTCTCTGGAAAGATAAATGAATGAATGAATGAATGAATGAATGAATAAATAAATAAATAAATAATTGCAAAAAGATTCTGGACAGATGCATCTGAGGCCAATTTGCATTCAGACAAATGGAAGCATAATTCTTTTTTTTTTTGAGATGGAGTCTCGCTCTGTCCCCCTGGCTAGAATGCAGTGGCGCGATCTCGGCTCACTGCAAGCTCCGCCTCCCGGGATCATGCCATTCTCCTGCCTTAGCCTCCTGAGTAGCTGGGACTACAGGTGCCTGCCACTGCGCCCGACTAATTTTTTGTATTTTTAGTAGAGACGGGGTTTCACCGTGGTCTCAATCTCCTGACGTTGTGATCCGCCCGCCTTGGCCTCCCAAACTGCTGGGATTACAGGCTGGAAGCATAATTCTATATTCTGTCTGCACCATTAAATCTTTTCTGGGTAGTTTCCTTCGATGCACAGAAGAAGGAGCCACCACACTGGAAGGGGCAGTGTGATGCTGAGAGTCTAATCGGGGAGAAAGACATTTTAATCTTTATGAGTAACATTGTCTAGGCCCACATTTTAGAAAGCAATTTTTAAGATGTAGTTTCAAGAATCCCAACCTATTTGTCATTAGATAAAACAATCCTGAAAAATGCTGGGTAGATGGCTTGAGAGCCAGCCTTCTTTTCTTGAATTATTGCTGACTACCTTCTCCCCACTTTCCCTCCCAGTTAGGACAGGCGGGGCTGGAAACCTTCTGTGAATAAACGGCTCTGTCATGTCAACCCAAGCAGGGCTCTCAGTGCCAGACCTCATTTGGTAGTAACTTTCAAAGGCCTCAGAGATATAGCTCTGATATTCCTTTTCCTTCCTGGGCAAATCTTGTCACTGCCAGCCAAGAGCATCCACTGGTACCAGTGGGGGAAGGGCCTCTCTAGGTGACCTGCTCACCTGGGATGGGAGGGAGCTGGAGGAAATTTCTGCAAAGACATGAAAATGGGAACAGGACCAGATAAAGAGCTTGGATATGATGCTAGAAATGACGGCCACTCCCACATCTTCTTAAAGCTGGAATTCTACTGTTTTCAACAAAACCTTTTTTTTTTTTTTTTTTTTTTTTTTTGAGACGGAGTTTCACTGTTGTTGCCCAGGCTGGAGGGGAATGGTGCGATCTTGGCTCACTGCAACTTCTGCCTCCCAGGTTCAAGCGATTCTCCTGCCTCAGCCTCCCAAGTAGCTGTGATTATAGGCGCCCACCACCACACCCAGCTAATTTTGTATTTTTAGTAGAGATGGGGTTTCTCCATGTTGGTCAGGCTGGTCTCGAACTCCTCACCTCAGGAGATCCGCCCAACATGACTGCAAGTAGTAAAGTCCTACTTCTAGCTGGGATTTCTGGATGAGCACTTGAGGCAGCTACCCAGCGCTGCTTCATTTTGACAAGGTGTTTTCAGTCACCTTGCAGACAGACTTTGGATAGTTTTCCCTCTCTTTCTTTCCATTTTGGTTGAGTGCAAGTAGCACTTTTCTTTTTTTTTTTTTTTTTGAGACGGAGTCTTGCTCTGTATCCCGGGCTGGACTGCAGTGGCCGGATCTCAGCTCACTGCAAGCTCCGCCTCCCGGGTTTACGCCATTCTCCTGCCTCAGCCTCCCGAGTAGCTGGGACTACAGGCGCCCGCCACCTCGCCCGGCTAGTTTTTTGTATTTTTAGTAGAGACGGGGTTTCACCGTGTTAGCCAGGATGGTCTCGATCTCCTGACCTCGTGATCCGCCCGTCTCGGCCTCCCAAAGTGCTGGGATTACAGGCTTGAGCCACCGCGCCCGGCCGCAAGTAGCACTTTTCTAATGTTAGCATCACAGCGGACTGTGCTGAGCACTGGGGGCTTAAAGTCCAGGATCTAACATATTATTATACTTAATCTCTCAGCAGCTCAGTTTTCCATAAGTAGAGAAAGATGACGATAATAATACCTTCCTCATAAAGTATAGTACTAAGAATAATGGGCCATCTAAAAATGTTCACATCCGAATCCCCAGAACCTGTGAATACGTTATTATCCATGGCAAAGGGGACACTGCAGAGGTGATTACACTAAGGATTTTGAGATGGGGGAATTATACTGGATTATCCAGGTGGACCCAAGGTAATCACAAGGGTCCTTACCAAAGGCAGCTAGGGGCTACAGGGTGGCTCATGCCTGTCATCCCAGTACTTGGGGAGTCCAACGGAGGAGGATCACTTGAGGCCAGGAGTTTGAGACCAACCTGGGCAACACAGCAAGACCCCACATCTACAAAAAATTTTAAAAATTAGCCAGACTTGGTGGCACATGCCTGTAGTCCTAACTACTCAGGAGGCTGAGATGGGAAGATCCCTTGAGCCCGGGTGTAGGAGGCTGCAGTGAGCTATGATTGTGCCACTGCACTGCAGCCTGGGTAACAGAGTGTGACCTTGTCTCAAAAAAAAAAGGAAGGTAGAAAGGTCAGAAAGATATTGGAAGATGCTACATGTCTGGCTTTATAGCCACAAAGTCTATTTAAATAGACTAAATAGATAGAATTTGTCCTACAAAGTCAGATGTCTAGCCCCTACCTAAATAGACTTTGTAGGCAGAATCTATTTAGGTAGGAAGAGGGAAACTAGAGAAAAATAAACAGAAAATGTCTCATCCTGTTCTCAACCCTGTATGATTTTTTTAAATAGGAGTACAGCTTGTCTCACACGTAGTATAAACCTCAGAACTCTGAGTATTAAGATGGTCTTGTTGTATAACGTTTTCAACAGATACTCTTTTGCAGACGGTTTCGAAGACTGTGGCACAGCCATGATGGCTATTAGATGAATTAATTTAAAGATATACATGGCCAAGTTTTGGGGCTTGAGGGCCTTATTTTTAAATTTCATTAAAATTCTTAATTGCTTACAGTTATATTTCATCTTAAGTCAGTATAATTTAGTTTAGATATGCAACTGGCATTTTTTCCATGGGTGTCTTTGATACATCTCCAGGAACTTTGCTTTCAGAGAACTAACCACAGTTGAACTCATATAATAATGCATTCTCCTTTCCTTTTCTCTCTCTCTCTCTTTTTTTTTTAAGATGGGGTCTCACTATGTTGCCCAGGCTAGATTCAAACTCCTGGGCTCACAGGATCCTCCCGTCTCAACCTCCCAAGTATCTGGGATTACAGGCATGAGCTATGGCACCTGACTCCTTTCCTTTTCTCTTAATAGTACGTTCTTTATAATTTCCATTGAATTTAATTTGTACTGTTTTCCTAATTCTCCTATAAAAGTTTTATCTTCCTGCTAATCCTTTTTCCCTTTTTTTTTCAGTGTTTATCACAATGTGTAAGAATGGAACTATTTATACGTTTATTTCTCTAAGGCTTCTCTCTTTTTCTAGCTTGTAAACTCCAGAACAGCAGGGATAACATCTGTTCAACACTCTATACCCACAGCCTAGCGCACAGTGGTCACTTATCAAGCACTGCCCAATAAATAGACAGATAAATTTGCTTTTGAAGAAAAATACCAATCAGAACTTATAGTAATGTAGACATTTGACCTCCCCTGCATAATGTTGCCTTTAGATCCATAGGTTTTGTGAAAGCTCACAGAGTACAGAGTATAAATGATGAGCAATTTAAACCTCAGACTAAATCCATGTCATTACAAGTTAGACTTGTTACTGCATATGAAATTTTACCCTTCTGTGATACAGAAATTTTGTTTTGAAGTTTGAAAAGGGATTAACTCTTGCTAAGAAGAAGGTGACAGATTTTGTTACACTAGAAAGCCAGAATGCACCACCCCACCACCCCCAATACCAGCAAAGAAAAAAAAAATCTCTAAAGCAAACCTTTCTGGAAACTGTAGGAAATAAGATTAATAAAGTATAAGTGCAGTGAATGTACCAAAACTCTGTTAATAGCATTTTTCTCACTGATTTCTAAAAAGCAAATGAAAAAGAGATAATTATTTAATCCTATAGGCTTTCTCTATTGTTACGGATCGATCAAATCTTTTTTTTTTAAATAAGCTATTCACTACATCTTTTCTTGCTTTCTAAATCTTGTCTCACTGGATGTATTAGAATGAGGGAGAAACAAATAGAACAAACCAAAGTTATGGAGAAAGTATGTGTGTGAACTTTATTTCATTATGAGAAAATTATTTCTGTGCAGTAACAGAGAATACTGATATCTATATGATGATAGGCTTTTCTTTGTATTCAGATACATACCTTATATTTGTACACAATATATAAAATTCATGGAGGAAATTAATTTCTACAGTACAGTTTCTTTGTTGGAAGAGAACTTGTTCCGTTTGTTTCATCTAGAAAATGACCCCCAGTTCTGTGACTGTGGTACCAAGGATCGCAGTTCCAATCCTGTAATTTATTAAATTAGACACCATAATCTTATGAACATTAAGATAAACTGAGGCGCTACATCCTCCTGCAGGATGAAACGAGAGACATAAGTGCTCAGGCTGTTATGCTAATAACTGATTTTTAGCAGAATAGTATGATTCCCATGATGTATTATGAATAGAAATAGTTTTCCCGTAGATCTGATAACACATATTAGCAACATTGCTACAAATTTCTCTCTGCTCTGCAGGCATGCACTTCACTCTTCAATCAAACCACCTTGTACACACATGGGAAATGAGGCCATCACCAGCAAGGGCCTTCTGCATTGCATCTAGGAAAGACTCTTGGAGGGCTTTAGCAGTTAGCATGGTATTTTGAGAAAAGAGGCAACTGCTCTCAAACTGATAGGTCCTCCCTGAGAGAAGTTGCTAAAATGATAATTCTGGGGGAAGCTGTAGCTGCAACATCACTGTACTCCAAACAGGAACAGGTCACGTGGGCATTTTCCCTCAGCATATCCTTCTCTTGGAATAGCATCATTTAGACTGACAACTGCTCCCCAAAGCACTGTTTTCATGGCTAGGGGCCTTTCATCCTTGCTGTGGGATTCGAAATTGTGCTTGTTTTTAACCATGTGAAGCATTTTAGGGTGACTGGCACATGTTGAGGTTTGTGGGAAGTGGGAAAAAACACCACCATAGTTCTTTTAGCTAACATCTTGAACTTGAACAAAATCAACATAATTAGTTCTGCAGAGGGAAGTTATGGAGAATCCTGGTGAAGTGGGGGGTGACTTCTTTGATTAAAATGACACCCCAAAGTGTCAGAATGCTTTGGCACCAGCCACAAATACCTCTTTGTAGGTTTAATTTCATGTGTCTTGCTTACTCTTAACATGAAAATGTTAAAAGCCTCAGAGGTTATATCTGGTCATCAAATTCAAGTCTCTCATCTGAGACACATTACATGTCTCTGATGACCAAAATATTTAAAGTATAGCTAAGAAGCAAAAATTCTCTAGAGATGAACTTTGTACGGTGGCTCTAGGCAGCCTAGCCAAGACTGGAGGGGCTGGCAAAGATGAAAATGGCGGGTAATGCGAAGTTGCTGGTCTCTTCCTGTTTGGTGCTACAGGAAGTCTCAATCCTGGTGCTGACGGCCTCAGTTTTGGGTATGAAACGGAGGCGGTCTAAGTGGGTAAGCCAGGAGCGGCCAACAGACTCTCTCTGAACAGCTCTAGCACCCCACACCCATTTGAAACACATTCAGTCATACAAATCCACAGCTGGAAAGAACCTAGGTCCCACCCTCAGAACAAGCAAGTACTACAGAGTAACTTAGAATAATCTGGGCAAAACTGGCACATGATGTGTATCGGTGGAGAATGGGAGCCTGCTCTAGAGCCTAGATACATTCGTCTAACACACCGGGGGCACATTCAGGCCTTCATTTTTCAGCTTCTTCAACTGCAGCTTAGTTAGAGTGTTATCAAAGGAAGCCGCCGGCCCAAGCCATTTGAACTGCCGATGTGGAATCTTTGGTTTGATCACATCCACATACCATAGGCTCTCTAAAGGCAGGAGAGGAACAGCGGCTCTGTGCAGAATGCAGAGCAAGTCATGGAAACACTGCAGGAATGTGGGCAGTGGTGGGGTTACCTCCAGGCTTGCCAGCCACTTTAGATGCCACGCAGTTCTCGCTCTGAGGGATACTGCTGAAGGGCCTTACCCTCAGACGTTTGGAGGACCAGGGTCTTGCTGTACGGGCTGACTCCTGTTTTGTTGAAGGCCTTGACCCGAGCATTGTATGTGCTGTTGAAGTGAAGACCATCCACAGTGCACATCGTCTCCTTCCCCACATACACCTCCTGAGAGTCAGCAAAGAACAGGACAGCACTTAGCCTGCACCCTTTTGAGGGGCGAAGGAGGCAGTGTCGCTCAGTAGTTAGGAGCAAGAGCCCTGGTGCCATTCTAATCTGGATTTGAATCCTGTGAGATATTGGGCCACTTAATTTACCTTTTTAGCCTCAGTCTCCTAATCTGTAAAATGAGATAACAATATCCACCTTATGAGGTTGGTGTGAGGATTACTTAATGTTGTATATGCAGATTAGCATCATGCCTTGTATTTAGCATGGGCCAGGCAGCTAATGAATGGTCGTTATTAGCAGCTAGGGCTTAAAAAAAATAAAACTGAGAGCTTATAGTTCAGATTACGCTTATTAACTTGGCATTGATACAGTATATGACCCCTACTGAGCTCCTTATCCATAGTATGGTTTGTAAAAAACATGTTTGAAACCATGAAAACAGGAAGGTGGTCTCTGTCCTATGTTTAGAACTCCTCTGATGACTTCAGAACTGTCACAAAGATTACACTCCAAGCCACAGGGGGATAGATTTTCATCACAGTACAGAGGGAAGGCGGAGGAAACAGGGAAAGGAGGAAGAATGACATTTCAAAGGCTTAAAATAAATCCTAGCATAATGTGTCTTTAGCATAGGTTAGGCATTTGCCTCCCTCTTCAGCTGTACACACTGCAAAATTATGCTGATGTAATGAATAAAAATAATTTGCATTCAAAGCACAGCCTTAAAATGACAACTCTCTGGTAGGATACTAAGAAGACCGGGGTCTTGGATCATCCATCAATTCATTACTCCTGCTGGAATAACAAAAATCAGAATATTATGCCCTCTCATTCAGTGCATCTCAAACTTTATGTGCATATGAATCACCTGAGGATCTTGTAAAAATGCAGTTGCTGATCCAGTAGGTGTCTGGGGTGGGGTCTGGGATTTTGCATTTTTAACAAGTTCCCAGGTGAAACCAATGCTGCTGGGGGAGGACCGCACTTTGAGTAGAGGAAAAAGTCAAGACAAAATAAGAGAATTAATTTATTTAAAGAATTGGGAAAACCAGGAGAGTTACTTTCCCAGGAGGAAAAAAAAAAAAAGATAATAAATGGCAAAGAAACGCCCTGAAAATGACACAGGAACTGAAAAGGCAAAGTCAGGAATGAGAAACTGACAAATAGACAGGATTTTACACACATACAACACACACTGCAAAAGACATGAAATGGAACCTGAGACCCTTATCTTGGAGAGAAAGAAATTAGATTTTATCATGCCAATAAATCAACATATATGTAAATAAGGCTTCTCTATCAAAAGATAGAGAGAACCTTTGTCCTTGAGAATTGTAGAAGACATGGTCCCTGCTCTCAAGTACTTAAACCTAGTGGGGATCAAAAACACATTCAGGAAAAGGGGGCCTGGAGAGGCTTTGCTCTTGAAAGCTAGTGGCCCAGGTTTGGCCATTGGTGACCAGAAGAAAGCCTCATCCTCATGGGCCTGAGGTTTTTTTAGATAGGGGTCTCCTCTTCTTCAGTGCAGGAACTGGCCTCAGTCCCCAGAAGGGCTGCTCCCTTGGGAAGCTCCAAGCATCAGAACTTCCAGGCAAGACTAGGGTGGAGAGGATGGAAAGTAGGGTGGCAGGGAAAGGATGCATGAGAATGAAGCTCTGTATGAGAGAGAAGCAGACACATGCTGACAGGTGGTGGCACATGAATCATCAACCTGGAGGTACCACAGCCGTGTCTTACCAGGAGGCCATTCTGTCCTGCCTTCAGAGGGCAGCATGAGCTTCTCAATGGGGATGGGGCTCCCTTGCCTTGGGAAGGTAGCAATCTTCTGGTACCAGTTCTATCTGGTGAAAGGCCCAGAATAAAACTATAGAACTGGGAAAACCTTTGCTAGAAAGGCTTCTTAGAATAGGGAAGCTGTAACAGGAGATCATGTCAATTAAGAGGAATGCCAATCAAAGAAGCTGTGGATTGTAGAAATAAATCTTGGACAACGGTTAATTATATTATTAGCAATAAGCAATGATGGTAATAATAATAGCTAATAATGCACGCTTGCCATGTACTTAGGCAGCACACTAAGAATTTTGTATGAATTATCTAATGGACTCTTAGCAACAAGGCATGAGATTCACGCTATTGTTATCATCCTTCTCGTTAATAAATAAGGACCTGAAGACTCAAAGGGGTGATAATTAGGCATTGTCCACATAGCTAGGGTGGAGGAGACCAACTTGAATGCAGGCAGTGTGACTCCAGTACTGCATGTCCTGTCTCTTAAGAAGGGTAGGGCAGTTTCAGAGACTGCTCCATCCACCTTCATGGTAGAGGGAGAAAGCAGGCTTCAGGTATGGCCTGTCCCCGGGAGAGATGGGGAAGCCTGAGACTCCCTGGCAGGTCCTCCGACAGATCACTGGTTTGGGTTAACAAGTATGTAGTGGGCTCTCTACTGACCCGGAACTGACCACCGTTGCCGTCATCCAGCTCCAGAATGTATCCATCGGCGGGCACCGTGGACAGAGGTGGCTGTTTCCAGGACAACGTAGCGCTGTTGTTGTGGGTACAACATTCCTCCAGCTGTAGGATAGGGGTTGCTGGGACTGGAGAGGAAGCTAAACAGAAATTAGTGTAACTGGCTTCTGTTAAGCTGCAGATATTCCAGTATCTTAGAATGACAAACATCCCCCTGACAAATACGTGGTTAGAAGTAGCCAGCCTGGGGTGCACAAGGGAACTGAACAGAATCCTTCACAGAGTCCCCAGGAGTCAGACTGGCTCCTGATTTGCGGTTAGGCCATTTCCTAAGCGCACAGTGGCCCTTCCCACCTTCATTGTGGCTGTTGGAGGGGAGACAGGCCGATCCACAGAACTGCTCTGTTCTCATCCCCTTGAGCACTGAAGACATTATCCCTAAAGGAAATGTTTACATGGAGGCTGGGTTTCCAGTCCAACTCACTAAAGCCCATTTAACTCATAATGTGCCTGAAGCTGTGCTAATTATTTTATCATAAAACTTATTCTGAGATTTAAACCCAAGTTAATAAACCAGAGACTGCCTATTCTGAGAAATAGCTCTGAAACCACTACATTTCCAATATTCTATCATTTTTTTTTAAAACCAGTGATTCTACTCCAGGTCTTGTGCACATAAGTAGCTACAACAGTGGATTTTTGAAAATTTGGTTCCCAGTGAGATCACAGTGATCTTTCCATTTCAAAACTTCCGAGGAACCTGACGTCATTATCTCAAGGTAGCTATACCTCAAAAACAGCACTAGGTCAAGTCGACTCATTTTCAGGTATAGCACACCCACTGTGAACCTGGCATGTGGACTAGGGGCCTGGAGCATGACGAGGAGGCTCAAGATGTCTTTGCAGCCACGTGAGAGTCTGTCATGCTGTTACGAGTCATAACAGCCCCCTCCACATTTTATACTGTGACTCTTTTCTAGTACTTAAAACTGCAAATTAGTTAAGCCTTCAGACACACATAGAAATATTAGTTACTGAATAATCCCAGTTCTTCATATATAAACTTAATATATGCAGTTGGGAACCATGGTTTATTTTTATTTTATTTATTTACTTATTTTGAGACAGAGTCTTGCTCTGTTGCCCAGGCTGGAGGGCAGTGGCGAGATCTCAGCTCACTGTAAGCTCTGCCTCCCGGGTTCACACCATTCTTCTGTCTCAGCCTCCTGAGTAGCTGGGACTACAGGCGCCCGCCACCATGCCCAGCTAATGTGTGTGTGTGTGTGTGTGTGTGTGTGTGTGTGTGTTTTTAGTAGAGATGCGGTTTCACCGTGTTAGCCAGGATGGTCTCAATCTCCTGACCTCGTGATCCACCCACCTCAGCCTCCCAAAGTGCTGGGATTACAGGTGTGAGCCACCGCATCTGTCCGGGAGCCATGTTTTTACTAACTGTTTAAAAAATTTTTTTCAGCACCAAAACATTGATTTATTATTGTTATTATGTTAGCACTTTAATAACAGGAGAGAACAGCTTAGACCATATCCAGGGACATTTAGATGAACAAATGTTCATCATGGAACACCTGGTATGCTGCACCAAAATTGGACTCTGTGTCTTGTGCACTGAATTAAATCTATGCCTTGTCAATCATCCCAACCAAAACAGTGTTTAATTTTACAGCAGTTTAGAAAACAGGTTCTATGGTAGATAATCTAGAAAACAAAAGCAGCAACTGTAACATATGAAATGCAAAGGTGAAGCCGATCAATTGTCTTATACTTAAGAAAAGACTGTAGACATTACAATAAAATCATGTCTGAGCTACTAAATCAAACACAGCTAAATCAAAATTCATGCCTGTTAAAACTGCAGGCAATCGGTTTAGGAGAAAAAATCATGTTTCAAGTTTCAATGGCACAGGATTTGGGTGAAATCTTATCAAAGAGCTACAGCTACTGCAGGCTCAGAAGCCCCAGAAATCCATATTTGGAGGAAAGGAAATAAACTCATTGTCTTGCTCACTAAATAAACTACAGGACTGGTTGGAAAGAGATGGACACAGAAGACATAACTCCTTTCAATGAGAGTATCTAAATATAAATAGGCATCACCCAGGAGTTGTAACTACAGGATTAATTTTAGGTCATTTTAACTACTAGGGACTTTCCTTTTTATTTAAAATTTGTTTCCTTTATTAAAATGCATTTTTAACATATTTACTATGGAAGAAAAATATAACAGGTTTAGGGAAACCATTCTTCAAAGGGCTTGTGGAGACATGAATGATTCCCCCCGGGGGGTATTTATTCTTAACTGTCCTTATTAGTTAGTGCCCACCATGAAACGATTCCTTATGCTCTTATTTCATTAGCTCCATATTAGTCTTTCTTTTTCCCTTTGTTCATGTTTTGGGCAAGTCTGCATTTCATCAATTACAAAAATCAAAGAATAAGATCACAGATGGTTTCAACTTAAATCATGCAAATGCTTACAACGTCTCTGATAAGAAACTCAAATGTACCTGTGTAGCCATAGGTATAATTAAAAGAGTAACTGAAATACATGATGTCCTGTGTAATTAAAACATCAGAACTTAATTTATAAGTCCTTGGTGGATACAGTTTAAAAGACCAAAAGGATATAAAAAAGGCTAGACTCAATAATCTTCAGATCTTGATATTGTCCCAGATTTAGACAAATTAGCAAATGGACAAAAAGGCAAAGGGAGTGGAGAGGAAAAATAACACAGAACTAACCCAGAGATATTTGCATCTGTCTAAATTTATTCCTCCATGTGCTGAGAATTAGTTTTCCCTTTTCCTTATTTTACCCCCAGTGATGCTGTACATAAAAGGTAAATGTGCCAAAATTACAGCCTCATTAGCAGAGACTCAGGCTGACATTCTAGAAAAATATATATTATAGTGGGTGTTATGTTATCCTATTTAACTTCATTAGGCACAAAATAAATGGTCTACTAGAAATCCAAAGTACTTTCCAATTAACCTATCTTTTATGATTCGGAAAAGGATAGCATTACGGTTTCTGCACTAAAATCTAAGGAAGAGCATTGTGTTTTACTGAAACTCCTGTTATTGAGGCTTTCCTAGCTATCTTGATTTTTATACTTTCATGAACATTCTGGGGCAGCTGTTGTTCTCTCCTTAAGAATGAATTTCTCCTGACCTGATCAGGGTTCTAGCATTCATCCTTCTTTTAGCCTGTAAAATCAAGCTTTAGGCTAAAAATTCTCCTCTTAAAATACAAGGGGGCAGCTATTCTTACTAACTTCCTTGAAGAGGTCTGGCGGAGCTGCGGTTCAAAATTAAATTTTCCAGCATCATCTTCTTATACCAATGTTTTCTAATGTCTTCCCTTTTTATTTCAAATTCTATCTCACATTTTGTTTATTTATTTATTTATTTATTTTCACGAATCCTTCAGATTGTGAACACTCACAACCGTCCAGAATTCCTCTGTGAAAGTACACAGGAGTGTGGTGGGGAGAAGTGAGAAGAGAAGCTGGGCTCCCGACCTCAACAGGGAACACTAACCATCAGGGATGCTTTCAAGCACTTTACTGAATGCTAGAGAATGTGGTGAGAGGTTTACAGGTATTC
This sequence comes from Chlorocebus sabaeus, assembly GCF_047675955.1. Taxonomy (NCBI): domain Eukaryota; kingdom Metazoa; phylum Chordata; class Mammalia; order Primates; family Cercopithecidae; genus Chlorocebus; species Chlorocebus sabaeus. The sequence continues at coordinate 27,490,227 of NC_132927.1, forward strand.
ACTCATTTAATTTTCACAACAATCCTAGAAAGAAGATATTGCTACTATCTTTATTGTGCAGCTGAGGAAATGGAAGCACAGTAAGGTTTTATAGCTAGTAAGTGGCAGGACTGGCATCTGAACCAAGCAGCCTGGCTCTGGAGGCTGTATGCTTAGCATTGCATCATACTGCCCCTCTCCAGTCCAGTGTCTGGAAATAGTGTACTGGAGGAAAGCCTCCATGTCTAATTCCCAAAGTTTCTTTCTGTTTCCTATAATGTCAACAATAAAGATTCCCCAAATAAAGATTCTACCTTCACAACTATGGTGGTTGGGAATGCAATTTTACTGCGTTATCTTCTCTGAAGGCTCATTTGTAGACTGGCATTCCCCTTTACGTGGCTGAACAATACAAATGGCATCTGAGAAAAGTTTAGACTTTAGAAGAACTACAAGCTGTTTCTGGAAAGCTATTATCGGTACACTGTTAAAGATAACCCTGAACGCATGTTTTGAGTCCATGCATTTCAGGCTATCAGCACGAACAGATTACTTGCAAGCGTGTGTGCTCATTCCTTCCCCGCTAACCCTCTGGCAGCTTTCCCTCTATGATTTATAGGAGACTCTATTCAGATCACACTGTCCTTGCCCATGACCTTGGTGCATACTCAGGGCTTATATTCAACTTGTGTCAATAAAAATAAATACACCCTTATGTGAGTAGAGACACTTAAAGGCATTAACAGCCAGTGGTCTATGTGCTAAAAAGGCTTGGTGAACTGTTAGGTCATTGTTTCATCCTGGTTCAGAATGAACAAACTGGCATTTCATTTCAGTACCATGACTCATGAATTTTGGGATTCTTTGTGTACTTAGACAATTTTGGGTTAATATTTATTGGGGGAGGAAGTAGGTATTTGAAATCTATTCTCAACCAAACAGTAAAGCCCTTGGCTGACTAAGAAGAGACTTAAAATTTCCTTCCTATAACCTGGAAAAGAGCTGATTATACAACCTTAGAATTAAGTGGAAAATGTTTTTTAAATTACTCTCTAATAAAAATAAAAGACAAAACTTAATATGTTGTTTTCTATAAAAGAAAAGTCTAAAAGATCAAACGCCACTTCCAGTATTCTGGAAAGAGGGTAAGATGATTTTCTAATCAAAATAAAACCAGAAAATGTGCCATTACAATTTAGGGATATTTGAAAAAAGGTACCAAATAGATCTCCATTGCTTGAGGGTGGTGTGGAATCAGAATGGGCCAGTTAAATCCTTAGCTAACAAGAGAGTAAAACTTTAGATAGTGCATTCTTGCTGAATAGCAGCTGGTCTGAGTGTAAATATGTAAAAGCCAACAGTAAACCTACTTTCTTTGGTATCAACAACAACAATGGCAACAACAATGGCATCTATGATGAGCTTTTGAAACCAGAGATCTTTGATAAAATTCTGAGTCAAGAAGTAAACAGATATTTTAGTTATCATTTTGAGTCAGATCTTTAAATGCATACTTTAAGTGAATTTGAAAATATTTTAACTTCCTCCTGTAATCAACTTAGCACAATTGGAAAATATATATTGAATTACACATATTGTTAGTTTCACAAAGGACAGATTACTTTAACACCACTCCAAATGCTACGGTCTTTGAGGTGCAGTTTCTTGACATATTTTTTACTGACAAGTTGTGAAAGTGCAGTTTATTAAACTGACTAAGAATATCTTTAAAAAAATGAAAAGATTAACACCACAACAGGAAGAGTTGTGTGTATATTAACAGATATTACAGAGGCCAATAGAAGTCTGAACTCCAGCCAATCAAGTTCTATTGTGTCATGACCTTTGGCTTTTTCTTTCCATCACAAGCATCTGACAGATGAAAATTATTCAGATTCTAAAGAAGACTAGGCTCTCACTGAATTAATTAAACTCAATGAGCACAAAGCAAAGCATATAAATTAACCAGGCAGAGTGATAATAATCAGAAGTAAATTAAATTAGACAAAGTGTTAAAAAGAAAATGAAAATGGAAGACTATAATCCAGTATTATACCAAATGGCCTGTTAGGTTAACTTCATGAATCATTGTTCTGGTTGTTGTGTGGTTTCAGATGGATTTGTGCTAGGAGAGTGTTCTGCGTTTTGGCCCTGAGAGTACTTGGTATTCTCTGCTGTGTGTGCAGACTTGAACAGACTGGACAAACAGCCTTGTCCCTCTTACTTTTGTGTGCAGTCCTAAGTGGCCAAGTGACAGTGCTTTAGAAATGTGGTCTGTGATGCAGAGAGCATGAACTCGCAGTTCCCATACCCAGTGAAGGGCCTGTTCACTCCAGCTCAATCTTTACCATCCTGCCAACTGGCCTGGACTCCACCGTGGGCAGATGGACATGACTCAGGAGGGCAATGAATGGGGGAGGAGAGGGTTTTGACAGCTGATTAAAGCATTTCAAAGCCCTGAGGCTTTTACCCTCTAACTGCCCCCTCCTCCTGCCCCTCACCAAGGCTAATTGGGTTAGCTCATTTTTTCCTCTACCACCAAAAGTCTTTCTATTGCACTTTTGTGACATATTTTTTCCTCCAAGTTACTTGTGACATAACTTTCAGTGATTTTTATCTCACTGAAAGAATTGAGAACAGAGAGAGGCTGATCCAGGGGGATTTATCTGGGGCTCTATATTTTATTAAGGATGGGTTTATTTTACAGGCTACTACATTGGTATTAAAAATATTTTTTTAAACAGCAAGAAAGAATTGCTGCAACAAAAATGTAGATTTGTTAATATTAAGAGATGAATTCACTTATTCTTTGAAGAAGCTGCTCAGTGTGGCACCAGCTTTACAGCACAAACTAGAAGTTGTAGGAGCTGATTCTCTACCCATGCTCCCTGACTTTGAATCCTGGCCTTGCCACTCACTAGCTGTGTGAGCTCAGACAAGTAACCCAGTCTTCCTGTGCCCCAGTTTCTTCAACTGTCTACTAGGGTTACGAGAATAAAATGAGCTATACGTAAAACACTTCGGAGAATGTCTGGTTTGGTTAGCACTCAATAAATGTTAAACATTTTTTCTTACCGTAACAAAGCATGCTTATTTCCAATCTATGCACTACTTCAAAAATTTATGAAGGCATCTTCCCAAGGCAACACATATTAAACCCAAAAAAAGGAAAAAGTTCAAAATAAAAGAGAGTAAAAATCCATTAAAAGGCTGAGAGACGTACACGTACCAAGTACAGGAACACATTTAACTGCCTGATGTGGACCCTAAGTAGACAGTCCTAAAACTTACTGATTTATATAATCTCTCTTTGATAAAAGGATGCAGGTATATTTTTCTTAAGAAACAAAACTTTTAAAGCACTGAATGCTAAGAGTCATTTACTACGTGGATGCTTAAATCAGGAGTTGCAAAGAGCAAATAATTTCAATTTTAAAAATCAGTAAATGACAAAACTATAGAGATGGAGAAAAGATTACGGGTTTCTAGAGATTAGAGGTAGTGGAGGGGAGGGGTATGACTTTAAAGGTGTGACAGGAGGGAGATCTTCGTGGTGACGAAACAGTTCTGTATCCCGATGCAGTGGTGATTGTATGAATCTGTACATAGGATAAGATGGCATAGAACTATACACACACACTTTTCAGTGTCAACTTCCTGGCTTCGATATTATATTATAGCTACAAGATGTAACCATCAACGGAAGCTGGGTAGAGGGTGAATAAAACTTCTTACTATTTTTGTAACTTCTTGTGTATTTCAAAACAAAAAGTTAAAAAGAAATATTTTTCAAATGGGTATTACTTACACTGCCATAAAAATGCTGTTGCATGGTTGGCTTGATTTGTTATTTTTCTTTGAAAGAGTTGTTTTCCTTAAAATATTTTCAGCCCCCACCCAAAATGTCAAAGAGATCTTGCCATATCCCTTAATCATATAATCTAATTTTAAAGTTTATATCAAATTTCCATCTTCCTTCCAGGCTTGCGTTTTTCTGCCAGTATTGGCAGGCCAACTGTGATCCTCTCAAATTCCCACTGATCCATGCTCAACCATTTGCTTACTATCTCTATCCATGTGGAAGCAGTCATTTTAATTCTGGACTCCTCCAATTTATATCAATATTTCTGGATTCCTTTCTGTACCAAGATTTTATTTATGTATAGTGATGATCTCTTTCTCTCTCTGCCTTCCTCTTTTCATGTCAGCTCTTCTCTGGTGCTGAACACTTGAAATCTCTTAAGACTCTCAAAGAGGCAAGCATTGAGTTGATCTGAATTTATCCAGCTTGCTGAAAGGTAGGTCACACATTTATAAAGACATTTTCATTACGTAAGTTAGGAGCCACTCCAGATTCTTGTAACATTAGCCAAAGGGGTACTGATCCTGCTTCAAGCACTAGCATCCACTCAGGATGTTGCTCTCTGACTTGGGGGATGCAAGGACATACCTTTCACCTGCACGAAGTCGAGCTGGTGGATGGATTGCAGCAGAGGGCTGTTGTCCAGACTCAAGTCAAAGTCCGTGGTCATCCTTGGAGTGAGTGTGCCTTTACCCCACTGATCCTCAGTCAGATGCACTCTCCTTATGAGGGCGTCAGAAATCTAATCAGATAAAAAAGACCACAGCCTAAGAAATACACCACCACACTCGAAACACAACACTGCCCCTTGGCTCTCCAGGAGCGTCACTCCCAAAATGCCTTGAGAACTCATACCCTGACTGCTTCAGTGCAGTTGGTGAGGAACACCCCATTAGGACTAGGGTGACTCATAATTTATCAAGCAAATCTGAACACTTTTGTGAGTCGGGGGGCATTATAAGAAATCAGAAGGTGTTAACTGATTTAATAGACAAATCTGAATATATGATCATGCTATTTATGATAGATTTACTAAATGCCAACAATTTTAAAGGATGATATGTTGGAAACTAGTTAATTTCTATTAGAATCAGTAGCTCAACCCTTCTAATTTAAAGTGTGGGTATCCTATCAAGACTTGGAAATGAGTTTCATAAAATAGTTTAGTGAGGGTGCAGATGGAATTTCTCACAATTTAAGCACATCATCTTCATGTGATTATCACTGTATTCTTTGGTAGAAAGCTCTTTCATTTCTTATATTCAATCTCTGTCACTCTTGGCCAGTTTAGTAGAGTGTGACTTGGAAGAGATCTACATGTTCCTTAACAAAACGTTCCTTATCAATGGGATCAAAGCTTAAGTAAAATCCAGCTTACACCATAGCATCTCACTAAAACAATTAACACTGAAGAATGAGAAATCTCTGCATTTGAGAAATCACTGACTTTCTGGCCAGTAGAAGGTGTCAAGAAGGTAGACATCTTACAAACTTAGACACTTAGACATCTGACAAAACTGTCCAAGAGATATTAATGAATAAGGGCTGAATTCTTGGGCAAGGCAATACCTCCACTTTGAAAGAACTTACAGATAATTATGTTTTCATGATTAAACACAAGAATAAAAAGAAGCAAAAAAGAAAAAAAAAAAAGACAAAAACCCATGCACCTCTCAAACTTGTAGTACATGGTAGCAGTGACTTCCGGGAAGTCAGTGGAATTTATTTAGCAGGCACTTCCGTGTACACTGCAGTGTGAAGGTAGGTTCTGTTACTGAGGACCCAGACCCAGCCAGGGCTGTTGGAAGTCTGACTTAAGCATCCTAGACTATGTTCTATGGGACATTTAGAATCTGAAGCAGAAACTAGTTAACTCTTACCTGCAAAAAGCCACTAGGATCATTTTCCTTAATCACCTCCAAGCAGTACTCCATGAGACCTGTGGTCTGGCGCAATTTCACTGTGCAGTGAGAGATCTGATCTCGAACCACCTAGGATTAAAAAGACAACAGAGCGGTCCAAGATGGCAGAGGGTAGAAGAGAAGCAAACTGGACCATTGGAAAGCTTCTTCAAACCAGAATCCATTCCATCCTGGAATGGAACTAAATTTATGAGAATCTTTTCTGGAAATGTCTGCTGTGGATAAGGACTCTGGAAGACAGACGCGATAAGATTCTCAAAGGAAACTGGTAACAGGACCCATCAGAAGGGAAGGCAGGTAGATTTTGGAACCCTAGATCTGGTGACCTTGGTGCATCAACGAACACCTTCCAAAGGTCCCCCTGCCCTGCGCTTTTCTGTGAAGCTGACTCTCCCGTGCGGTTTGCTAGGGGTCTGTGGAGGAGCTATAGCTCCCCAAGATGTGGCTGCAGCTGTGCTTGGTGACACTGTCCACCTTCAGTGCCCTGTACGTTACTTTTAAAGAGCAGACATCACCATCTGAACCCAATTCCTTTCCCTTCCTGCCCCTCCACACAGCCAATTGTTCTGCATCTTTTTCCCTGCGTGGTTGGTGGGGGGACCTGGAGGGCCAAGGTGGAGCTGGGGAGAGAGAATGAGCTAATGACAAGCTGGAGAAAGAAGATGGATGCATAATTAAGTTTTAAGAATAACCCACTGAAACCACTGCCTCTTTCGGACAGCAATCGTAAAGGCTGCTCATTTGCCAAGCTGAGCCTGCTTTAACCTAAATAGGCATCTCTCTGAGCAAGTGGTTTTTGCTTCTAAGAAGTTGTCTGTGCTTAGCGATGAATGCATGACATTCCTTGAAAAGTTTTTTTCTTCAGAGGCATTTGTCATATGTGTCCGCTGCTCAGTAACCCAAATCTTGAATGCCTATATGTTTTTTTAATTTCCAAAGATGGGGTCCTGCCATGTCGCCCAAGCTGGTCTTGAATTCCTGGGCTCAAGCAATCCTCCTACCTTAGCCTCCAAGTAGCTGGGACTACACTGCACCTATCTTTGAATGGTTTTCGAAGTGTAAAATTGAAGAAGGGTTTTCCAGGAGCCATAATTACTCACATCCTCAATATTTATACTACTTTGCAAAAGCCTAAAAAATATCTAGTATTTTGGATTGTATGGATAATAGCCAAAAGAGAATCTAGTAATAATTATTTAAATATGTTCCCTGTTCCTTCTTTTCATTTTTGGTTATAAATTTATTTTCCATTAAAGATTATTTCATCCACTTTCCAAAACAAACAGGAAATAGATGAGAAAAAGCAAATACTCTTATCATTCTAATGTAAATTTTTAAAGTACTTTGACATTTCTTTTTAGTTTTTCTCTGGAACCAGACTTATCATTGCAGTCATTGTATATGACAGTTTTACCTTCCCTTTCCCCCAACTTAATACTGTATCACAGGCATTTTTCATGTTGCCACCATCAATAGCTACCATGTTGCCACCATCAATGGCTACCAAAATATCCCATTGAATGGGTAATCTTAATTTGCTTAATCATTCCTGTTCTCTTATTATTGGACATTTAATTTCTATCTAATATTTTGACAACTCATTCATTCATTATTTCTGATTTTTTTGTTTCTAATGTTTTACTGTGGCAAAATATACACAGCATGGCATTTTCCATTGTAACCATTTTCAAGTATGTAATTCTGTGGCATTAAGTACTTTCACGTTATTGTGGAACTATCACCACCGTCCATCTCCAGAACTTTTTCATCTTCCCAAATTGAAACTCTGAACCCATTAAACAACATCCCCATTTCCCCTTCCTCCCAGCCCCTGGCAACCACCATTCTACTTCCTTTCTCTATGAATTTCACTATGCTAAGAACCCTTACATAAGTGCAATCATATAATATTTGTCCTTTTGTGACTGGCTTATTTTGCTTAGCATAATGTCTTTGAGATTCAACCATGTTGTAGCATGTGTCAAAATTTTCATCTTAAGAGCAAATAACACTTCGATGTATGTATACCGTATTTTCTTTATCCATTCACCCATTGATGAATACTTTTGGCTACTGTGAATAAAGTTATTATAAACACGAGTGTACAAATATCTTTGTAAATCTCTGCTTTCATTTCTTTGCGGTATTATACCCTGAGGTGGAGTTGCTGGATTGTGTGGTAATGCTACGTTTAAGTTTTTGAGGAATCACCATACCATTTTCCATGGCAGCTGTACCATTTTACATTCCCACAGCAATGCACAAGGATTTCAATTTCTCCACATCCTCACCCACACTTATTATTTTCTGATTTTTTAAAAATACAGCCATCGTAAATGTGTAAAGTGGTATCTCATTGTGGTTTCAATTTGCATTTCCCTAATGACTGGTGATGCTGAGCATCTTTTCATATATTTATTGGCCATTTGTGTAGCCTCACTGCTAATCAGGTCTTTGTACATTTTTAAAATTGGGTGTTGTTGTTGTTGAGTTGTAGGAATTCTTATATATATTCTGGATATCAATCTCTTATCAGATATATGATTTTCAAATATTTCTTACTGTTGCGTGGGTTGCCTTTTCACTGCTTGTGTCCTGTAAGACATAAATATTTCCAACTTACTTATATTTTGTTTCCTTTGCTTTTGGTGTCATATCTGAGAAATCATTGCCAATTCCAGTGTCCCAAAGGTTTCCCCCTGTGTTTTCTCCCAAGAGTTTATAGTTTTAGGTTTTGTATTTAGTTCTTTGATCTATTATGAGGTAATTTTTGGATACGGAGTTAAGTAAGCGTCTAACTTCATTTTTTTTTTTTTTTTTTTTTTGCATGTGGATATCCAATTTTCCCCACACCACTTATTAAAAACACTGCCTTTTTCCCATTAGCACCCTTGTGAAAAATTATTTGAGCCAGTATGTAAGAGTTTATTTCTGGATTCTATTCTATTACAGTGGGTCTATATATGTGTCTTTAGCCAGCATCCACTATTTTGATCATTGCAGCTTTATAATAAGTTTTGAAGTCAGGAAATGTAAGAACTTCAAGTCTGTCCTTCTTTTTCAAGATTGTTTTGGCTATTTACATTGCCCGATTTTCTGATAGATGATTTGTTACTGCTTTTTAACTTTTAATAATAATTAAAAAGGAAAATAAAATGTAGGATTTAAAATCTCTTTATTGTCACTGGTGAAAGGAACCAACTTTGATGGAAAGATTATTTTTGTGAGTTTTGGGGGGATCAAATTTAAAATTCACTAGTTGATTTATTTTCTTCTGACATCCAGTATGCCTGACAACCACCACCACCATGGTCTGGGCTCAATAAATACCAATTATTTTATTTTTTTATTCAGAAAATAACAGGAAGATGAGGCTTCCATTTCTTGGGGAGGAAAACCCCAGAAGTAAAACACTTAAAAATTAAAGAGAGGTGACCTACAGCTAATATGCTATTCCCCTCTGCTGTATGAGGCTGAACTAACTTGTTTCCAGGATGACATTTTTATATTTTGGTAGCCAGTGTATTGGTGCTGCTAGGTAGCAGACACCTCCACAGCCATCATTTCATTATCCAAATGACATCTGCCCTTGACTACTGCCCTGGAAGTCTGAATAACAAGGACAGATAGAATCTGAGCACTATAACCCAGAGTCAGTCTGTTTTTGAGATAAAATAGACTGAACGGTTGTGTTTCCTTTCCAGAGGATTCAGTTCAATGATGTATTAATGTACTGAAATACATTACTCAGTCCTTATAAAATTCCATGTTTGCTTCTATAAATTTCCTTATCAAGTATGGTTTATTGGGTGCTAAAGGAGCTATCTGAGTGTTGGAGCTCTCTGCTGACTCTTAAGAAGCTTAATTGTTGCACTGCCAAAGAGCCGGGGAGTTTCAGCAGGGGTTTGCCCTTGGCTCCTGCATTCTATGACTCAAGCTCCTTGGAAGGACTCAATATTCTTGAGTTCCTGGCTCTCAACCCCTCACTCTTGCTACAGTTGATTTTGGTCTACCTTTTTACATTTTAATGAACCATTCACAATGATCACAATAGCCTGTGATAAAATCACTGCTAAAAATTGAACTATGGGGTTCCCAAAGAAGCATTTTGGGTGCCCTGTAATTAACTTAGAGTTTCTGAATTAATTTAGCAAGATTTCCCACATTATAGAAATCAGTCGGATTATCTTAAATCAGATCTTTTAAGAGTATAAATACTTTCTCTCTAGCTGTCTTTATCAACTCTCTTACTTGCTACCTTCTTCAACCTGCGTTATTCATACCACATTTTGTGATCATTTATTTCTACATTGAGTTTTTCATAGAAAATGATTCCTGGAAGCCAGGCCACCTCACTGTTGTCTTTGAATGACACATTTCTGTGCTTTGGCTCTGACGTGCCAGCGAACCCCGTGGCATCACGTGTGCAGCGGGCTGGATTCAAGAGGTCCTTTTCTCAGGGACAGAGCAAGCTGCAGAAATGACACAAATAAGGCCTGGGAGAACAGTTTTCCTGTTTTCATCTGCACTAAAGCCTAAACCAGCTCCCACAGGACAGTGAATTAATCTGTAGTCCACAGTTTCAGAGAAGGTTTTTAAAATTTTATCAGCAGAGCCACCATCTGTTCTGGATGGCAAATGCCTACTGATCATTTGAACAGTTTTATTTTGTTAAGTGGCAAATTTATAAGGTCATTTCTTGGGTCAGGATATGACACTGATACTTATTTGTTAAAGGAGAGTCTGAAGGACTGTTGTTTCCCTTTGAATTCTCAGACATTGTCAGTAGCACAGAGCAACCCAGGAGAGAGTATACAACAAGTTTTGTCCTGCCTGTCCACAATTACATTCCCATCACTAACAGACCAATCTCCTTCCTCCCGGCAGTTCATGTGACACAACCAGAAGCAAGACCTGAGGTTAACTAAGGGGAATTTCATTCCTAACCCAACCATGACCTTCCTCCACCTCCATTTACCTCTCCATTTTACATGTGGTTCTTTTAACATTTTTCTTTATCCTTTTTAAATAAATGCTTTTTTTTTCTTTTCTTTTCTTTCTTTTTTTCTTTCTCTTTTTTCTTTTTTTCTTTTTTTTTTGAGATAGGGTCTCACTCTGTCTCCCAGGCTGGAGTGCAGTGGCACACTCACAGTTTACCACAGCCTCAACCTCCTGGGCTCAAGTGATCTTCCCACCTCAGTCTCCCTAGTAGCTGGGACTACAGGCACATACCATCACATCTGGCTAATGTGTATATTTTTGGTAGATATGAGATTTTGCCATGTCATCCAGGCTGCTCTTGGGCTCAAGTGATCCTCTCGCCTTGGCCCCCCAAAGTGTTGGGATTACAGGCGTGAGCCACCGCACCTGGCCAATGCTTTTTCCTATAGTACTCTCTCATCATACGCTTTGTTGGGATATCACTAATGAACTACAGCCTAAGTAAACACTAACATTCTTTCTCTATTTCAAAAAGTTCTTTCTTAAATATAAGCTATGCCTTCCCATTATAGTTTAAAACAATTTCCCCTAAGCATAAGGTAATCCTTTAATCCTTTTCGTTTAAGGTCCGGTACAGTTGTCTTCTCAGTACCTGTGGGGGATTGATTCCACGATTCCCTGAGGATGCCAAAATCCACAGATGCTCAAGTCCCTCATATAAAATGGCATAGTATCGGCATATAACCTATGCACATCCTTCTATACACTTTAAATCATCTCTAGATTATTTGTAATACCTAATACAATGTAAATAGGTATTATGTTTTATTGTTTAGGGCAGGGGTCCCTGACCCCCGGGCCGTGGACTGGCACTGGTCTGTGGCCTGTTAGGAACTGGGCTGCACAGCAGGAGGTGAGTGGCAGGCCACCTCCTTTCAGATCAGCAGTGGCATTAGATTCTCATAGGAGCAGGAACCCTACTGTGAACTGTGCATGCAAGGGATCTAGGTTGCCCGCTCCTTATGAGAATCTAATGCCTGATGATCTGAGGTGAAACAGTTTCATCCCCAAACCATTCCTCCCACCCCCCACTCCCCTGCAGCTCTCTCTCTAATAATATTAATAATAACATCATATTATTAATAACATTAATTATGCTAATTAACACAATATTAATTATATTATTAATAACATAACATTAATGATACTATGCCATTTTATATCAGTGACTTGAGTATCTGTGGATTTTGGCATCTGCAGGGAATCGTGGAATCAGTCCCCCACAGATACTGAGGAGATAACTGTATTCCATGGAAGACAATTGTCTTCCATGAAACTGGTCCCTAGTGCTGAAGAGGTTGGGAACCACTGGTTTAAGGAATAATAAGGAAAAGTCTGTATGTGTTCAGGAGAGACTTTTGTTTTCAAACATTTTCAATCCATTGTTGGTTGAATTCATGGATGCAAAATTCATGGATATGGAGGGCTGACTGTACTTTTAAGATGCAAGCTTGAAGAGTTTGTTCTCCATGGGTCCTTTTGATCAGGAGGGAGTTTCTATGTGTCCTGTCGTGTCCTAAAGCATGATGACCAACTGATGCTTTGAATTAACTGTGTGAATTAAAGGTGAAGTGCTTTGGCTATTAGATCTTTCCAGTAAAATAAAAGAATTCTCCTGTTTTTTTTTCCAAGAGTAGAATATTATCTACCATATCATTGTCACATTCACTAAAACTTAGAGCATTTAACTTAAGAAAGAGCATCTTAAATTTCTCACATGCTACTACTCTCCCCCATAGTTTAAAGCAAATATTTTCCCCATTCTCTGGATACCACCTTCTATACTAATGTTATTAATTTACCCACACTGGCAACTCATCATTTCAAAGGCAAGTCCGAGGCTTTGAGTTTTTAATCAAGAAAAGGATCATTTAGGCCTTTAAATAAAACACACACCTGTTTTTAGCAAGTCTTGAGGTTTTTAATAGTAAAGCTGTGAAATTTCTCTTCTAGAAGTGTGAATATCACCAATGCTTTATCAATAAACATGGAGTGGAATATGCAAAGCATGCTCTTAATGTATAGAATACTGTATCCCCATACAGAGAAGTTAATGAAAGAAGAAATTCAAGACATTGGGAGAGAGAAGCATATTGGGCAGTCCCAACCACACAGGAGAACATTTACCACTGAAGGCGGGTTGCAATAAGAGTGAAGCAGTATGATGTGTTGTAGGATGTGAAGTGTAGCAAGGTATAGTGGATTACTCCATCCTCCTCAAAGTATGAGTTAGGTGCCTTCTGGAGGTAAGAGGTGTCACCTGTATCTGGGTTGAGGCAAAGAGTACTAAGGAAGTTCTGAGACTGACTTTGATTGGCATTGCCAAAGTGAGTAGGGAGCTGTTCAGGGGTGTGACCCCTAACTAAGAGGAACTCCAGCTGTGTGGAGGGCTTCCTCGTGATTCCATGGGTAGCCTGGGTACTCTATGCCATGTCTCTATCACAAGTCTCTATCACAAGTCTTTCTTGGGATTTTTGCTCCTACATGGTGGGAAGCAGAAGACTGCAAAATAATGCCAAATGAAACTCTGAAAGGAATTCATCATTCATGATGGGCTTGTAATTAATCATAATTGTGGTTAAATAATTAGAACTGGTTTCTACAGACTTCTGCTGAGGGCAACTGAAGGCTTCAAGTTGTTCCAGTGTGCCTAATTTTTCCAAATGTCTTCATTGTAATGGGATAACTGAGTTATTTGTCATTAGTTTTACAGGGATTGAGGTGGTTCTTGGCTTGAATTAGTTGCTTTTTCTTTCTAGTAATGACTGTAGCCAGTCAAATGGCATATATTTTTAATTTTTTTGTGAGCTGGAATTGTCTTCCTTCCTTCCTTCCTTCCTTTCTCCCTCTCTCTTTCTCTCCCTCCCTTTTTTCTTTCCCTCTCTTTCCTTCTTTCTTTCCTTCCTCCCTCCTCCTTTCCTTCCTTTCCTTTCCTTTCCCTCTTTCTCTTTTTTTCTTTCTTTCTTTCTCTTTCTTTCTTTCTCTTTTCTTTCTTTCTCTCTTTCTTTCTTTCTTCCTCCCTTTCTTCCTTTCTCTCTTTCTCTCTCTCTCTCTTTCTCCCCCCTCTTTCTTTCTTTTCTTTCTTTCTTTCCTCTCTCTCATCTGAATCAAAGGATTATTTGCCTGTTATAAAACAATGACAAAATAGCTGCAGTAAGCAGTTCATATGCCAATAATATCCATAATGTAAATTTGTGTTCTTAATATGCAATATAATTAATTTTTGGCAAACATAATGGGATCATAACAGGCAATACATGGTAAATAATAACAAAGATAATGGTGAAAATAATGATAATTATTCTAACAAAATGCAAAGGTTACACTAGGCCTCAAAATCAAGCATTCTACAGATAACTACAATTGGCATACAGAGGTCCTCAGTAAATATTAATATGAAGACTGTGTAACATGGTAAGCTTTATCATCAGCCCTCAGCATCCTTGCTGAATAATTTTGTTGGTATGTTAAATTTACCAACCACACATGGTAACTGAAAACTAGAATTTTTCCCCAGAATCATTTGGAATAACTGTAACATTTTTTTCTTTCAGAGGATCTTAGAGTTCAAAGGTAATCAAGAAAATACATATTGCCTCTTACTATTCAATGTGTGAATTCATTCTAAAATATTAGAGAGCACACATTTAAGACAATTTCAGAGTTACGTCAAATTGTGAATGTTACATAAACAAAAATAATTTCTAGATATGTCTTTGGGCTTATCAAGAGAAAGTGGCATATGTAAAGTTTCTGAAGAAAGCATAGATCTCATTAATGGCACAATTTAGTTTAAGTGTTGTCATAAATCCCCTGCAAGGAGCACAGACAGGAAATTTAAGGCTTTCTTCAGCTACAGCAGACCTGGGAAGGATGTTAACACAATGGACAGACCAAGACAAAACACCCGGGGGTCCAGCGGGGGTACAGTGTGCGCTGCTGGCTGTTGGAATATTGCCCAAGTAGCTCCAAATAAGAGTTAGTAATATTTTTCTTGGAAGCTCAAAAACACTTCTTCCCTCAGTAGCTTTCTGACATTCGCATTAGTTCACCACATTTGGAAAACAGATATTTGGTTCCTAGCATTTTATCAAACCACAGAGTAGGATTAACTATAATTTACATTTCAAACAGTTTTCCTCAAACATGTCCACATCTGCATATGTCTCAGAAGCTGTTTTGTTTTTGTTAGCTCACCAAACTTTGTGAACTATTTTATACAATGATCAATTACGAATTCATGCCAGTAAAGAATCTCTCAGGTTCATGGATAATAACACCAGTGTATGGGCTAATTCTAGACTATGGACTATGGTATTATAGAAAATAAGCCCCTGGAAACTCTTCTTCAGTGTGTTGAATGAAACCATATTTCCAGTCATTCTCTCTCGATCACAACATAATAGTTAATATACATTAAAGATTGTGCTAAGTGCTTTGCAATGCCCTGTGAAGTATCACTTCTAGCCTTATTTTACAAAGAGATGAAATAAATTTTTGAGTCACAGACTCGCTCAAGGTGAGAAACCTAGTAAGTGAGAAAGTGTGTCCTCTCACCCCAGCCTCTATGACACAGAACATGGGCTCTTTACCATTCAGTTCCATCTTACTTCAGAACCAGAACTATTAAATCTGTTCAAGCAATCAGTGCTTTCAGAGAGGGACATGAGTAGATTATAAAGACTGTGTAAATACACACTCACTTTCCAGCATCCTTAGTTTTTTGGATTGCTCTAGGAGAGAGATGCCAGAAAAATACACACACAATTCCTCTCTTTGTCAGCAAAAAGCAGGCCCTCAGAGAACTCAGCCAAAGGGAAGCGGAAGAACATAAGATTACCCCTGCAGGACAGTGAGTGATGGGTTAGCCAACAAAGATAGAAAGAAGTACTGTGCTTGGCAAGTGATGTCTATAAAAGGCCAGTCTTTTCTCACAAACCTGAGTAGCAACAAAAGTGACAAGAAAGGGAAAAGGCAGGGGGAGAGAAGCAGAGCGAGCGAGCCGTGGAGGCCTGTATCAGTGGTCATGATGGTGTGAGTGGCACTGGTGGCTGTTTTTGGAAGCAATGACAGATATAATCAGCTGAAAACAGCAGAGAAACAAATCACTCGTGACAGAAGACAGAACAGCTTTGCTGCTGTGGGGGATAGCCAGCCACCTGTCTCTGGTTTCTGCAGTCCTTTGAGGTCTGGGCAGGAAACTCCAGCCTGGGCAGGGTGGAATGAGGGCAGGCAGCTGCCTCTGCTCAGCAGCCCCCAAATGCATCCGCATGCCCTGCCGGGGCAGCCCAGCTAGTACAGATGGACCATCAGAGGAGGGAAGAGGACATAGTCACGCGATGTGGCATCCCAGGGATGCGTGAAAGCCATTCCTGGGCAATGACATCTGCAGCCACAGCACAGTCCTTAACTGATTTTCTCACAGTCCTGTTCTGCAGAGGCAGCACGGAGCAGGAGGGCAAAGGGGGCTTCTCATGCCTTCTGCCATTCTTTGATAGGGATAAATGATGCATTCTCAATCGTCAAAAAATTCCCCCTTCCCTCCAGATTGCTGCCTTTATGTCTCTCCCATATAGAAAAGCTGGAGTTGCCCTACCATCACCATGGGACTGCCGCAAACTTCACCATATTCTTTTAAAAAGTGCCGGGAAGTGTTTGCAATGTTTCAAAAAAGACATTTCCATTAAGAAAAAAATTAAAATGTTACGGCTAGGTACTTAAATAGTTGGTCCACTATTTAGTGGGGCAAACTGTTCAGTTTCATTTCCCAAAGACATTTGTGGTTTTATTTTATACAGTTCTATGTGATTCAAATGATATTTTGAGGACTGCTATAACAATAAAAGTTCGGGTTTCTGAAGGGTGCTCAAATTGAAGGGCTACAGTGACAGTTTTTTAGCCATGTTAGGCCAGGTGCTGGATACAGAAAACATCCATTGGTCCTCAGGCCTAACCGGATGGACCAAGACCACAGTGCACATGTGCTAATCACCCTCTTCTTCCCTGACAGCTTTGCCGATTCCTGCAGGTAGGAATGTAAGTGGTCATTAACACACACTTCCTATAATTTGGACTGCTCAGGTGCCAGCTCTTGTTACTCTGTGACCATTTTAGCTGCAAGTAATTTTGCCCTGTCACAACTTCTGTGACATTGGGCACCTCTCTCCTGGAAGCCCACTCTCTACCTGTGTTGGGGTCAGCTGTGGGTATAACTTATCTCTTCCATTGAACTGTAAACTCCATAAGCGCGGGACTCCTTCTGAGCCACCTTCATTTCCCTCCCTCCTCCTGCTCCCCTGCCCAGCACTATGAGCATATGGCCAGACCTCATTTCCCCCTTCATCCTAAGCCATGCCAATACTGCACACTACATACCCACCACCCGCCAGTAGCCACTCTGAGGCCTGCTGGCCACATGTGTGGGCCTCAGCTGATTGTCTACTGCTGGACCCCTTCTGGTTTGGTCTTCTCATCCACTCATCCTTCCTCTCACATCTTGTTGCCCTGAACCAATGGGGCGATAGATGGAATATCAGATGTCTCCTAGAGGACCAGTCCTGCCAATAGGGTCCCATTCTTATAGCCAATTGATTCCACCGTGTCATGACAAAATTTTGTGCAGCTTCCAACTGTAAAATTCACTTGAGAAGTTAAGACAAATCATGTTGATTTTCTAGAAAGTACAGATTTTATTTCTCAATTCAAAAGTACATTTTTGCCTCTGTATGGCCATTCTATCTAAAATTTCCACCCCCATCCCCAGTACTCACTATCCTCTTATCCTACTTTTAAAATTTTTCTTAGCATTTTTTTACTAATGTACTCCACATTTTACGTACTTATTGCTATGGTTTGAATATATCCTCCAAAACCCATGTTGAAATTTAATTGCCATTATAAAAGTATTAAGAGGTGGAGCCTTTAAGGAGTGATTAGGACATGAGGCCCCTGCCTTCATGAATGGATGAATGCTATTATCTTGGGGGAGGGTTAATTATCATGGGAGTGGGCTCCCACTTAAAGATTGAAGTTTGGCCCTTATTCTCTTGTTTCCCATGCTCGCCTGTCCTTCTGCCTTATGCCATGGGATGATGCAGCATGAGGGCCCTCACCAGAAGCCAACACCATGCTTTTGGACTTCCCAGCCTCCAGAACCAAGAGCTAAATATAATTCAATTATTTATAATCACCCAGTCTGTGGGATTCTGTTATACCAACATAAAATGGAAGAAGACACTTATTTATTATTTATCCCTCCTGATAGAATGTAAGTTGCGTAAAGGCAAGAATTTTGATTTATTTATTATTCCTACGTCCACAGCAGTTCCTGGCCGAGAAAAGTCACTGAACAAACATTATTTGGGTAAATGAAGGAGTAGGTAGTGAATGAAGGGATGTGCCTGCTCCTTTCTGGCCAGACCACTGGCTACCCAAGGCTGTGGGCATCCTCTCCTCCTGTCCATGGGAAGGAATTCTCCCAGCCTGTCCATCATGCCTCCCGGGAGCCTGGCTTGTTGGCTTTATGCTCTTCCCATGATGCAGTACTTACCTTCAGCTTGTGCTCATGCTCCTTGTTGACGCGGGCCAGCAGCTGGGCTTTTCTTCTGTTGAGGGCATCGATGAGGGCATCGCATTGGGCCACCAGACAGGCTTCAAACTCCACACTGTTCTCCTGTGTAATAGAGCACATTTCTCAACTGCAAGGTGCTGGGTGCCTCAGGCTGCCAGAGAAAACAGAGCTCCCCCATCCTGCTGAAGGGAATGAAAAGGAACTCTGTCCACAATGCACATTTGGTAATTTTTAAAAAAATAACTGGATAAACTTTATTCTACACTGGTCATGTTTTGCTTTAAATTTAGATTAAAAGGATAAATATTTATTGCTTAAATTTATCAAAAGGAAATCATCTCCACAATTTGAATTATTTTAAGTAAAACAAAGCTTTAGTTTACAGAGTTGTGTATCAATGCTTTTGAAGGCCACATATGTCCAGCTATGTGTGGTGGAAGCTGGCATTCAAAAAGGCAATGAGGAGGGAGTGGGGCATTGCTGAGGTATGAGAAATCATTAAATTTAAAGGAATAAAGAAGAAAAAGGATGGCACTGGTCTTCAATGTTAACAATAATCCAATGAGAACAGAAGTTTATAAGATACACGAATAATGGGTAAAAGTACTTGCCCCTTTCATTAAGGAAAGCAAATAGTAGGCAGACAAAAACAATCAATGTGTGTAACAGGGATCACCCTGCCATAAAAATCAGATATGACCCAACACCTTGCAGCGGAAAGGCAACTTCATGCTAAATGAATTATAGCTTCCCTTTGATGTTTAAATTAAATGCTGGATATAACATTTTTATTTGATTTAAATCTGTACATGCCATAAACATTTATTTCAAGCAATTCTTTCAATGAGTTATACTCTGTTATTAAGGATAAGCCTTTCAATGAGTAACATACGCAATTGTGATTCTTAAACCATAATCTGAAAAAAAAAGTAATTTACAGTAAATGAAAGCTAAATACTCACATATACATTAGTAGTACTTAAAAAACACCACCCAGTTGAGGAAACTGTAAACTTTTGGGGGCTGGCAAGGAAGGCACAATTTTAATTTATTTAAGGCACAAATTTTAATTTATTACCAAAGTCATAAAGAACTGTGGCTCTTTATATAATAATCAACTGGTAGGCATTTAGTAATTGTTTTCAAATGCAAGGTCTTCGTATAAGGAATGTGTTAGTGATTGCTTGAGCAACACTAAATTTTGGCTTTCAAGGCAATTGCTTTTGAACTCTCAGAGAAGGCCCTTGGAAAACATCATTTAAGAGCTCTCTGTGCCACATGAAGGGTAATATTGGAGGGTGGGGTGAGGGCAAACCTTCCCCTTGTAAGCTCTGTCACTGATTTAGAGCAGAAAGAAAGCTTTGCTCTGATGAAGAGGCCCGGGCAGAAGCAAGCCTGGGGCTGCACATTTTATGCCAGCAGAGTAAAGAAAGAACTGATTGATAAACTCTATTGCTTTGGAAAAC
This sequence comes from Chlorocebus sabaeus, assembly GCF_047675955.1. Lineage (NCBI taxonomy): Eukaryota > Metazoa > Chordata > Mammalia > Primates > Cercopithecidae > Chlorocebus > Chlorocebus sabaeus. Next base: position 27,510,027 of record NC_132927.1, read on the forward strand.
AGAAGGAAGTATACAAAACTGCTAGGCTGTTAGGGAATCAAAAGTTTAACATGGGCAAGTGTGCCAAAAAAAGGCAAAGAAATTAGTGTGTAATTCTTTGAAAGGGTGGCTTACATTTAAAAATCCATTTCTGCCTTGACATGGTTAAATATGAACTTAGTCAACTTACTGGAGGCCAGGTTATTTCTGTGAGACAAACCTCAAAACATAAGAATGCTAAACAGTACACAGGGTCATTATTTTAGTGTTTCATACAGTCTATGGTTTTTCTCCTTCAGCTACAGTGGAGAATTTATGAGCTCTTAAATGCTGGTTGAACTGCTGGTCATTGTGTCTAGATAAAGCAATCTGAAATTGAAGTTGCCAGGGGATCATGGTTGAAAAATATTTAAATGTCTAAGCAGAGGAGAAGCATTATTGTGTGTCAGGGAAGAAGAAAAGAAGAAAGAAGGGCAGAAAGGGAGGAAGAAAAAAGAGGAAGAAGGAACAAGGGAGGAATGAAAAAGAAAACAAAGGCAGGCAGGAAGGAAATAAAGGAAGGAAGAAAAGAAGAGAAAACCGTGACCTGTTACCATTAAATGATACAATTATTACAAGGTGTTTCGGAAACCTACAGGGCTTTACCAACTCAGCAATAAGAATCCTGAATTTACAAAGAAACAGGCCTCTTTCTGAATATTCAGTAGTAGAGAATTAGGACCTCAGTGTGGAAGACAGGAACCAGTTGGAAAATCAGGCTGTGTTTACGGCTTGTTGGCAAAAAGCAACTACCTTAAGAAGGGGTATCTTTGAAGCTGATCTCTGTGTGTGTTTGTATGTAAAGAACAACAACAACAACAAAGTAGGAATTTTCCCACAACACATAAAAGTCAAAGAGGAGAAGGAAACTCTCCCGCCACACAGTTACATATTAACCCACGGGTTTCCTTGTGTCCCAGGTAACACCCGTACCTGGATCTGCTGGACCATGTTGCGGAGTTGTACCAGAAACTCCTTGGCTTCTTTGGCCCTGTCTGACAGTCCGTTCAGCGCCTGGGAGAGCTGGCTCTGCAAAGACAAAGAAGGAAGCCATGAAGCTGTAATCACAGGAAGCAGCAACAAGGCCACACAGGTGTTTTCAGTGAGACTCAAAACTGGAGAGTCATCAACCTCCTCAGATTCCTCTTGTCTGAGGTTAGACCTTTATGCTGGCATTTGTACGGGTAGATTCTGGTGTCCAAACTCCCTGGGCTCCTGAGTAGTTTCTCCTTGGAAGCAGTGAACACTTCTGGCCACAGCAGTCAAAGGCCCTCACCAGACAATATCAATCTAGAATTTCTTCATCTCCTTCAATGATTAACTAAGCAATCATTTATTGAATACATATTATTTGCTAAGGACTAAAAAAGAAAAACAAAATAGTGAGTCAGATGATCTAATTCTTATCAATGTTACTTAGCACCAAGGGCTATTGGTCTGGGATTAGGGCAGAAAGAATGAAGACAGTCAATAACAGGATGAAGGAAGGGGTAGGTATTGGTGTGATCCTCTTTGACCACTTAAATATAATCACAAATTCAAAGGGCAGGACGACATTCCACTCCCGCCTCATCCATGTCCTCTTCCTTCTCCCAAGTACAGCCGTGCTGCCCTGGCACATTTGTGTCCTTTCCACACTAGCCTCCTACACCAAGGCTTACTCTCTTTCTTTCTTCCCACACCACCCCAACCATATGAGGAGGCAGTTCTGCTGGGTTGGCAAGGTGTCCAGGTAGGTACTTGCTCTTCCAGCTTCCTCGTCTGCTGGGGTGGCCATGGTACACAATCCTGATGGACGAGACCTAAGTGGAAGTCTGCTGGGGACTGAAGGGGTCTGGGAAAGCTTTTGTGTTTCTGCTGATACGGAACCACTGTGATTGATGCAGCCTCTCTCCTGTGGTTCCTGACTTTAGGATGGATGTGATGTCTTCTGGCTCACATGAGGAGAAGGCCAATAGGGTATGGGTGGAGGGATGGGAGGGGAAGGAGCCGGGTTCTGACGGCATCTTTGAGCAGCTGAGCCAGCACCTGAAACCTTCACCACTAGCTTTCTTGTTATGCGAGAACAATTAACTCCTATTTAAGTCACTGTTCTGGAGTTTTCTATTGCTAGCAGGAATTTATATCAAGTATCACTGTACTTGATACAAATTTCTTCCCCTCCCAGCAGTCTGGGTCTACCCTTCTGTACCTCAGGTACAGAGACAGACTCCCTTTCCTGCACTGCCTTCTTCGCAAACTAAAGCCTATTCTCCTTGCCAACACAATGATTCATCTACCCTTTCCTTTCTGTAAAAGGACAGAACCTTAAAATTATATCTCTTGGTGCTGTGAATGCTTTTCTCTTATATTTGTCTTTTAAATACAAAGTTGGACACCGACTGTCTAAAAATACGCACACCAAATGCTTGGTTGAGGCAATGTAGGATGGTAGAAAGAACACAGGCTTTGAAAGGTTGCAGATTCTCGCTCTATCCCCTACTAAGTGTGACCTTGAGAAAGTTACCTTTGTCTGAATTACTCCAATGGAAAAGGTGGAAAGAATAGTAATACTTTGTAGTTGGGTTATGGTGAGGGTTGAATGCATTAATCAATGTGAAAGCTCCTGCTAGTTAAAGGAATAATTCTGAATTCAGAAATGCCGCCAGTTACTGGCTGTTCAACCCTTTATACATAGTTTTACCTCATCCATAAAATGAGAGGAAGAGTACTATTCTTGGGTTTTGTGGGTATTGCATAAGATACTATATCTAAAGCCCAGAACCCTACTACCCTACTGGTGCACAGTGCATGATGCTTGCTGATTGTTAACTTTTTTTTTTTTTTTGAGACAGTGTCTCACTCTCTCACCCAGGCTGAAGTGCAATTGTGCGATCTTGGCTCACTGCAATCTCTGCCACCCGGGTTCAAGCAATTATCCTGACTCAGCCTCCTGAGTAGCTGGGATTACAGCAGTGCACCACCACACCGAGTGAATTTGGGTTTCTCCATGTTGGCCAGGCTGGTCTCGAACTCCTGACCTCAGGTGATCTGCCCATCTCGACCTTCCAAAGTGCTGGGATTACAGGTGTGAACCACCGCGCCTGACCAGCTGTTAACTCTTATTTGCTTTCTTCATTCTTGCTCACACAAACACCTGCTGACTGGGGGGATTCGCAGGACAGATTCCTGGAACATGGTCTGTTGGAGAACATTTTTGATCACCTGTACTTGGCTCTGTGTATTCAGGCTCCAAGAGGCAAGACCAACACAACTAAGATAAAGCTCAAAGTGAGCCTACAGCTGCAAAATTCTTTATGATTGGGTCTCAGCTACAACACTATTTGGAGTAAAAGTATCTCCTCAATAACTATTAATATTTCCAGGAGCCCAAGGGATAAAAGAGGGAAAAAAGGTCTCATTTGGAAGAGCAGGCAATAACATGAGATACATATTTTAAAGAAAAAAATTTTTTTCATTGTTACTTTAGAACTCATATCTTTTTTTTCCTGAATGAGTAAAAGTTTGCTGGACTACCATAGTTTTCTTCCTCTTTTTATTATAACCTATGTTTAGTAACCACACTTAGATGTTTCAGTACAGAAGCAAAATTGACTTGGTTACACAGAAGCAAAGCTGCCTGGCATCTTGTATTCCAACCTTGCAATTAATTGTGTCTGTATAAGTCAGACTTGATACCCATAAAGATTTTTTGACCACGTGCTGCTGTATACTTAGAAATACAATTATTCCTAGTAGTAGACAAAGAGTTCTGGTTCCATTTAGTCCCAGGATTTTATATGACAAAGCAATAAGTGAACTGCAAAAATCAATTTATTTCCAATTTCCTCTTTGTGTTTATGTTCAGTCCCAAGAATGCCTTCTACCCGGCTGTTGATTGTTCTGGTATTTGATAAACAATTGCATTATAAGATAAAGATCTAGAAATCATTCTCTTAAGCTTTGTCCACTTGTAGAAACTGAGGAGACAATGAAAAATCCTGGAAGACTATCAGTAGAAAGTGCTCTTATTGTAAGGATTTATATGCACACTGTTTTTATAGGATGGTGTTTTGATCACATTTATAAGCTCCATCTGATGTAGAAGAACATTATTATTGACTCATTTTGTTTCCCAGATGCATTTAAATTCCTACTCTGTGCTAACAAAGATGTTCTGTATTCAGGACCACAGAGCAGCGCTGGAAATTTATGACCAGAACAATGAAGATGCAAATATGTAGTACGTGTTTTCATCACGGCAGCTTTGGTGGTACAAGCAGTCATTTAAGGGAGAAAGGTACAGTTCTAAAGCTGTTTATAATGTCTAAGCAGTGACATTCAGATGTCTTGGATATTCGTTTTCTAGGTACTGAAAAGGTGTCATGATCTGAAGGTGAGTGAGAGGAGAAAAATGACGCAGTTGAAGCCCTGATCTTGTCAAGTTGTTCTCGGCTGGGAGCATGCTGAGGATCACCGAGGTCTCCCAGAAAGATGACAAGTTGTTCAAGCCTGAAGGAGAGAAACAAAGAACTCTGCCTCCTCCTTCCCTCCTTGTGTGGCTTTCACTCTCAGCTTCCACCCTGACCCTGGCTCCCCTTGCCTCCCCAGGAGGGAGAGATCAGGCACTTACCCTGGGAGAGACTGTGGAGGACGTTTCAGGACCTACTTCTCACTCTCAGCAAACGGGTAATGCAATTCAATCCATCCCGCCCAACACCTCACTTGCCCAAGCTGCTGAGCATGCTCAGGCAGAAGACAGTGTCTTCTTTCCATTTCCCACTGTAAACACTCTTCACCTGGCCTTTTCCCCTCAATTCACCACGAATATTGGATAGAGATAAACCGGGACAAATGAAAAGAAGCTTTCTGGCTGTCTGGGATCTGAAGTTACAGGCTCAGGATGGGTCAAAAAGGGTCATTCGAAGAGTTGGTACAAAATAGATGAGGCGGCAAACAAGCACTGGCAGCTTGATGGCCCAGAAAACGACCCAGCTGCCTCCCTGGGCGTGGGGCACCTTCTGGTGCTGTATCACAGTGCATGCCATTCAGGCACCGCAACACCGCTGGGCCCAGGAGCCAAAGCCCACTCCCGCTCCTTCCCAGGTTCAAAGGTAAATACAACACTCATGAAAACAGTGACCATTGATGTAGTGGGACTTTGAGGGAAGGCTGCCCAGGAGAATAACAGTTTTTCTAATGAAATATTGATCTCTGAGTCACATTACTCAGTGATTACTCATTGCCGGTTACTCAGTACATTACTGACATGGCACAATTAAAAAGTGTAAGAAAGAAATTCTAATAATTCTAATACATTGGTCATTTCTTATGAGCCAGGAACTCTGATGAGTGCTTTCAGTGCAATCCCAATCACCTCCCTGCCATTTTGCAGAGGTGCCAAGAGGATACCCCTGAGTGAAGGTTTCACCATTCACTTACAGAACAGCTGGAACACAAACCTCATGTGATGGCAAACTCATGCTCTTTGCTCCAGCCTCCCAAAAACAGAGAATTCTCTCACCCTCACAGGCCAAAACAATTGTTTAATTGTTTAATCCATGGTGAGAGCATGTACAACCAGAGAAGGTGAGTGGATGACTATGATTGATTATGAGGGGGTCTGATTATGCTTAGCAGCCAGATAGTACGTACATTACAGCATGACTAGTTAACCTATGAAACATTCAACTTTTTTCCTGCATGAAGTTTTCTGGTGAATTTGAAAAAGTCCCCTGACTAAGAGAGGAGTCTCACGGAGAAGGGAAAAAGCTTTGAATTCAGGTCCACTGCCAACTTTTTCAACTACTGGCCTAAGATCTTGGGCAGAAATCGGGTAAAGTGGGAATGAAGTAAAGGAAGGAGACCTCACAGAGTGACTGGTACTTGGGGAACCATCAAGCTGAGCTACCCAAGGGGCCTGATTCCCCTTCTAGGAAAAATTTCTATTCCTCCTGCCTGCACCTTTAGTGCCTGCAAGAATGGATCCCTTCTCTGGTTTCTCTGGTGCTGGAAGATCCTGGATATATCCCAACCCCAGTTCACTACAGTCAGATGGACAGGAGTCCTCCAAGACCAGCTGGTCTGGAGATGTCAACTTATCTCTAAGCCCAGCAAAGAGCTGGGGCAGTGAACAGGCTATGATTTGCAAAAGAGTAGCTGGGCCTGGGAATGGAAGCACACAGTATAGGGACAAAGGGTGTGTGTGTGTATGAGTGTGCATATGCATGTGAGTATGTGAAAGTCTATGTATATGTGGGTAAGAATGTGAGTTTATGAGTGTATAAGTGTGTAAGAATATGTATGCGTATATATGTGATTGTATGTGAGATACGCCATCAGTGGAGTATGGTGAGGCTCTTGGCTTTGGGCAAGGCTGGTATCAGAGGAATCTTATGGGTAGGGATTTGCTCCATTAAACTGCTGCTTATTGTTAATTGGTTGTAAGATTCAAGGCTGGCCGCGGTGGCTCATGCTTGTAATCCCAGCACTTTGGGAGGCAGAGGAAAGCGGATCATTTGAGGCCAGGGGTTCAAGATCAGCCTGGCCAACATGGTGAAACTTTGTCTCTACTAAAAATACAAAAAATTATCCAGGCATGGTGGCGGGTGCCTGTAATTCCAGCTACTCAGTTGGCCTAGGCTTGAGACTCACTTGAACCCGAGAGGCGGAAGTTGCAGTGAGCTGAGATTGCACCATTGTACTCCAGCCTGGGCAACAAGAATGAAACTGCTTCAAAAAAAAGAAAGGAAGGAAGGAAGGAAGATTCTATCCTTGACCAAGTTATAGCCAGGGTCCTCTGGGCCCTCTTCTCACTTAGGCCTCAACCTTGGCCTATAAAGACTTGAAGAAACACTGACACAGTTTCTAACAGCTCAAGGCTGAATTCCTAAGATGACCACAGCCTCCCTTAAAGTACCTGCCTGAAAAAATCCAAGGCTGCCAAAAGAATTTGATGTTGTTCCACTGAACACCTGAAGAAAGGGACTCTATCTGCCAGTCTCTGTGAGGGGGTAGGGGTCTAACTTCAATAAGCAGACGTTAGCAAACCCAGATGGATTTCATACAGACCAGTTTTCTCCTTTCTCATTTTTGGAATTTTTTCACTTCTGTGACTCTGAGCCCCTGCCCAATCCCTTTCCTATTCCCTCATTCCTCTGGTAAAATGCCCAGTTACCTCTGTACAAATCGAAGTTGAGTTCAGTTCATGATGTACTCTTTTCCCTGTTGCAACAGTATACTGATTAAAATCTGTCCTTTTTATGCATTAAAATCTGTCCTTACCACTTTAACCAGTGTCCAACTAGTTAGTGACAGTTGCTACCCCTGCCTCTGACCCAGGGAGAGCGGGGCAATCTCTGGGCAATGAGCTGACCCTTTAGCAGGCAAAAGTTACCTTGAAGGATAAGTGAGGGAGCACATCACTAAGGATGCAAATTCCTCTGCTTAAGCCAGCACATTTCTCATACACTAAACAAATCTCACCATTTTTATTGTGAACCTGACTCTATGAGCTGTGTGGAGGGTAGAAAGGAGGAGGACTCTGCTTTTATTCCAACACGCTATTACATAGAATCCCCTTTCCCATTCTTCGTTGTTAGACTTGCATGCCCAAGCACAGAAAAATTCACACCAAAAGCTAATGCATAGTGACATTTACCTCCTTTATAATAACAATTTAAGTCTAAACATACTGTTTCATTCTTTGAACCATAAAAAAAGTATCAGACATGCTATTATTCCATCAGATAGTAGCAACTGAGCCAGACAGAGCAATGGGGACCAACATGGCATTGGAGTTAATAGGATAGACTTCAAAGTCAGATGGACTTGAGTTTCAATGGTGGCATTTCACTAGTTGTGTGATCATGGACCTATTACCTAACCGTAGTGAATACTGTGGTGCTCTACCCAGAATATTCTCTCAAAGACTATGCATCCTTCTCCCAGCTGCAGGGAATATCAGCTGTTGATAGATGACATTAGGAATTGCTCTTGGCCACAGGGAACTAACTGCCTTACTCAAAGCTACGTCCCCTTCTGGGGATGTCCCATGGCAAGTGAATGGCTGGGGCCCCCTTGCTTCAATTTTGGGACAACCCTGAAGAACCATCCCAGATCTAGAACTTCTAGTTGGATTGGTTGAGGTCATTGTAGGTTAGCTTCAGCCTCAGTTCAATCCTGGCTTCCTCACTTCCAGGTGAATCTACCAAGAGCACTCAACAACTAACCATCTCTCAAGAGTCTGTGTCCAGGGAACCCAATCTAAAATATTAAGTTTCAGTTTCCTCGTCTGCAACATGGGGATAATAACAGAACCTACATCATAGGACTACCATGAGGATTACATGAAATCACGTATATAAAGTTCTACACAATGTCTAGCATATTGTTAAAATTCAATAAGTAGTACAGGTTGAATATCCCTGTTTTGAAAATCCAAAATCTGAAATATTTCAATGAACATTTCCTTTGAGCATCTTGTCAGCACTCAGAAAGTTGGGAATTTTGGAGCACTTCAGATTTTAGATTTTTGGATTAGTGATCCTCCACTGGTAAGTAAAATGTAAATATACCAGAATCTGCAAAACTCAAAGTCTGAAACACTACTGGTCCTAATCATTTTGGATAAGAGATACTCAACCAATGTTACTTTTATTTATTTATTTTTGAGATGGAGTCTTGCTCTCTTGCCCAGGCTGGAGTGCAGTGGTACGATCTCAGCTCACTGCAACTTCTGCCTCCCAGGTTCAAGAGATTCTCCTGCCTCAGCCTCCTGAGAAGCTGGGACTACAGGTGTGCGCCACCGCACCCAGCTAATTTTTGTATTTTTAGTAGAGACGAGGTTTCACCATATTGGTCATGCTGGTCTTGAACTCCTGACCTTGTGATCTTCCATGCCTCGGCCTCCCAAAGGGCTGGGATAACAGGTGTGAGCCACTGTGCCTGGCCCAGTGATATTTTTGTAGTAAGAATAAAGTTAAAATATATATACATAAATCAGTAAAACACTCTTGTCATACCACGTCTTGACTTAGGGTTTGGTCAACTACAATTATTCAAACAGTGAGGTAGACTGTAGTATTGTTCAGAACAATTTGCTCTGGCCCCATTTTGTCACATGACTTGCAGTGCCTCCTGCAGATGGAGCATGTGTCCCTACCCCCTTGTCATCCTTGGTCATATGGTTTGCTTTTTAGCCTAAAGAGGCACTGTGATTTTCTGCTAGCTCTTTTGCTCTTCCTCTTTGTCACAAGAATCAGTGGTGTGCTGATAAACCAGCTCTCAAAAAACAAAAATCAAAACAAATTTTTATTTGTAGAAATCATCTATTTATTTTAGAATATTATGGATCCAGCAGATAAATAATAAACAAGAATACAGGTTATCTGGATAATGCAATTAACAAGTTCAGTTGTATTTATATGAATGTGTTCCAAAGGTTTATATTATGCATATTCTCTTTATGTTATATATAGAAGAGAATATACCCCTTGAATGTTTACCAAAAGCTATCATATACATGTATCTGTCCACAAAATAAGTATAAATGCTAAAGAATAGAGATTCTGTGAACTAGATGCTCTGACCATAATCTATTAAAACTGGTAATCCATGACTTTCCACTTCCTCTTCAACAGGCCACCTGAATTTTCTGAATTGTTTTCCAGTTTTTGGCTTCTAAGGCTTCTTGGTGGTAAAGCCCACCTTGATTACAAACAGTCATCAATAGTGAGAAAATCCACATTTGTTTAACACACACTTAGATAGCACTCTATGTGCCAGGACTACTTCTAAGTGCTTCACAAATAAACCCTGTGAGAATTTGGGCCTTAATTAGGAAAAAAGCAATAAGAAGTTTTTGAAAAAGGGTCCCTTCTCCCCCACATACTGATACCTTTAAGAGGTAAAATTTTAAACATGAGATTCCATTCTTTGCTTATCAGATTACAAAAACAAAACACAAATGAAAATATTTAGAGTGACACACAGGAAAGAAGTATTCTCATCACTTTCAGCAGGAGTGTGCATTGGATTGACCACTCAGAGGGGCATTTTGGGAGTAGGATTTTTTAAAAATCCTCTATTTTGAAAGTTTAATGCAGTTTCACCTCGGGAAACAGGAATAATCAGGAATGTTTTCAAATCTTCGCTACATGAATTTCATTTCAACTCTTTGCAACAAGAAGGAAACAAATTATTCTAAAATAGGAGATTAATTAAATAAATTATAGAGGCCTATACAGTGACTTACACTACAGTTTAGCAGTTAAGAGCATGAATTCTGGCCCCAAACTACCTAGGTCTGAATCTCTGCTGTGTTTCTTAACAGATTCGTGACTTTGGACCACTTAACTTTCCTTTCCTTAACTTTCCTTGTCCTATTCTATCACCTATAAAAATTTTGAATAATAATAGTACCCATCTTGCTGGATTGTATATGTATAAAGCCTGGCAGGCCGTCCTGGCACATAGTAAGTGTTATCTGAGTATTATATAGCTATTGAAAGGGGGTAGTAACGTATTTAGTCATATGGGAAAATATTTATAACACATTAAGTGAAAAGAACAGATTTCAAGATAGCAATAGATATATGACATGACTCAAATTTTGTTGCCATACGTTATATAGAGACATGCATTATCTCCATATAAATGTATAAGATATTTCAAAGGATATACATTAAGGGTTAATTATCAAGGCTATTCGTAGTGTATCTCTGGTGAAATTGAGGGCTTTTTGTCTTCTTTTTAAAGTTCTTTTGATTTTCTGATTTTTCTGAAATGAGAATGTTCTGCTTGTGAAATAAAGAATAAAAAGTCATTTCTTAAATAAAAAAGTTTTATTGACTATACAGATCTAAGTGGAAACTTGAGGGGTGAATAAGTCTATCCTTTCTTAGCACTAATATTTGAGTCTTTGAAAGAGTGCAGTCAAATCATTTTTACATGAAAAATATCTGATTTTTCACTTTAATACACACATTTCTAATAGCAGGTTTTAAATTATTTAGTGAAAAAACACTACTTGTAGAACTGAAATTTCTATCTAGAGAATTGAGAATAATTGGATCTCAAAACTGTTTTTCTTATCTTAAAACTGTTCCCTGGTAGTTTCAGATAAAGGAGAAAGCTATACCACCTGGAAGAACATGGTGGCCCAGAGTGGACGTGAAGGCAGCCAGAGAGATGTGTAGAGAAAACAGTTTTCTGGAAAAAGGACTCATAGAGTGCTGGTTAGGGCTCCTCGAAAAGAGAGGGTAGCATGTGCAAAAAGGAGATCTATTCTGTAGTCCATCTCTGGAATGTAAAATCCAATATTTACACAAAGGCTTAGCCCAAGGAAGGCATATTTTTGATCCTCAGTTGTAAATTCTTGGTAACTGCCTAACAACGCACATATAATGGTTTAGAATACCCACAGGAAAGCATGCTCTCTGACAGAGCCTTGCGCAGAGTGGTAGTGACTTCACAGCCTGTATCTCTGCCACTGTATTAAAGTTTCATGCCTTCAAACACAATTGCTTGCAAGAATTCTATGGCTTCCAGCACTCCAGGTAAAAGCCAGAGACTTCGCAAATCAATTTTCCCCCAATAAATGATGAATATTGTGTGAGGCAACAGTTCCTTTTTGCCGTGCCCTTAGGCAAAAAGTGGCTCTTCCATCTCATTGCAGTAAAAACCTGCCATGTTGATGAGCCAGCCCACAGCACAAAAGAGCCAACATCTCTTCCATGTTAGCAACGTCATGTTGGTAGCGTAAAATCAACTATGCATTTACACCATAGACATTGGAAAACATTACAAATAAAAATTTGTTTTTGCTTTTTTTGAGAGCCGGTTTGTCAGCACACCACTGTATATACTTCATGCTTGTCTGACCCGCCTTATTTTGTTATCGTCCGTTTTGTTTTGTTTTAGGCTTTTAGCAGCTTGAAGCCATAGATTTTAGTTTCTGTCTCTAGTAATAAGTGGAAAAGGGGAATGGGGAAAGGGGCTTTACTGGCCCAACCAGAAACAGAAACTAAGAACCCATGCCAGTATTCCCTTCCTTGGACACCCCTAAATCATCTCTGGATTACTTATAATACCTAATACAATGTAAGTACTATGTAAATAATTGCTATACTATACTATTTAGGGAATAATGACAAAGAAAAAAGTCTTGACATGATCAGTACAGGCTCAATTATTTTTTTCTCAAGTATTTTCGATCCAGTGTTGGTTGAATCTGTTTATGCAGAACCGATGCATACAGAGGGCTGACTGTGTATCCTCTCTCTCACTCTCTGGTATAACTTTGCCCATCATTTATTTTAAAACTAGATTTGTTTTTAACTTAATCTGACAGTTTTTCCCCTTATCACAGGGAAATTTGGACTATCTACATTTATTGTGTTAACTGACGTAGTTGGCTTTATTCCATCCACATTGTATATATTCCTAGTTGTAATAAATCATTTTTTTCTTTTTACCTTTTACAGATTTATCATATTTCCTTTAATAACTTAATCCCAAATCGCCAGTTAATTTGGATATTTTGCTATGCTTCTCCATTTTGCAAACTGTTACCTTACTATCTTTCATCCCATGTAAACTAAGATTTGTCCATGATTAAGTCAAAATTAAATAACTTTGATTCCCCATCACCTCACTACATTCCTCAAAATGCTTTACTTACTATTTACTATCTCTTGGAAATTAAGAAGCACCATTCTAAATAACTCCGAGATTAAATAGGAAATTAAATTTATAAATTATCTAGATACTAATACAGACAGCCACTTTATAAAAATATATTGCTTTTTAATATGATTGTGTAGGTCAGCTAGGAAACCCAAGCACTCTTTGTAACATGGTTCCCACTAGGAATACTACTCTTAGATGGAACTTGGGAAAACAGGAAAAACTATTTCCCTTTTCCTTATCCTGCATGCATGACCTAAACCCTTGATAAAACAAAAACAAAAACAGAAAACCTCCCAACCTCTCATACACTTTAAAAGTTAGCTCACAATGGTGATCAGATCAGAAAAGAAAGAGGGGGCTTTTTTTGCACTTAAGTGCATACATCCAGGATGGCTCTGGTGGACTGCTGTGAAGTTCTGAATGTCCAATAATTTTAGGGTGTCTTTATTCCAGTATTAAGTTAGAAATTTCATTTGGAAATTATTAATTAATAATGAAATTTATAACTTAATACTGGAACAAAGACACAGAGTCTCTTTGGCTCTTTAAAAAAATTTTTTTTCAAGAACATAAAAGCAACTCCTGTATCTAAGATTAAAGTCACAAATTGCCTTTAAACTTTACTGGAAGGTGAATACAACCAGCAGCGTTACCATCTATTCCTTAGCCTGCAGGATGCCTCGGGAGGGTAAAAGCCGTACTTGTTACACGTACACCATTCAGCAGCATTAGTACATGTTCACTTCAAGGGAGCACCTGTGGGTCAGCAGCATCACTGAGAGTCAGGCTCAGCCAATGGAATCAGGGTGACAGGGTTCAATCACCTGCATGTGAATTCTGCTTCTTGATGCCGTAGACAAAATAATGGTCCTCTACAATGTCCATGCCCGAATCCCCAGAACCGGTGATTTTGTAGATGTGATTAAAGTTATAGACCTTGAGATGGAGAGATTATCCTGGATTATCTAGGTGAGCCCAATTTAATGACATGAGTCCTTAAAAGCAGAGGAACTTTCCTGACTGTGGTCCAAGGGAGATGTGATGACAGAAGAAGGATCAGAGAGAAGCCACATTGCTGGTTTTGAAAACGGAGGAAGGAAATGGATTTTCCTTTAAAGCATCCGGAAAGGAACTCAGCTCTGTTTGTTGGACTTCTGATCTATAGGAGTGTAAAATCTATGTTGTTTTAAGTTGCTAAGTTTCTGGTACTGTTTCATGGCAGCAATAGAAACATAACACACCTGAGAAGGCAGTCGGTTAAGAGCTGAATGCTTACCACCTTTGGCGGTGGTCCGATTGCTTCACTTGATATTTTGTAAACCTATTCTGAATATGCATCTCCTGGTCTCCTTTTGAGTTAGAGAGAGGAAAGTCTTAGAGGAAAGGCAAAATGACCACAAAGAATAAAAAGAATCTGGTCCACTGCAACAATGTGAACACATTTCAAGGTTAAGAAACAAGAATGGGGTATTCAGTCTTTTCATCCACATGTGAAGTATGTAAAGCATCTGACCACCTGATAAACTAGGAATTCTGTGAGACTGAGCTGGTTCAACAGCCCTTCCTGCCAATCACCAAGAGTGAAGCTTCTCTATCAGTCTGCAATAAACTACTAAGTTTTAATAACGTCTTAAAAGTAGGGACAGGGAGGAGATTTTAAGTTTCTTCAGAGAAAGTGGCTATTGTTCAGTTCAGAAGCCTAAAGTGATGTATGTTTTTGGATACTAAAGTGGTTCATTCCAGCTTAACTGTTTGGATCATTAGTTAATGTCTTCCCTGAAATATCAGCTTATTTAAACTTTTACTTACATTGAAAAAGCTACAGTTTTCTCAAAGGCAAGGGGTCATTAGAAATGACTAGGAAATGTTAATCATGAGATCTGAATTTAGAAGGCCTTACCAGGCCTTTACAACACCGATGCAAAGATTGGCACAGCTTCTTAAAAACAAAGGGGGCACAAGTGAGAGACCACTACCCAGTAGTGGACTGACAATTTGGAGTGCTGGTGAGGACATGGAACATCTGGAGCCTCACATGTTGCTAGTGAGAGAGTTAAAATGGTAAAACCAATTGGGAAAACTGGCTCTTCCCAATAAAGTTAAACATATCCCAACTCTGTATGATAGCATATGTCCACAAAAGACTCGCATACAATGTTCATAATAGTTTTATTTATAATAGCCCCAAGCTGGAAACAGCTCAGATGTCTACCAACAGTAACGTGCATAAATAAACCGTGTGTATTCATGCAATTCAATACTGCTCAGCAACAAAAAAGTGGAAGCTAATGATACACGCAAAACGTGAATGTTTTTAAAAACACTGTGTTGAGCAAAAGAAGCCACACAGCCAAATAGTACATGCTGTATTTAAATGAAGTTCAAGAGCAGTTTCATGGCGATGGAAGTCAGGAAAGTGGTGACCTTTGGAGGCAGCAGGTTGACTGGCAAGTGTCATGAGGGGATTCTCTGAGGTATGGAATGGCCTATCTCTTGATCTGAGTGGTGGTTACATGAATAATTTTTTTTAAGTTTATGTAACTGTAAACCTCAGAATTGTGTATTTTATTATAAATTATATTTTTAAATAAACTTTTAAATATATAACAGGATCAAGTATATGAGGATAAAGTCTCTTTATTAAGACCTCAACTGTGTAAGAAAAAGTAAATATTTCCTCGGATGGTTTTATATTTTCAGTTGGACCTCTGAATTTAAACATATATCCATAAAATCCTCAAGTCACTTATAACTGACCAATAGAAATAGTTGACTGAATTATTTTAATATTTGATACTGGGACGCCTCACTCAGAGGCTATTACTGCATTTGCTGAAGACTCTACCATCTCTCATGCCCCTCTCCTCTGGTTATGTTGTCAGCTTTTCTTCTATTGCCTGTACCCGGCAGCACCCGACATCTAGTCCCATGATAACTGCTCACTCTGGTCTGTGTGCCCTCCCACAATAACACAATTTTATCTATGCCTACTTTGAGAAGTGGCAGTTCCCCAGAGGGAGTAGGAGTGACTGGAGCCCTGACGTGAGGGATTGGACAACATGTACCCTCTGCTCATACTTTCACCCACTCTGAGAAGTGTCCTGCTTTTTAGAAAGGTTCAAATGCCATAAGGCTTGTAGTACACATCTCCCCTTTCTAGTCAACTCACGATGCCGTAAGTTTTTAAGAACTTGTGAGTAGATGTGCGTGGTTTCTTTAATTAAGAGTTTGAGAAGCGTGCAATCCTTTCATATTAATGATGAACCACAGATTCCTTCTCTGATAGTACTAACGTTACATTTACAAAGCCTGAATTTAAATGACCCTTAACTCTTCTGCTTACTACCACTGCTTCAATTATTCTGAAAACAAAATACAATCTTATTCTAATATCTGATCATTTTCACTGGCAAAAGAGAAACTCTCTGAGAGATCTCAAATAGCTTCTATAATAGATTTAGGTTTTTTCATACCTAGTGTTGAAAGGCTTATTAGGATTCAGTATTTATAGGTCAATTTCCTTCCACTACAAAATTAGTAATGACTGTCAATATTATTCAGAAAAAATAATTCAAGCCACATCTGATTTCTTTTCACCCTTTCCCTCAGCATCGTTGTCAATCCATTTCCACGCAGTGAATTGCAGCTCCAGCCTAGTGAAAATAGGAATGGTTTCCATGACAACAGTTTTCTCTCTGCTAGTTAGAATCTAAGATTTGACTCCCATGAAAATAAATCTCACCATGGGAATTAGTTGATTTTGTAAACGACAAAATAACTGTGAAATCATTTCCAAAGAAAAGGCTGTGATAAGCTTGCACACGCAAGGGCGGGTTACACAAGGTGACTGCTGAAGCTGCCGCTAACATCACACACCCAGAACAAAGTGCAGGGAAATGCCTGCTTTGAGCTGCAGCCCACTCTGCTCCTCACCCAAGTGTGAGCCCACAACCTGGCCCTCTTATGAATGTCAATGATGTTTCAATCCCAGGTGTAGGGAATAGGTTTTAAAGCATCTCATAGCAAATGACAAGGATTAACCCCCAACTGCCTTTCGTCTGATTTCCAGCGACATTAGTTCCTTGAAAAGATGAGAGTCCCAGAGCAGTTCTTAAGGCAGCCAGTATGGTATGAATTTAATTTCTCATTGTTTATTTCTCTGTTAAGATTAGGTGCTGCTATTGTACAATAACACTTGTTTCTCTTTACTATTATTTCTTCTTCTTAGTAATCTGTCTTATTTTATTGCTTAAAAATACATAGAACCATTTTGTCTTAAAAATTTTAAAGCCTAATATGATGTTAAGTCTTTCAAATAATGTTTAATAAATATGTTTTCCCAATAACACTTACATAAAGAATAATGCCTGCTTGTAAGAAAAAACTGCTATCAGTCTAGGGGTATAAAATTAATAAACTGAATTCCATGTAACCTTGCATCCCCGAATCCATTAAGCCAGGGTTTTCTTCTGAACAATGTGGCTCACTGCTGGAGCAGGAAGCTCTGTCGGAGTGAGGTGGCGTCCTCAGCACAGGTCTGAGAGGGGGATGAGTGCACAGTTTTCAATAAGGATGTGAATATTCAAGACCATGATGCAGGCCCTCTGCAAAATGCAAACTTGATAGCTAAATCAACTCCCTCACTCCAGCATGATGATGCATTATGCTAAGTGAGCTGGTTTTTCAAAGCCGTTGCAAGTATGTGACAGAAATCCCTCAAGACCCAGCCTGTCATTGTCCCTACCCAGCAGAAGATAGTTATGGTGAAATCTGGTAAAGCCTGCATCTCCGTTTTGTGTGCTTCCCTTGTCCCCTTAGCCTATCCTCTGGTGCCAGTCTCCTCTTCCTTCCTCCTCGTAAAGCTTAGGAAGGGTCTGAAACCTGTCACTTAAGAATGATTGGCCAAATACCCCATTCTCCTTCCAGGGAAATTCATTCACATTAAAATTTTAGCTAAACCAAAGATTTCCATTTTAAATCTTTTATTTCTAATTATAAAGTGAAATACTTTGTCTGTAGTTAAAGAAGTAATTTTCCTTAATGCTGAGAAGAGTGAGAACAGTTTTGGTCAGGAAAGGGGACCTTAAAATGACATTAATTTTACCCTGATGGTTAGAAAGGTAAACCCGATATTATCTTTTTAAGATGAAGTCTCTCTTTTCCCATCCCTTACATTGAACATCTTCCTTGGGGAAAGAGCATTCCTCTAAGGTCACTGGAGGCTTAGTCCTATTTGCAGGTAGGGGTGGAGGAACTGGTGTCCCTTCTTTATGAGCTTTGCCCAGGACCCCAAGACTAACCTATTCTGGTACAGACCTGCCTCCTGGCAGTTCCTCTTATTGCAGATCCATTCTCAGCCTTCTCTGGGTAAACACAACCTCCCCTGCCTCCTTTAATCTTCGTTGTACTCTGTTCTAGGAATATAGGTATATAAATATATACATACACATACATGTCTCTATATATCTATTCCTGGCATAAAATGTTATCCAAGCTGGTGGTTAATAATGTTCATAGCATAACTTGCTTATAAGAGGTCCTAAAATGTATACATGATATATCTTATAGTGTTTCTTCCTCTGAATTTCTAAGAATGGTGTTACTGGAGTGCTTCGGTTTTGTGACAATCGTTTTCCCAAATGTCTTATACTTAGAATATCACCTTTTCCTCATTTCTGTTATATAGTTTGAATGACAGAACCCAGATATGCTAATGGCCAATTAACTGGAGTTACGTATAAAAAGAGGAGAGGAAGAAGGAAAAATGGGGAAGGAAAGAAAGCCCAGAGTGTATAGACTTTATGGCCTTGTGAGCAGAGGGTAGCTGAGACATGGAGCTGGAGGAAAGAGTTTCCAAAGGGGGTTGGCAGGGAATAGTGGGAACAATGGAGGGAAGAGAAAGGTCAAGAGATACATAGAGGATGGAGAACAAATTGGAATCAAGTATTAGGCCAGCTGGGGTAGTGCTGAAATGCCTGTTGGCCCCATAAACACACTTGAGCAGTTCTATCTAAGGCCTGTCTGTGGCCCAGAAAGCTAATTAGTGTGTCCTCACCTAGGGCCAACTCTGAGGGACTAGGGAAGAGTGATGCCACAGAAGTTTACATAAAATTTGAACAGGAAATCAAATATTAGGATTCATGACCTAGAGTACTTTTATCCCTTTTTATGGGATATGCACAAAGTTAACAGAACTGTGCAGCTCACTAATTATATGAATACTTTTTAGTTCTCTAGCAGCAGAATGAAACTGAGAAGAGGTGGTAGCTGAGATATGTGTCAATGTAGGAATTTTCCAGAATTTCCTTTCCAAAGGCATAGGGCAGTGTTCTAACTTTGGTCCTGTTTGGTTTAACATTTTTATTTTAATGCAGTATAGAAAGCTTAAAGCTCAAGAGGCCAAATACATGTGCATATATTTAAATTACTATTATAATATTAAATCTGGTCATATTGATTCTTACTGAATCAATGCATATATTTAAGTTAAATGACATATTTAGGATCCAAAGAGATTCTGGTAGATTGCAGCAATGGTCTAAACTGAATCAGCTTACATGTTCTGTCCTTGAGGAAATTAAATTAAAAAAATTTTTAATTTGTTTTTAATTTTTAAAAAAATTAAAAAATTTTTAATCTTTAAAAATTTTAAAAATCTGCACAACGTGATTTTACAGAAACATGTAAGAAGATTTAGTGATTTCAGACAGCAGATTCAACAGGGGTCCACAGAGTGATATGGATGCAGAAAAAAAAGAAGTTGCACTGATGAAGGAAATATCCTTTGGAAGGGTCAACCACCCAAATTGTTCCAAGGCTACCAACTGCCTTCTAAATATCCAGGAAGAAAGGCGTCTCTTCTTCCATCCTAACCCATCCTATATTATTCCAAGCAGCAATGTACCTGGCTAAAAATAATTTCTGAACCTCCTCTGCAGCTAGGATTAGCCACTGAGATGTAGCTGATGTTTTTGAGAGGTGTTTCTGAGAAAGTTCTTTAAAGGAAACTAACTCAGATGAGTGGTGTTGGTGCCATTTTGCCCTTTCCCCCATTTTGGTCTTTCTACTGTCTGGGTTATGGCCTTAACGACTGGAACTCAAGCAGCCATTTTGAACCATGAGGCAACTTAGAGAGTGGAAACTTCAGGCCAAGGATGGCGGACCAGAAAGAAGTAACCTAAGTCCTGAATGACAGTGCAGCCACTGTATGCTGACTGCCTTTCTTTGTATTTATATTATGTGAATGAAGAATAAATCTTGATTTTAAGTCAACCTTGTTTTGTTATATGGCTAAACCTAATCTAACTTGTACAAGAGGCCAGTAAAAAAATGAGTGACATGGGCTAAATAACTGTCACTACCACCACTCCCTAGCATCTCCACTAAGTGAGAGTTTCTGTTGGCAGTCATTTTTGTTTTGTTTTTTTTCTTTTAAGAAAGAACAATCCAGGCTATCCTAACATTAGCCTAATATTATAGCTGTAGTATATAGGGTTGGTAAGGACGGTGTTGAACTGGAAAGTTTATTTGTCTAAGAGGGCAGTTGGTTCTCAACTTCTGTTGATTGTCATGTGAAAATATGGAAAAAAATTTAAATACTGCATAGTCTGACATTGTTGGGAGCTGTTCAAGACTCATCTGTGGGCTTGCTTCAGCCTGCAAGCCACCAGCAGCTCAGCTGGTGAGACTCCTTCCCCCGTGAGCATCATGTCTGGTCCTGGCGATCCTCCTCTGAGAGGAAGTGAGAGATATGGGA
Organism: Chlorocebus sabaeus; assembly: GCF_047675955.1. Taxonomy (NCBI): domain Eukaryota; kingdom Metazoa; phylum Chordata; class Mammalia; order Primates; family Cercopithecidae; genus Chlorocebus; species Chlorocebus sabaeus. Next base: position 27,530,470 of record NC_132927.1, read on the forward strand.
CAGAGTGAGATATCAGAGTCATCTCTAAATATTTGAAGAACACAAAATTCATCTTGTGTGTCCCTGTGAGGGTGGCACTCAGACACATAAAACAATCTTTCTTATGACAAGACAGATTTCATTTTAGTGTAAAATAGAACTTTCACCTTTTAGAGCTACCAGGATGGGCTGCCTGAAGATGAGTCACCTGACCCTGGAGGTTAGGGACAGGATGTCAGGTTTCAGCTGGAGCATTGTAGAGGGCATTTAAGACTTCGCTGGTGTGGGTTACCTGGAAGGTCCCTTCCAACTGGATGTCCTATGATTCAAGTAACAATGTAGCAAAAATCCACAATGGTAAAGAGTAAATGTGAGGTATTGTCATTATTGTTGCATTGTTTTGTCTTTAATATCTTCATTAAAAGTGAAAGGGCAGATCTAGTAATTTGGATGTTTGTCAGAAAAAGGAAATTCAATGGCCCTGATCAGATTCTTCTGTGAGCTTGATTCTAACAAATAGGTCCATTATTTGTAATAAATAATTTTTTTCATTCACCTTTCTTTGGTCATTAAAGGCAGATGCCAATTCAAGTGCCAAAAAGCAACAGTATGCACAAGGAGGCATGTTCATGGATTGTTTGTAATGGTGAAGAAAATCCACTTCAATGCCATCAACAGAAAAAAAAAGATAATAAATTGGAGAATACCCAAACAGCAGTTACAACAAATGAACCAGTGCAACACACAATGACATAATGTATAATACTTGAAAATATAAAGTTCATTGGAAAAAAAAGCAAATTGCAATATGATAGAGAGGTAAAAATGCAGGCTTTGGAATGACCACATTTTAGAAATGGAGGACAGTTTAGTAGTAGCCAGGGATTAGGGATGGGGACAGTGGCGATGGGGTGGGGGCTGGACCAGGTTGGGTGGGCTGGAGAGAAGTAGGTGTGGTTACCATAGGGAAATACAAGGGATACTTATGGGGCTGGGCCTAGTTATTACCTTGACTGTGTGGTGGCTACACAAACTTATACAGGTGATAGAATTGTTTTGAACTCTCTCTCAACACACACGTGCAAATGGGTACAAGGAAAATTGGGAAATGGGAATAAAATCAGCGTACTTTATCACTGTCAGTATCCGGCAATACTATCATAGTGTACTATGGTTTTGCAAAACGCTACCACTGGGAGAAACTGGGAAAAGTGTCGAAGGGATTTCTGTACATTAATTCTTACAATGGCATATGAATCTACAGTCATCTGAATTCAAAAAGAAAGAAACACCACTTCAAATGTGAAAAGCCTGGAAAATATTCTTGGTCTTCCATTCTATAACAGAGAATTTAAAAATTTTCATTCTCACAGAAAAACAAGGTGAATTTCATTAATAAAATGACTTTAAAAGTCAAGGATAAAGAATGCAGACTTTGGAACCAGACTTCTGAAACTAAATTCTGGCTTTCCCATGTATTACCTGTGAAACTTTGGGCAAATTAAAAACTCTATACCTTCGTTTCCTTCTTAGTAAAATGGAATAACATTAGAAGCCACATTATGGAGTTGTGAGAATTAACTGGCTCAATATATGTACGATGTTTTCAACAGTGCTTGGCACATCTTAAATGCCAGGAAAACCGTTGGCTCTTATTATACGAACATTATAAAGTTTGAAACAGGTGATACTAGAATATGGAAACACGTAGGTACAGTAAGACTATAAAGAAATGCAGGCCGGGCGCGGTGGCTCAAGCCTGTAATCCCAGCACTTTGGGAGGCCGAGACGGGCGGATCACGAGGTCAGGAGATCGAGACCATCCTGGCTAACCCGGTGAAACCCCGTCTCTACTAAAAAAAAATACAAAAAACTAGCCGGGCGAGGTGGCGGGCGCCTGTAGTCCCAGCTACTTAGGAGGCTGAGGCAGGAGAATGGCGTGAACCCGGGAGGCGGAGCTTGCAGTGAGCTGAGATCCGGCCACTGCACTCCAGCCTGGGCGACAGAGCGAGACTCCGTCTCAAAAAAAAAAAAAAAAAAAAAAAAAAAAAGAAATGCATAGGAGTGATAAATATAAACTCACGATAGAGTCACCTCTGAGGATGGGGACGGGGAGTGTCATTTGTCTGCATAGTGTATTGTTTCTCAAGTCCTGTGATGGTATGTGCCTCTGCTTGAGCTGGGGTTGGCACTTGTGTTTACCCTGAAGGTCCTATGTGGCTTTAAATCTCTGGGCCTTTTCACATTCAGTCTCTTTTTTCCTAGAATTCCCTTTCCCTGTCTTCCCAGCAACTCCAATGTCATCTTTCAAGTCCTAGCTCAAGCATTACCTCCTCTGAAACTCTGCCCTTGACTTGCCCCGCCCCAGGTAAGACAGTCAGTTATCATGCTGACAGCATCTTCATCCACCTGGGCCACAGCATTCATCCCACCATGGCTGTTTCCCACTGGAGCTCCTTGAGGACAAGGACAGGTGTGTTGACCCATAGGTGACTTTTGAGGAATGAACACAGAGCTTAGAAAATCATTCGGTGCAGGACTGTAGGACTGATTTGTTCCCAGAGATATTATAAAGTTAGAAACCAAGAGAGGACACTCTGCAGCAAGTTATTTGACTTACCTCTGATGTAAATGTTCATGATGCACCTAACACTTGCAAGGCAGTGATCCAGACTCTGCAGTACAAAGATAAGTAGGATAAGGGCACATATTCAAGGGAGGTTTGGTCTAGTGCAGGAAAGAAATGCATATAACAATTTGTATCAAGTAAAAAAAAATGGCCAATGAAGAAGTGCCCACCCAATGCTATGGGCAATGCATCTTAGAAAACAAGAACAAAGCTTTCAATTGGGGGAACACACAGCTTTTTAACACAAATTTATACCTCATTCACATTAAAAGAACAATCCATTTTTAGTATATATATTCTCATATAGTTTATATTTTTAGAAATCTCCTTAGCAGTGAGCTGAGATCGCACCACTGCACTCTAGCCTGGGCGACACTGTGAGACCCTGTCTCAAACAAAACAAAACAAAACAAAACTATCCCCTTACCAAATCTGTTAAGTGCATAGTGAATGCCCTCATTTAGGTACCTAAAAGTAATGTTTTTGTCTCTAATTAATAGCTTGCTCCAAGGTGCCATTTCTTAAATTTTACTCATGCAAGACTGTTCTTAATGTTAGAACAATGAATATACAGCTACACCAAGTTAAACCCCCACTGTCTGAAAGTGCAGAGGTTTTCAAGGTTAAACAGTTTCCTAGAAGCTTCGGGAAAACTCAGTGCCTAGGCAATCTCTGCCTTGTGAATGTCTATCTGTATAGCTTTAGAGGCTGTACTGATACCATGCAGCTCTGTTCCTGAGACCAGTCCTGACAGTTCTCAGCTTACAGACCCTGTGGATAGGAGTCACATTCACTGTGATGGTCTAAGAAAAGACAGTGAGCATGGTATCAGGACGCTGAATGAGTGTTTCTTTATGCTTTCTTCCTGATGGAGCACAGTTAAGAAAGTTCATGCGTTTGTCTGCCTGTCCATCCATCAAATCCTGAATGTGTCCTAGTGAAAGTCATTGGTTAGTCACTAGGGACATAAAGGCCAATACAACCCAGACTCTGCCCTCAAGAAGCAGGGGATCCACAAGAGGGGACAGGCACATAAACAAATAAAAGAGCTACTGTGCTTTGATAGGTGTGTGTCTAGGGTGCTGTGTAATCAATGAAAGGAAGCACCTGGTTCTACTTTGGGTGAGGTGGTTTAACAAAACATCCCATCTCGGCCTTATCATTTACATGAACATAGTTTAGTGTAAGCACCATTGTGGGCTTTTCTTGTTCTTTTTGAGATGGAGTCTTACTCGGTTACCCAGGATGGAGTGCAGAAGCGCGATCCCGGCTCACTGCAGCCTCTGTCTCCCAGGTTTAAGTGATTCTCTTGCCTCAGTCTCCCGAGTAGCTGGGACTACAGGCGTGCACCACCACACCTGGCTAATTCTTTTTGTATGTTTAGTAGAGACGGGGTTTCGCCATGTTGACCAGGCTGGTCTTACTTTGTTTTGCAGATTGAAAAGATTATACTAGGTCTCACTGTGACTTGCAGTACTGTGAATGCTTCTTAGCAGTTAGGGTCTGTGCATGCTGTGGAGTCTTGCTCTACCTAATCCTTTCAGGCACATCTATTACAGGGTTGCCACAATTGCTCAGCACAATTTGGGAATGGCCTTCAGAAAGAGGCCATTTGTTTGTTCATTTCTTCATTCAACAAATATATGTATGTGTAAGTGTAATAGTATATAATATAGGCCGGGCATAGTGGCTCATGCCTGTAATCCCAGCACTTTAGGAGGCTGAGAGGGGTGGATCACAGTGTCAAGAGTTCAAGACCAGCCTGGCCAAAATGGTGAAACCCTGTCTCTACTAAAACTTCAAAAATTAGCCAGCTGTGATGGTGGGAGCCTGTAATCCCAGCTACGTGGGAGGCTGAGGCAGAGAATTGTTTGAACCTGGGAGGCGGAGGTTGCAGTGAGCTGAGATTGCACCACTGTTCTCCAGCTTGGGTGACAGCACAAGACTCTGTCTCAAAAAAAAAAGTATATATATATTATATATTGTACATATACATTGTATATATAATATATAGTATATATAGTTAAATATAATTATATAATTATTTATAATAATATGGGCAGAGGAAATGACTCTGGTATGTGTAAAAGGTGACAAAAAATGTGTGGCTGGAGGGGTTGGGTGCATTAAGAGTGGAAAGAAAGGAATTCACAGTGACAAGCTAAATCGCATAGGGATTTGTAGGCAAGAAATTTTGGAAGTAAATATGCAGAGCCATGAGACAGTCTTTAGTTGGGGATTGATATTGATCTGATTTACTAGTTACATATAAAGAGTTATTAGATGACTACATGGCCATAGGACACCCTTCTTACAGAAGACTGTATTTTCCAAAGACGGCCATACCTATGTATTTATCCCTTTCCAAATGTGCCTGATATGGTTTGGCTGTGTCCCCACCCAAATCTCATCTTGGATTGTAGCTCCCACAATTCCCATGTGTTGTTGGAGGGAAACGGTGGGAGATAATTGAATCATGGAAGCAGTTTTCCCCATACTGTTCTCATGATAGTGAATAAGTCTCACGAGATCTGATGGTTTTATAAGGGGAAACCCCTTTCACTTGGTTCTCATTCTCTCTTTGCCTGCCACCATGTAAGACATGCCATTCACCTTCCACCATGATTGTGAGGATTGTGAGGCCTCCTCAGCCACGTGGAACTCTGAGTCCATTAAACCCCTTTTTCTTTATAAATTACCCAGTCTTGTGTATGTCTTTATCAGCAGCATGAGAATAGACTAATACAATGTCTTTAAAAATGTGACCCTCCAACAGGAGAGGGTCTATGTTCCCTCTCCTTGAAACTGGGCAGGGGCTTGGGACTGTCCCAACCAAAAGAATATGACAGATAGGATCCTATGTGCCTTCTGAAGCCAGGTCATACATAACAAGAATACAGCTTCTGGCTGGCTTCTTTTCCCTCACTCTCTGTTTTTCCCTCCATCCCGCCTCCACCCCTCTTCTTTTCCCTCTCCTTTTCTCCCTTCCATTTTTTCTCCTTGGATGCTCCCCACTGGATCTCGGCCAGCCCCAACCACCTTGCCAGTCACATTAGTGAGCCACCTTGGAAAGGAATTCTACAACCCTACTCAAGCCTTCAGATAACTATAGTGGTGACTGATATCTGAATGCAATCTCATGGGGGACTCTGACAGAACCACCATGCCAAGCCAAACTGCTGCTGATTCCTGAGCACAGAAACTGTGAGAGATAATGAGTTGTTTTTAGTTATTAAGTGTCTGAGATCTAGATTTCAGGAAGGCTTTGTAGCTCAGGGTAAGGATCTTAGATTTAACTCTAAGCATGATGGAAAGTCATTGGAGAGTTTTAGTAAGGATTTCATATGTTCTGGTTCACCAGTTACAAAAAAAAAATCATACTCAGATAACTATAGGAAACCTTCGTTGTTCCTGAAAATTTCATATATATTTTGTCATTGCAAGAAAGGAAGGGAACAGTGAGGGGGGGAGAGAAAGAGAGCTCAAAAGACACAGATTGAAAAGAGAGCAAGGAAGGAAGAGATGAGACAAAGAAGCAGGAGCAGTTATTCTTCATTCCCTCTCTCTTTGGCCTGCCCAAGGACCTGCCCAAGAGAAGAAAAGAGAAGAGAAGAGAAGAGAAGAGAAGAGAAGAGAAGAGAAGAGAAGAGAAGAGAAGAGAAGAGAAGAGAAGAGAGAAAAGAAAGGAATAGTCGAACCATCCAGACTTAGTGTCTTTTATATGACAGGCACAATGATCCAGCTACTAGATTCCATTAATATCATTATCTGACTTAACATTAAATTAATTCTCTCAATATGTATTTTTCCAAAATCATTAATATGGGAAAAAAGACCTATAAAGAAATGTTGTAAAGCAAACTACTAACTCCCTATCACTTGAAGGGACTCCTTAAAAATAACAAAAGAGTCAAGGTCTGTGAACATAAGAAGAAATTACTTTATAGTTAGTAACACCTCTTCAAAAACCTTTTTACCTACTATTGTATGTCTGCAGGAATTCCTCTTCTGCTGGGAATTAAATTTGATTATCAACAACCCCAGCCATTGAGTTATTTATTTTTGGCTATTGTTGCTATTAGCATCATTTAATTTATGTTTAACCCCTACGGATTTGATGCTAAGTGGGAAGGACACAGTGATCCTCATTGCCTGAAGCAGCACAGTCTGCCTGACATTTCATCTTTTCAGTGATATGAGCCCCTGATTTAAAGTAGGAATTCTGATGCAGGCAGAGGTGGCCAAGATTCTATAACATTCAGTTTAGCTGCTGGCACTCTGCATGCAGACCTCATGACTTACACAGATTCCTTGTTGGCCCCCCTTTTTGACTCCAGATATAGACGTCATTGCCCATAAACCACTAGTTGTTGAGAGTTAGAGTTCAGTAGGTCTCCTCAATTTACTGGTGCACTCTACAAGCCCCATACCTCATTGTTGGCACTGATGGAGAAAATTTCCCATTAGGCCAAGCATGGTGGGAGGCTGTGGTGGGCAGATCACTTGAGCTCAGGAGTTTGAGACCAGCCTGGGCAACATGGCGAAACCCTATCTCTACAAAAACATACAAGGAAAACAGCCAGGTGTGGTGGTGGGCACCTGTAGTCTCAGCTACTCCAGGGGCTGAGGTGGGAAGATCATTTGAGTCCAGGAGGTGGCGATTACAGTGAGCTGAGGTTGCACCACCACATTTCAGCCTGGGCAACAGAGAAAGAGACCCTGTCTCAAAAAAAAAAAAAAAAAAAAGGAAAAAAGAAAAAGAACACTTGTCATTTTACTATCTGCAGAGTAAAAACAAAAGAAAAACTCAAAAAGAATCTTAAAAAATGTCTTACACAGAGCACTTTTATTTCATATTTATGAAATGCTTTATTAATGATAATAAAATGAGTTTTATTTTAGGTCCTCTCACAGTATTTATCAAACCTTAAGAGTCCTAAGATCAATCAGTGCATGCTCGTGATAGGAGATGCTTCAACTCAAATGCGGAACAGTTCATTCAACACTAAGTTGGTATCAGTTTATAGTTCACACTCTGAGAATGTCTCAGACACACAAGCTCAACTATAAAACTGATCAGAACAGGTATTCTTATGGGTGGTAAGAATTACAAAGTATTGCCCAAAAGTAAAGACTAATTGACCGTAAAATGAAAAGGAAATATATTATGGGTAAGAGTGAATCTACAATGGTTTTGCTATCTTAAAATCACTAATAAAGCATATTATCAGTTTAATCAGCTATCCTCTCCAAAGATAGATGAGTGGCCAACATTAACTTTTAAAATTGATTATCTTAAAACTTAGTAACTGAAGTCCAGAGGCTATCACAGAATTAATCTTTCTCTAGAAATCATTTTGACATCATTAAAAAGTTTAAAAAATATTTTAGAGACAAGATGTCACCAGGTTGGCCTGGAGCTCCTGGGCTCAATCCTCCCACCTCAGTCTCCCCAGTACCTCGGACTATAGGTGTATAGCACCACGCCCAGTCATTGACATCATTTGACAGCATGATTTATGACTCATACAGAGGAGAAATAATTGAATCCTATTTATACTCACTTTGTTGTTGTTATTGTTGTCCAGGCTGGAGTATAGTGGCTCCATTTTGGTTCACCGCAATCTCTGCTTCTTGGGCTCAAGCCATACTCCCACCTCAGCCTCCCGAGTAGCTGGGACTACAGGCATGCACCCTTAAGCGCAGCTATTTTTTGTAGTTTTTGGTTAAAGATGGGGTGTCATTATGTTGCCTAGGCTAGTCTTGAACTCCTGGACTCAAGCAATCCGCCTGCCTCAGCCTGCCAAAGTGCTGAGATTGCAGGCATGAGCCACTGTAGCCGGCCAATACCCTTTTGTTTTGTTTTGTTTTGTTTTAAGAAGGAGTTTCGCTCTGTAGCCAAGTTAAGAGTGCAGTGGCGCGACCCACTGCAAGCTCCGCCTCCCGGGTTCAAACTATTCTCCTGCCTCAGCCTGCCGAGTAGCTGGGACTACAGGCGCATGCCACTACGCCCAGCTAATTTTTGTATTTTTGGTAGAGACGGGTCTTGACCTCGTGATCCACCCGCCTCAGCCTCCCAAAGTGCTGGGATTACAGGCGTGAGCCACTGTGTCTGGCCTCTTTTTTTGAGACGGAGTCTTGCCCTGTTGCCCAGGGTGGAATGCAGTGGTGCTATCTCGGATCACTGCAACCTCCACTTCCCGGATTCAAGTGATTCTCCTGCCTCAGCCTCCCGAGTAGGTGGGACTACAGGCGCGCGCCACCATGCCCAGCTAATTTTTGCATTTTTAGTAGAGACAGGTTTCATCATGATGGCCAGTATGGTCTTGATCTTGACCTCGTGATCCGTCCGCCTCAGCCTCCCAAAGTGCTGGGATTACAAGCTTAAGCCACTGCGCCCGGCCCCATACTCATTTTTATATTCATTTGGTTTATTACTTTGAAGTTATGATATTGTTATTTCATTAAATCTAAAAGTCATCAACTGTAAGACACACCATTATTTTATATTCCAATAAGAAATAAAAGCACGACCAATTGAAGCATGAAACAGTGTTTTCTTACCACATTGATTACAAGAAATATCCTTGTATTCCACATTGATTGCAAAGATTATAAAATGCGTGTGGTAGGTAGAATAATGGCACCCCAAACACCATGTGCACATCCTAATCCCTGGAACCCATAAACAGATTACATGGCAAAAGAGAATTAAGGTTGCAAGTGGAATTAAGGTTGCTAACCAGTAAACAGACTATCACAATGTAATCACAAGGCTCTTAAAAGTGGTAGAGGGAGGCAGAAGAGAGTCAGGAGGAGATGCGACTATGGAAGAACGGTCAGAGAGAAACAAGTTCTGACTTTGAGGATGGAGGAAGAGGCTATGAGCCCAGAAATGTGGGTGCCTTCTAGAAGGTGGAAAAGGCAGGAAAATGGATTGTCTCCTAGAGCATTCACCTCTACTGACACCTCGATTTTAGCCCAGCAAGACCCATGTCAGACTTCTAGCTTACAGAATTGTAAAACAGGATAAATTTGTGTTTGTTCAAGCTACTAAGTTTCTGTGATTTGTTATGACAGGCATAAGGAAACTAATACAATATAACTTGCACAAATGTGAAGTTATAATATTTATGTTTTACTAGATATATAAATTCATAACCTTTATTAAGCTATTATTCATATAAATGTTTTAGACAACCTTGAAAAATGTAATAATGCAATCCTCTGCCATAGAAGACAACCTTCATTGGAATATATAAATTCAGATAAGTATGTCCAAAAACTAACCTCACTACTCAACACTCCACCCATGTCTCTGATGTTTAGTTCACTTCTATTTATTACAGATGTACAAAAGCAAACCTCTATAATGGTACAAAAATTATGTATATGGATTAATAATCTTTGATAAGAAATTAGAATAATAAGAAATTCAAATATTCTAAAACTTTCAAAGCCTCTGTAACCAGACCAGAAAGTAGTCTATAATCAGCAATTCTTTATCCTGCAAGATAATGAAAAATATTAATTGGTATTTATTTGTTTTTCGAATTAAAAAAATAAATTCATTGTGTTAGCCTTGGGTCCAACCCACTAGACTGTAAGTCTATACAAACACATAGTTTGCAACTATACTACTAAATACAAAGGTGAATTTCTAAAAACAAACAAACGAAAAAAGCAAATTCATCATGAAATAATCCCCAGTGGCAGATATGCTATACTCTAGATCCCAGATCTCATAATCTCAAATATAAAACCTGACATTCAACAAATGAGTCCAACATTTTCTAGGCTGTTTGGAAATGTCACTTCACATGTGCACAGTGAGCTATCCGTCAGAGGGCACTCACTCTGAATACAAAATGAATGAACAAGGCAGGTGATCTGCATCAACAGCTCAGCAAATTATCTAAGAAAACTATTCTTTTGCTATTCTTAGGCCATTATCCTTACTCCCAGTTTCACAATTCCAGGATCATAATTCCAACTGGCCCAAGATCTTGATTTTTCTAACAGTTTTTCTTACATCTTTGTTTTCTCTATCATTGCCATCTTGTCACACAAATACAATTTGCTGGAACCTTTCCCTTATCTTCCCTCAAATCAAAGGTCACTGTTTCCAGCTTCTGGAATCACGAGGCAGATATTTATTAAGGTAAAATAGAGATTTCAGGCAATATCTTGTACCTGTTAATATTCGTCTGATTTGGTTTAGCTTCTGCCCATCAGAAAAAAGATTGAATAAATGAACCCATCTCCCATTCATTAACAAAATCATACTGGAGCCTTCTTTTTGAAGCATTCATTTGGGTAGCCAGCATAGAGCCTCAGACATATTATATCTGCATGGCCACAGATGCTGTGTTCTCAGCTCTCCAATTCTTATTTTCATCACCCTAAATCCCCACAGTCCTTTGGTAGACATTGCTGCTCACCATTTCAATGAGAAGCAGATTATCTGAGTGGCTATTCAAGCAAATGACTGAGCTAATGAATTGTTCTATTACTGCTATTAGCCTGATTATTATGAGTGCTGCTTTTTACAGAATTAAAATGTTGCTTTTGTCTTCTAAAACAATCCAAATTACCAAAGTAATTTACAGATATTTCCTTAATTTTCTTCAAGAAGGTTATAATGGAAGTAATATTATGTCCTCTTGTACATAAAAGGATTTGTTTTCTGGAAGTCACCATAATTAGTATTATTAAAACTTGAGTTTCCTATCTTTTATACTATATTATATCTGCTAAAATAAAAGACACTAAATTGAAAATACTTTTTTGTCATTCAGCAATTTTCTAAAAATTTTTAATCCTTAAAATCTGCTTGCCAACTATTTATGGTCCACCCAAAATATGAAATACATGGGCAAAAATATTACTGTACATTATAAATTTCAGAAGCTATGAAAATCACGTTTTATTTTCTTCTCTATTTTTGTGGTAAAAATCAAAATCATGGCCTTTTAATCTGAATGTATTCCTCTTTCTCTAGTAATGTAGCCTATTGACTAGAAAAGTAGGTCAAGCTTATAAAATCCGTATGTTTTGATTTTTGAGATGAAAACATTCAATAAGAAACAGGAGGTAAGTGGAAAAGATGTCTACAGAACCAAGTCTATACACAAGTTTATCCACTAAAGATCAATTAAAGACAATTTACTGAAAGGATAGACTTTTGGGCTCTTATTCCAAGTCAGTTTACTCTGATTTTAAATTAAATTCTAACAAACATCATTATTTAGCTTCTAAGTCTTCAACTATTGAAAATAGTACTTCTATAAACAGATTATAGTAAGAACAACAACTGACAGCCTATCAGTAAAGAGATTGAAAAACAAATGAAAAATTAAAAGTCCATGGTAATCTAGCAGCCTAAGCCAGCATTAGTCAATCTCCCAGAGTAGTCCTGAGAGCCGCACTGCATTACAGGATGGCACAATCGTGGAACTCAGAGCCAAAACCAAAGTTCATTCCAGACATGACCCCTTATTATCCAAACATCCTTGAGCTAGTTACTCAGGTGATGTGAGGCTCACATCTACAGAATCCAAAGAGGTATTTCTGCCTTGTGTACTCTAACGACATTCTTGGTTGGAAAGCCTAAATGAGATCTAGTAGATATTAGCTAGGTTATTGATTAAGCTACTTGAGAATTGTCTTCACCCAGAATAAAGACTGCATTTCTTAGCTCCTCTTCAGCTGGGTGTGGCCCTGAAACTGACTTCTGGCCATTGAGATGTGGAGTGGGGAGTGGTACACGCATCCTCCAGGCCATACCCTCCCATCACCTGTTCCCACTGTGGCCACTGGGGTGGTACATTGGAGAGCCACCCTGGACCAGAGGATGGCCCCAAGACCACAGCTGCCTAGACCTCCAAGGATGGCTTCAACAGAACAGATATACTCAGCTGTCTTTTATGTGAAAGAAACAAATTTCTATTATGTTTAAGCCCCTTCAATTCAGCTGCATATGGTGTGACTCACTCTATCACACTAATTCAAAATGACAAACGCTCTGAAGATTATGGATGGGATTTGTTATGAGCTTTTGGAAGAACAAGAAAAATATTGCTGATTCCTAAACTTAATGAGTTATATTCTTAGCTCTCCACATACAAGCAAGAATGCTCATGTAATATTTTGCATTTTTCTTCAGGGACTATAGAAGGAAAGAAGGGTTGCAGAATCTTGGGTTGCCTACACAGTTTCTCTAAGTTCTCTAGGGCAAGTTAGGGAATAAGCCTGTAAAGGAAGAGCTAATGAAAAGGAGGCTTAGTCTGCCAGGCCTACGACCAACCCCAATACCAGCACAAGCTTCCCTGCTTTGCCCACCTCCACAATGGTCCTGGGAAATCAGTTCTTTCCTCCAAGGAGGGAAACAGTGAAACACAGATCAGAAAACAGAGGAAGGGCAGAGATTTTTCATTCCCCCAAACAGCACTTCGATAACTTGCCCTCATGTTACTATGGTTACCACATGACTTCTGAATTAGTTTCTACAGAAACAGCAATTGTGGAAGCAGATAGGCCAGCATTTACCCAGGTGCCTTCATTAATAATAGGAAATGCAGGCCATCCGTTAAAATATATAGATGATACGGTAGTCTATTCTTTCAACATTTACTTTTTTTTCTATTTGTTCACCAATTTTCAAATTGGAAGCACAGCATTGGGAGCACAGTGAAGAGAATGAAAAAAAAAAAACCTGCTTGACCGGGCACAGTGGCTCACACCTGTAATCCCAGCACTTTGGGAGGCCGAGGCAGGTGAAGGTCAGGAGTTCAAGACCAGCCTGACCAATAGGGTGAAACCCCATCTCTACTAAAAGTACAAAAATTAGCCGGACGTGTGGTGCACAGTCCCAGCTACTCGGGAGGTTGAGGCAGGAAAATTGCTTGAACCTGGGAGGCAGAGGTTGCAGTAAGCCAAGATCGTGCCACTGCACTCCAGCCTGGGCGACAGAGCAAGACTCTGTCTCAAAAAACAAACAAACAAACAAACAAAAAACAAAACAAAACAAAAAAAACCCTAAAGCAAAACAAAACAAAAACCTGCTCTATTCTTCTACTAGGAATATCTGACCATCAGTGAAACTTCTTTAGAATACTGGCTACTACCAAGGCCCCAAAACCAGGTTCCAAATAATGCATTAAGTGGAAAATATGATGCAAATTGTTTTTTAAAAAAGTGTTTTATCCTACTTTTAAGGTTCTTGTAGGTCATTCATTCCAAAAGTAGATTCCACAAAACTGGGAGTCACAGATGAATCACCTCTTACCTGGAACACTTCAGAATTTATAATGGGCTTTCTAGTTTCCTGGTGTTTCTTTCCACAAACTGTAGTTGGCTTCTAGGATAATATTTCAGAAACAGCATTTTCATCATATTATTTACCTGGTGAGAATCTAAATATTCTTATTTTGTAATTGGTCACTTCTTACCACCTTAGCCGAGTTGTCAAAGTCTTACATCAGCCTATCTTCCTATGACCATTTAGCTAACCCTTTACTCCCTCAGTATTCCTTAGGGCAGCATCCTAACATTCTCTCTGTATGTCATAATTTTCTTATATTTATACAACCACACAGTATGTATTTTGTGTCAGCTGCTGTCACTCCACATAATGTATTTGAGACTTATTCTTATTTATTCTCTTATAAAAGCAGATTCATTCTAATATGATTACATATACCATGAGAGCATTTGTATTGCTGAATAGTATTCCATTAACTTTACAAAAAATTATCAGTTTTCCAAAAATCATTTTATTCTCCCACTAGCAATGGTAGAAAATTCTAGTTACTTCACATCCTTTCTAACATTTGCTACTGTGAGTCTTTTTCATTTTAATAAGTTATATAAAATGGCATCATAATATGGGTCTAATTTGCATTTACTTGATAAGCAATGATGCTGAGTACATGTTCATGTCCTTAATGGCATTCTTACATTTTTTGTGAAGTGCCTGCTCAAGTGTTTTGTCATTTTAAAAAATTGGACTGTTGGCTGGGAGTGGTGGCTCACGTCTGTAATCCCAGCACTTTGGGAGGCCGCCGCAGGTGGATCACCTGAGGTCAGGAGTTTGAGACCAGCCTGGCCAACCTAGTGAAACCCTGTCTCTACTAAAAGTATAAAATTAGCTGGGCGTGGTGGCAGGCACCTGTCATTCCAGTTACTCGGGAAGCTGAGGCAGGAGAATCACTTGAACCCACGAGGCGGAGGTTGCAGTGAGCAGAGATCGCACCATTGCATTGCAGCCTGGGCGACAGAGCGAGACTCTGTTCCAAAAAAAAAAAAATGGATTGTTGGCTTTTTATTATAAGAATATACATATTGATTTTAAGTCCTCTGATACATGTAAAATGTTTTCTTAGTCTGTATCTTGATGCTTTTTAAGCTGTAATTTCTTTTGTGTGTGTGTGGTTAGCACCTTTTGTGTCCTGTAAGAAATTTTTGCTCATTCCAAACAGAAAATACATTCCCCTATATTTTCTTCTAGGAGCTCAATGGTTGTAGCTTATACTTTTAGGCTTATGATCCAATAAAAATTAATGTTTGTATATAAATTGATACAGTGGTTGAGGTTCTTTTGTTTTTTATTATGTATTTATTTATTTTTACAAACACAATCCAGTTGTTTTAGCAACATTTATCCTACTCAGGGTTCTGTAAGCTTTTTGGATCTGTGAGTTGAAGTAACTCTTCATCTTTGGAAAATTCTCAGGCATCATATCTTCAAATATTTCTTCTGTCTTATGCCCCCTCCCCCACTATTACGGGACTCCAGTGATATGTATGTTAGGCCATATGATATTATCCCACACACGTCAGACCCTATATTCTGTTTGTCTTCACTTTTCTTTCCTCTTACTGTTTCAGATTATTTCTGAAGTGCTTTAGATTATTTCTTCTTCAAGTTCATTGATTCTTTCTGCTGCTATATCCAGTCTGATATTAAGCCCAATACATAAATTCTTTATTTATGATATTGTGCTTTTCATTTCTAGTATTTCCATTGGTTATTTTTATGGTTCCTCTCTCTGCTGAAATCACTCAACTGTTTAGGCATGTTACCCAACTTTTCTACAAAGTCCTTTAATATGCTTACTATATTTATTTTGAAATCCCTGTCTGATAATACCAACATCTGGGCCATCTTTGGGCATGCTGTGCAGACTGCTTTGGTCTTGATGAGGTGGTCAAATTTTTCTCGAATTTTTGTATGTCTCACAACTTTTTACTGTCTACCAGAAATTGCACCATAAAGAACAATAAAAGTGCCAGTTTCACTCATGGTGAAGTAGCCATTATTGAAATTACCCTCATATAAGTATCAATTGTAAACCCTGGGGAATATATGTAGATACTTGAAAACTATTTGAAGGCATCGGAGAGCAACCCAAATCAGGCATAAATGGAAAAAATGATATGTAGATCTACATTTATAGGGATTTTTTTGGGAGGAGGGATATCAAGGATAGCCAGGAAAACCTGAAGATTTATTGGCCAGTGGTGAGGGAAGGCAGAATTTTAGCTGCAAGACTGGCTGGAAATTGAGAGGGGAATCCTTCAAATCTATATTTAAATTCCACCTGAAATGTCTGGCTAATCCCTGAACTGTGGATGCATGGGAGAGACTCCAAGGAGCTCAGCAGAAAGAAACAGCTGTTAGCAGTAAAATAAATAAGCAGAGATATCTGCATCTGCCCAGTGAAGAGAAGTTAGAGTTTGAGTCCCATCAGTATGAATTACTTTATAGATACCTTGGAATTTCCAAAATTCACCCTAACAAAGTAGAACACTAAGCCACCATGAGATATGTGGAGAAACAGAAAATTAAATCCATAGTTTCAAAGAAAAAAGGAAGAAAAATCAAGCAAAAGAAACACCCTGAGATGAGCCAGATGTTGGAATTAGCAGGGAAAGGCTTCAAAACAGCTATGATAAAGATGTTCAATGACTTAAAGGAAAAAATTATCATCATGCATGAACAGATGGGGAATTTCAGTGAAGAAATGAAAGCTATAAAAAAGGCATCAAATGGAGGTACTAGAACAGAAAAGTATATCTACAATAAACATCAATTTAATGGGCTTAACAATATACTGGAGTAGGCAGAATAAAAAATTCTGAAGGCATCAAAAATAATTATTCAAACTGAAGAGAAAAAAAGTTTAAAAATGAACAGAGATCCAGTGGCCTGCAAAAAATAATTAATCAGCCTAATATACATTTAATTAGAGTAGAACAAAGAAGGGAAAGCAAGAATCATGCAGAAAAAAACATTTGAAGAGACTGTAGTAAAAATGCTCCCAAATTTGGTTAAAAATCATAAATCCAAGAAGTTCACTGAACTCCAAGCAGAATCAAATTTTCAAAAAACAGCAGAACTACACACACGATAGTCAGTCCTAAAAACTAAAGATAAATATTATGAAATTAGTCACAAAAAGACACATATACAGGGGAGTGACACTATAAGTAACAGCTGACTTCTCACCAAAAACAAAGAAGGAAAGTTGGTAATGGAATCAAATTTTTAAAATATTAAAATAAAAATAAAACTCAGAATTTTATATCCAAAAAGAATCCTTCAAAAATTAAGGGAAAAGAAATATATTTTTAGATAAATAGAAGCTAAGACAATTTGTTTCCAGGAGACTTATACTACAGGAAATGTTAACAGGAGTATTTTTAGGGTCAAGTGGATTGAAACAAGATTGCAACTTGAAACCACAGAAAGGAATAAAGACCATCTGAAATGGGCATAAATATATGTGTGTGTGTGTGTGTGTGTGTGTAATATATAAAAAATTGTATACTTTCCCTCCTTAATTTATTTAAAAGGCATATGATTATTAAAGGCAAAAATTATAGCACTATATTATGGAACTAATAACATATGAAGATTTAATATATATGATAATAACAGCACAAAGTTAAAGGTGGGAGAAAGAACTGAATGGTTGCAAGGTTCTGATATTTGATGTGAATGTTAGCTGTAGGCAGACTGTGATCAATTAAGAACATATAATAGACTGTGTATCTTGACTATGATCGATTAAGAACATATAATCTCTAGGGCAGCTAGAATAAATACTGTAATATGTAAAATACTGTAATACATAAAAGTTGTAACTAAAAACTCAATAGATAAATTATAATTAAATAGTAAAAATTACAAACAAGCAATAAGCAGGTGGAATAAATGGAAAAATGGCAGACTTAAATCCAACCTTAGCAATAATTATATTAAATTCAAAAGTCTAACTACTCCAATTAAAAGGTAAAGACTAGCAGACTGAATAAATAAGTACCAACTATAATTACCTATAAAAAGTGTATTTTAAATATAAAGAATCAAAAGTTAAAAGTAAAGGGAAGAAAAAGGAAAGGATATAATGATATAATAAAGACTAGAAATCAATGAAGTTGAGAACAACAGAGAAATATTTCAAAGTTGGTAGTAGGTTTTCTGAAAAATACTAATCAAGAAACAAAAAGAAAATACACAAACTGCTAACAAGAATGGAAGAGAGGATATCACCCACACAAAAATCCTATAGATATTAAAAGGATAATAATATTATTAATAGCTTTATTACAATGAAATCAGTAACAGCCTAGATTTTAGAAAGGCCAAATTCTTGCAATATAATGAACCAAATGGAGACAAGAAGCAATACAACATCTGAATATCCGATATCTATTAAAATATTAAAATCATTATAAAAAGGCTTCTCATAAATAAAGTTTAAGGCACAGATGATTTTACTGGTGAACTCTGACTGGTCCCTCACATTGGGCCACTGCAGCAGGCTTTATGATCCAGCCAGCTGGCTTTACAGTCCTTTGAAACCTAGGGTATCAAGAAGTTAAGAAATTCTTCTCAATAATATTAACGATATAAAAAAATAGCTCAACATTTTGTGGGCTAGTTTCCTCAGAGCTTTGTGTTACAGTAGGATCCATAAATTTAATCCATAGGATTATGTATATGAATCCTTATGTGTATATGTACATGTGGGCACGTGCATATTGCTTCAATATGGGTGAAATGTTCTAGGAAAATGAAATCAGCCTCTTTAAGAAGTCAATTTTGAAATGGTTGAATGTCAACAATGGTGGAAAAACTGGTGTTGACTACATTTTACTGGCTGCTTGGTAATTTCAGTTGCTCTTTAGAGAGAAGGCTTTGGTAAAACCAATAGTCCAGAAAACCCTCCTTGATGGATAATGGATGCTTAAGAGGTTCCAGAAAGTGCAGTGTATGGGGCAGTCACAATATGTCATCTTCCAGCCAAAATCTAGCTACACTGAACACAAAGTCAAGGTTCATTTCTGAAAAGGGACAGGGAAAAATAAAGACAAACCCTGGGCTAAGTGGAAGAAGTAAGGACATGCATTTCTGCCCTCCTTTGACAAGTGTAGACAGTCTAACTGCTGAGTTGAGATGAAGGCTAGATTTAAGCTGATGAGGGCTTTTAACACCAAAGCTGCTGTAGAGACCTGGAGCTGGGATTCACTTCATGAGCATCAGATTTTAAGACAGCATTCAAATAAGTGGCTGCTATATTGTTCTGGCAGGGAAAACAGTTTGATTAAATAGCAATCATTTTGCATTAGCTTGGCTCCTTTAAGCTGCTATGCCTTTCAGAGTAACACATAAGGCCCATTTGAAGGGGTGCTTTGACATTTATAAGTGAGTTTACACAACCGAAATGATCCAAAGAGTTTGTTAAAGTGAAGGGTAAAGAATTTTGAATCTTTCCTGATTTTTCTGAGACATTATCCCCAGCATCAAACATAGGGCCTGTGCCATCAACTTCTCTGTCACTTATTGATTCTTTTCATTGGCATGCAAGCAGGCTTGAGCATCTCTTCCTTTTAGAAGGCAGGCAGGCAGGAAGGAAGGGAGGGAGGGAGGGAGCGGAGGGGAGGGGGAGGGGGACAATTTTCCTTTTCACCATATCTCTTCCAGTTACTGCCCCATTTCTCTGTTCTTGATGGCAAAACACCTTTAAAGGCCTGACTAAACTTAGTCTCTGTGTTTCATTGTTCATTCTCTCTTCAACCAATTCCCATCAGACTTTTCATTCCTGTTGCTTCACTGAACCACTCTTGGAAAGGTTCTCATTCATCTCCAACTTGGCAAACCCAAAGGTCAGTGCTTTGTCTTTGTCTCATACAACTTCCCAGCAGTCCTTTGCACAGAGAACATTCTGCTCTTCTTCAAACTCCTTCACTAGGTTCTGGAACACCACATTCCTGATTTTCCATCCTGTGTCACTGGCTGTTGCTTCTCAGTATCTTCACTGGTTCCTCACTTGGCTCAACCTCTACACTCTTTCCAACATGCTCTTATCCCATGGCTTCAAATCATGTATATGAATTGTTAAAAGACAAAATTACAAATCTAGTTTAAAGATCTCAACTGGCTTTTAGTCACGATTCTGGAATTGAACAGCTCTCCAAACCAGAGCACGTTCAAAGCACTTCAGTCTGCTGCGTGGTCAGACAGCATTTATGGATAGAAAATGGAAATGAGGTGCAGAAAACGGAAGTGAGGTATAGAGATAGCTCCACTGGTTGCAGCTTGGCATTTGCCTTATTTGAACACAGTTTGAACAGGTGGCCGCCTGCGATTGACTGAAGCTCTGCTGTTGTGATTGGCTGAGACTTAGCTATTTATTACAAAAGTATACTCTTAAATTAGGCTTTCAGTTAGTTTACATACTAAATTAGGCTGCAGTTCCTTACATAAGGACTCATGTATGGAGGCGTCCACCGGCCAAATTTAGTTTAATTTAACAGGACTGATGACTTCCAAATTTATCACCCACATCTGACTTCTTCCTTGAGCTGTAGACCAGGGCATTAGATTTTGTACTCTCCATCTTCACCTGTATGTCTATGAGCACCTCAAATTTAACTTGGACAAAAAGGAACTATTAATATTTCCTCCCTCACCATGTTAAGCCAGTTCCCTCCCCAATATTCTTCATCTTAATACATAGTGCTATTATTTAGCCCGTTTCTGAGGCTCCCTCGTAGTAGTCATCCTTGATTTCTCTCTTTTGTACCGTAAGTATCTTCCAAATGTAAGAGTTTCTTACCATCTCCACTTCTAAAATCCTAGTCCTAGCCACCATCACCTCTCTCCTGGACCACTGCAACAGCCTACTAACTTCTACATTCTGTTATTGCCCTGACAGCCAGAGTACTCTTTTAAAAATGCAAATCAGATTACATCATTCTCATGCTTAAGACACTCCCATGGCCTCCTACTACAACTAAAATAACATTCAAACCCTTTGCCAGGATGTACGTAATTAGACCCCCATCTACCTCTCTGGCCTTATCTCTTATCACATCTCCTACCTCCCACTTTGCTGTAGCCCACTGGGCTTCTTTCATTCCTGCCTAAGGATCTTTGCATGTGTTATTTCATCTGTCCGGCTGGCCCTTCCCGCAGATCCTCACATAGGGCTGCCCCTTCTCATCACCATTGAGGCTCAGTTCAGTGTTCCTTCTCAGAGAGGCTTCCCCTGACCACCTGAGACAAAGCAACCTCCTTACCACTCCTTCCAATCACTCTCCATTCCATTTTATCATTTACTTTTCCTCACAGCAGCAGCCCTTACCTGAAAATCTTCTGTTTATTTTATTTTGTGTTATGTATATTTCTTCCAACATAATTAAGCCCCAAGACAGCAGAGAAAGTCTTGTGTATTGTATGCCAAATTCCTAAAAATTACTGACACATGGCAGGCATTCAATTGACACTTGTTGAATACATGAATTAAAGTTTTCAAACTTTAATGTGCATCAAAATCACCAAGAGAGCTTGTTAAAACACAGGTTGCTGGACCCCAAACCCAGAATTTCTGATTCATAGGTCTGGAGTGGCTCCCAAGTCTTCGTATTTTTAACAAGTTCCCAGGTGATGGTCTGCAGACCACATCTTGAGAGCCACTGAACTAGTATTTATTAATTGCCAAGTATCTTCTTAACACTATGCCAGGACCATGGGGACAAAAAAGAAGTAAACACCTGTGTCTGGCCCCCAGTAAGCTCACGCTCAAAGCAGAAAAATAAATAGTATATGTATATGGTGTGCACCAAAAACAAAAATAGAAACAAAAACAAAAAACAAACCCAAATCAATATATGTGAAGTGTCAAGTAGGCAGCACAGATGATAAGATCTGTAAGATCTCACAAGGGGAAGATACAATAAGAATAAATATCACACAACATTTATTAAGAGCTGTGGAGTGCCTGCAATGTGCCAAGTACTCTATGTGGAAAACATCAGTTAATTCTCACCGTAACCTTGTAGATGTTATTTTTATCCCCATTTTGCATATGACAAAAATGGGGCTCAGAAAGGTTAAGGAACTTCTTAGGAATTTTAATATCAGTGTGCATATCTTGGAGCCTAAGCTCTTGGCTAGACACTGTTTTGCCACTATGGGTGGCTTATGAGTTGAGAAGAATAAGGATGGAAAGTTGGGTAGAATTAGAAGAGGAGAGGTGATGAGACCAGCGCATGTTGCAGAACCAAGGTTTAAACCAGGCACCTGGCACTATAGAGCACCTGTTTGTTCTACTGCCATGATGTCTCTTCCGATAAGCTCCTGCATGAACTGTTGGATGCTTAGCAATGATTTGTTAAGTGAAGCATTAATTAACATTTTTGAAAGAGAGTCGGGATGGTATGAGGTTAACAACATGATTTTTTAAAAATGTCTTGAAATATCATTTGGCAGTGATTGGTCTGATAGAATACAGAAGAGGGAGACAAGTGTGGGGTGCCAATTAGGAGGTTATTTCAATAGTATCGGTGAGAGGACATGGGGACTATGGTAAGGCTTTTAATAAGAATAAAGGAAGAACTCAATGTGAGAACTGATGGATTCTAGAAATGGAATCGGTCTGAGAGAGTTGGGCTTTCTTCCAAGTGCGTGAATCGACCTTTCTTAGATCAATTCCATTTTCAGAGCCCATGCAGCAGTCTCCAGCAGTCCCAGGAACAGAGAAAGATGAGTCATAAAGTGCCCTTAAGTGGTTCATCTGTGTTAATCTAGACCACTGGTTCTCAACTGGAGGTGATTTTCCTCCTAGAGGACATTGACAATGTCTACAGGCATTTTTGGTTGTCACAACTCAGAGGTGAGTGGTGTGGTGGGGGGAGGGATACACAGTTATCTAGAGGCCAGGGATACAGTTCAACATCCTACAATGCATAGGGTGGCTCCCTAGAACAAAGAATTGCCCATCCCCAAATGTCAACAGTGCTGAGACTGAGAAACCCTGCTGTAGGCCGCACTGAGAAACTGCAAACCCGAGGCCCTCAGGACAAGCCAGGCACAGTGAAGGCATGTGTTTGATTTGTTTCATGGCATTGTTGGTGTTTTAAATTTAAAGCAACACTTAAAATCAGGAGAGGTCATATTGGAATGATCCAAATGTCAGTTTTCTCTTGGAAGATCTGCCAATCCTATGCCTATATTGGACCAAGGCTACACTGGACTGTAACTGACCCCATATTCCTTGGTTTGCCAGTCTATGCCATTTGCTGCCCAATTACCGAGAACAATCTTCAGCTGCCATTTATCTTTGTTCTTATCTTTCCCAAGGTAGGAAAATACAGTCAATCTCTATTATTCGTGTATTCTGTATTCGCAAATTTGCAAACTTGCTAAAATTTATTTCTAATTTCCAAATCAATACTCACTGCACTTTCATGGTCATTCATAGAATGGCAAAAAATGAGTTGTCCAATACATATCTTCATAGCTGAGGGTGATCAGGGTGATGCTCCTTGTTTCAGCTCTAATTCAAAAAACAAGCATACTTTTCATGGTATATTCAGTGTCATATTTTTGCATTTTGGTGCTTTTTGGTGGTGCATTTGCTGCTTAAATGGCCCCAAACACAATCTTTAAATGCTGTCTAGCATTCCTAAGTGCAAGAAGGCTGCAATGCTTGTGGAGAAAATACATGCATTAGATAAATATTGTTCAAGTATGACTTATAGTGCTGATGGCTGTGAGTTCAATGGTAATGAATGAAGAATATATATTACATAAGGTATCTTTAAACAGAAACACAGATAAAACAAGTTTATGCATTGATTGGTTGACAAAAATTTTGTGACCAGAGGCTCACAGGAAGCTAACTCTCTATTTCCCCTAGAAGCAATATTCAGTATTCATTAATTCAGTGTTCTTGGTGACTTAATAGAACATAATTACAGGTTGAGTATGCATTATCTAAAATGCTTGGGACTGACTGCAAGTGTTTCAGATTTCTTTTTTTTTTCTGGATTTTGGAATATTTGCGTTATACTGGTTCAGCATCTTTAATCCGAAAATCCAAATTCTGAAATGCTTCAATGAGCATTATCTCTGAGTGTCATATTGGTGCTCAAAAAGTTCCAGATTTTGTAGCATTTTGGATTAAGAATACTCACCCTGTACTGGGAATAACAAAGATTGACTAAATGTCTTTTACAGAAGTGGATAAACCAAAGATAGACTGAGGACCACATGTTATTAGAAAAATGGCACAGTGTGTTTGTTTCTGAAGGTAAAAACTATTCCTGTTATTCCTGTGGACCAAATATGCACACCTTACTTGTATCATGTGGCCCCTGTAGGCATTTGACTCACATTCCTAGATGTTTTCTTTCCTTCTTTCTCTCTTTGTCTCTGTCTCTCTCTGTCTCTCTCTGTCTCTCTGTCTCTCTCTCTCTCTCTCTCCCGCTCCCCCACTCCCTCCCTCGCTTTCTTTCTTTTTTTTGGTGGAGATGGGAAGCATGCAGAACCAGACAAAACAATGAGTCAGAGATTCATCAGACCAGGGACTACCACATAAGACAATGTAAATGACCCTGGAAAAAGGAATACATTTACATTTCGGGGTTTTGGTGGACTGATGGGGAAGACAAAATAAGAATCCTGTCGCCTAAGAAAGCGGAGGCAGCTAGGCATCCCAGCACTTTGGGAGGCCAAGGTGGGAGGATCATCTGAGGTCAGGAGTTCAAAACCAGCCTGGAAAACATGGCAAAACCCTATCGCTACTAAAAATAGAAAATTAGCCAGGCATGGTGGCATATGCCTGTAATCCCAGTTACTCAGGAGGCTGAGGCAGGAGAATTGCTTGAACCCGGGAGGCGGAGGCTGCAGTGAGCCGAGACCGCGTCATTGCATTCCAGCCTGGGCAACAAGAGTGAAACTCCATCTCAAATAAATAAATAAATAAATAAATAAATAAATAAATAAAAGACAAGAAAATAAAAGAAAGTGGAGATAAATCGATTTCATTTGAAATGCCAACTCTGATACCTAGGTACCAGTTGCTTAGTTTGCTGTGATAAACATTCTGAGCTGCAGCTGGGTACAGCGGTTTACCCCTGTAATCCCACCACTTTGGGAGGCCAAGGTGGTAGGATCATTTGAGCTCAGGAGTTCAGGGCCAGCCTGGGCAACATGCGAGACTTTGTCTCTACTAAAAAAAACCCAAAAAAACAGATTTTAGCCAGGCGTGGTGGTGTTTGCCTGTAGCCCCAGCTACTAAGGAGGCTGAGGTGGGAGGATTGCTTGAGAGCAGGAGGTCAAGGCTGCAGTGAGCTGCGGTCACACCACTGCACTCCAGCCTGGATGACAGAGCGAGCCCCGGCTCAATAAATAAATAAATTTTAAAAAAGAATTCTGAGCTGTATTTGGGTCATACCTGGAGTCAGTGGGAAAAGTGCCATGACTGACAGTGCTGTTTGCCATGGGCCCAGAAGAGAGGGGTGGTAAGGTGCTATATATTTGCCAATCCCGGACTCAGCAGTGTGAGGGAGCAGCATGAAGGGGCGGCACAAGGGAAGTAAAAGGAAGGGAAGGGAAATTTTCCTTCCTTCCCAGTGTTTTCTGGGCTGCCCGTGCTGTGGGCAGTGGAAAGGCACACATGGCAGGACTGGGCCACCTGGGCTTCAGGGAAATCTGTCAGAGCCTTCAGGGTAATCTGTCAGAGCCTTCAGGGTGTTTCAGGAATAGCCTCAGTTCTTTCTGGAACATTCCAGGAAATTTATTACTTTTTTTTTTCATAGGGAGACTTAAGTCTGTCTCCTGAAATACTAGTCTTAATACTTTATGTTATTATTTTATTACATTTAAAAAAAACACTGAAGGAAGGGAAAGCAATTATTCTTCTGTGAAAATCCAGCCATCCAATGAGAGTTCCTAAACCTCTGAAATGTGAACTGTCCTTTAAAGTAGTCTACTTTCTTGCATAGAATCAGTTACAGATTAACAGACTGCATCCAGGTATCTAAATATGAATTTTTAAAGTAAGACAGCTTACACAATACATAGGTGGAATTCAATTTTAGTGGATAAGGTTTTTAAAAAGAGACTTACCAATAAAAAACAAGGTTTTTCTATTGAGAAAATGGAAAGGAAAAAGAATAATCACTCCTCGAAACTTTCTAAAATTCATATTTAATATGAAATCACAATTACTTTCTTGAGGTTATTGAGTTTCAATTTATTACTTTTTTTTTTTTTACTTAGAGACTATTTGAATAGCTCTTACATTGTTCTCTTTTGAAAATCTATTTGCATTTGTACTGTTTGCACTTAAGAACCTCTCCCCCTAAATTGCTTTATAATATTTCTAAGTGAAGCTCTGAAATATGCACAATATCTGATAACAATTTGATAGAGAGCAATGTACAGTGTAGGAGACGATTTGCACTGAGAAAAAAATTACAAAGGAAAGCAGAAGTGATAAACTGTTTCTGATTAGTACCTCTGGCTCTCAAGACAAAGCCACAAGGAAAAGGCAGCTTATTTCAGAACTAAGGTGGTTGTTGTTGTTGTTGTTGTTGTTTTGTATTTGTGGATAAAGAAGAAATTTAAAAGACAGTGAGTTTAAAAGGGCAGGCAACTCAATGGAAAAGTGGGTAAATGACTTAGCAGACACCACACCAAAGATGATATTCAAATGACCAGAAAATATAAACACATGCTTAATACCATTAGTTATCACAACACTGTGATACCACTATACACCCGCCAAGATAGCTAAAATGAAAAGGCAAATAATAGCAAGTGCTGGTGAGAATGAGGAGTACTACTGGGAGAGATATACCATGGCACCACCATCATCTGCTAATTTTTTCAGCATATACTAACAGAGCATTTGTGTACCCAAGCACCCAGTGATTGCCCTCCTAGGGATAGGCAACCAACAGAAATGTTTACATTTATGTACCAAAAGACAGGTGCTATAATGTTTATAGCTGCATTACTCTTAGTAGCTCAAACCTGGAAACTATCAAAAGGCTCACCAATGACAGAATGGATAGACTGTGAAACATTCATAAAAATGGAATATTATACAACAGTCAGAATGATCTAAAGCTATATGTAACAATATGAGTGAATCCAAAAAACATATCTTTGAGCAAGAGAAGACATGCATAAAAGTGCATACTGTATGATGACATTTATATGAAATAGAAACACAGGCAAAGTTACCATGCTGCTAGAAGGTTATCCTTGGCAGGGGTGTGGTGTGGGTGCTGTGGACTGGAAGGGAGCATGCAGGGGGCTTCTGGAGGCTGATGATATTCTGATATTCTGTTTTTCTGATTTATTGCTAATTACACAGGTGTGGTCAGTTTGTGGAAACTCATTGAAATGTACATTCATGATTTCTTCACTAAAAATTTCTGTAACATATCTTTTCTTGTTGTTTTTTGCAGCTGCAGGCTTATATCATTTTAGAAATAATTTTAGAAAACTTGGAATTTGGCAGTTCCTCCCATCGGATATAAAGCCAAAGAACTGACAACAAGCATTGGTACGCTGGGACTGGCTTGTACTGACATCCAGACTTCAAGGTCAGCAACCTCAGGTAGGTAGCCTGAAGTCAGCCACGGAGAATGCTACAAAATCAGAGCTTTCCATGTTTGCCAGCACACCACTGAACAGCAAGAGAGACAAAAACAAAACAACCACTGAATAATGGTAATGATCATAACAACGAAACCAAATATCTGCATTTAAAACTCTAATAGTTGGGTGCGGTGGCTCACATCTGTCATCCCAGTACTTTGGGAGGCTGAGGCAGGAGGATCACTTGAGCCTAGGAGTTCAACACCAGCCTGGGCAACATAGCAAGACTCCATCTCTACAAAAAAAAAAAAAAGTAATGGAAAAAAATTCAAATTCAAATAATAATAACAGTATGTAAATAATGCTATGTAAAAATCTAACAATCACTTGAAATTGAAGAATTTGGCATCTAAAATGAATAATACTTTCTTCCCCCAAGACGTTTAGCACCAAACTGGCTCTTGCCCTGAGATAAGGAATTTCAGACCAGGCTGACAAACCAACTCAGTCCTCAAAATCCTTCTCTTGCAGAATGAGAAGGCACAGGCATATTTACCCATATTCGCCCATTTTGTTTTTACCTTTCATCTCCCTCAATTAAATCTTATTTCTCATTTTAGGAAGTAAATAGTCCAAAATGGCCTTTTAATTACTCCTTGACCCTTCCACCCCACCCTGCCCTTTTCTTTCCCAGCAAGGAAATGACAATGAATGTGGCCTATAGATGAGGGTGATTACAGACCCACCAGCGAGCTGTTCCACCCAGGATGGGGAGGCAGAGCTCAAAGCTGGTCAGTGTGTGTTCTCCTCTCTCCACTTAGCTGTCATTCTGCCCTGTGCTTTTCTGCCTCCCTCTTTCAAGGGGCCAACAGGGCTGTGGAGCCCCCAGGGCACTTCCAAGGCCCAGGTAAAATAAGGGGAATGAAAGATGCTGCAGCTGCATGGTTCATCTCCTTTTGATCTCACAATGTTCAAGCCCCAACTGAGAAGCTTGAAAGAGGAGGGAATTTAAAATGTCTCTTCACAAAGGCACAAGCAACAGGCAGCGGACATTTTTATCTAAAGAGACTCTTGTCAGGAACTGAGTCAGAGAAACATCAGTAAGTTTAGATCCTAATTAAATTTGCCGCTAACTGGGACCTTAGCTCTCACATGTAATCCTGCATTCTTATTTTATACACGAGAAGTTGGAGGTGCAGAGGAGTTAAGTGGGTCACCCAAGGAGGTAGGCACAGGATCCAAACAGAGGCCTCAAACTCTGCATCTCCAAGTTTGTCTACCCTTTTTGGCCACTGCTATTTTAGGTTCCTTGATGGAGCCCCACCCCCACTCCTACTTCACGTTAATGTTTCTGAAATTGGGATGTACTTTACAATTATTTCATGTAATTCTTTTTCTTGTTTATTGCTTTTTCTTAAAAAAAGGTTTTAAAGCCTGTTAGTAACTCGTTGATGTACTGGAATCTAGGCAATGTGGATTTGCAACATGTATGTACATTTGAAAATTATTATTATTATTATTATTTTTTTTTTTTACATTTGAAAATTATATACCAAAGTTTTTTTTATTAAAAATATCTCTAGGACATTTAAAATCCAATCTAGTTTACACAGAGTTTCAGGAACTCATACCCACTGAGGGCTGCATTTCGGAAGCACTGCTGTGCAGCTTGCTGCTTGTCCACCATTTTTTCCCTATTTTTCCTGCTCTCCTTGAAGTTACGGGCTGAATTCTTTGCAGACTCCCAGAGGGGAGAGTCAGAAGGCCTTGAAATAAAATGGAATTAAAAGTGGCAGTGGGGATGCCTGAACTACTTTACTTCTCAAAACTTCCCAAGGCAGGGAATGGGTCTGATCGATCTGAATTTCTCATTGCTCTTGGCCACCTTCTGACTAACCCAACTTCTGCCTTTGTTTGGTATAAAACCCACTGAATGCAAAAAATCTGTTGTGGGTTCTCTGTGTCAGAGAACACAGGAATTCAACAAATGTTTCACTAAATACATTTTTATTTATTATTAAAAATTTTTTTTCCCACTGCTGTATTCTCAATACCTACAAGAGTACTGGAGCACCAATACAAATGACTAAATGACCTTTGAATAATAAAAGCTATTGTTATTAAATACCTGTGAATGCTGGGCGACTTTTCAAAGACAATCTCATTGATTCTGCTCTATAACTATAGGAGGTGGTGTGTTGCCTATTTCACAGATGAGGAGACCGAGGTACAGACGGGATAAATAACTGACCAAAGACACACTCAAGGGGAAGAAGTTGAGGTTTTCAGGTACCAAAGCCTGGGTTCTTTCTCAGAATGTACTGGTCCCCCTTTTCCAAAGAATAATAGATCCTCAAGTTGAGGGGTGACTCTAAGGGACTGTCAACTCCTTGCTAGAGATTTTGTCTCTCAGACTTCCTTTCCTCCATTCCTTCATCTTTGCCTGCTCTGTGAAAGGCACTGTGTCTTTGGCTGCTTGACTTTCCCTTGTTCCCAGGGGAGGGACCTACACGTGAGGGGAAGCAGCCATAAGCATTTCAGCTACTCTCTCCATGCTTCAGGTACCCCTTCTATCTGTATAGATACAGAATCATAGTAAAAACTTGGGTTTACTACAAAAGACTTCCTCACACATTCATTCTGCCATCCACTCCTCATCACCACCCTGGCTCTAGTCAGAAATTGCTAGTACCATTTAACATGTGCCAAAAACTCACATTAATTAGGAGGTTATTCTGGCCAGGCTCTGTTTTAAGGGCTTTGTGTCTATCATTCCTCTCATCCTTGCAAAAATCCTTGATGGATGGTCTGATTATCTCAATTTTCCAGATGAGAAAATTAAAGCACAGAGAAGTCAAGCAACTAACCCAAGTTCACAGCTTACCATCGTCCGTCCCCCTACGAGATACAGGTCCCTATCTCTAAGCCCTCAATTGTGTTGCCTGAATAGCAGTAGACCCCGGAACAGAATCTAGTTTTCCTGACCCTATACCAATAAACTGCCCAATGCCATTTGGGCAGTCCCCACTACAGTTTTTTTAGGAGATGGTCTCTTCAGACGCAGTCTAGTCCTTTGGCTTCAACTCTCATTTTAGCGCACGCTATAAATAGCTTAATAGAGACTGGTTAAGCCCTCTCTGCCATGCTCATTCTATTTCCTGTTCCTCCTATTTTATTGTCTGTTAACTTGAATTTCTGCTGTGCATCTTGAATTCTCCTAACTTATGTACAGTGTCAAAATGCTTGTCATCCTTTGCAGTCAGCCAACAAGCACTGATTTGGCTACAATGTAATGGCATATATATTCAACTGCTTTTAGGAGCTGGGAGGATGCAGCCTCATGTTTCCCACAGGTGACACAGTGGCCAAGATAGGGTGTTTTAAGGTTTGAGGTAAGGTGACCATGAGCTGTCAAACTTTAGTCCTGGTCCTCAGTCTCACCTCCAATTCTTTTTTTTTTTTTTTTTTTTGAGACAGTCTTGCTCTGTTGCCGAGGGTGGAGTACAGTGTCGCAATCTTGGCTCACTGCAACCTCTGCCTCCTGGGTTCAAGCAATTTTCCTGCCTCAGCCTCCCCGAGTAGCTGGGATTACAGGTGCACACTACCATGCCCAGCTAATTTTTGTATATTTAGTAGAGACAAGGTTTCGCCATGTTGACTATCCTGGTCTCGAACTCCTGTCCTCATGTGATCTGCCCGCCTCAGCCTTCCAAAGTGCTGGGATTACAGGCATGAGTCACCACTCCCAGCTGTCCTAAACCAATTCCAATGAGTCTCCCTGTTAAATCAACATTCCTGGTGGAAAAGACACTGATATGAAATCACATCTCACAGCATAGTTCAAACAGGAAGTCTTTCAGCAACAGCTGTTCCATACTTTGGTTTCAATACATTATAAAAACCAGTTTGTCTCAGAGGCATCATGGAATTACAATAGTCACACACCATTATCTGTGTAACGATTATCCATTCTTCTTTCTGGGCATATAAAAGCATTTTGGATATGCAATCATACTGGAAATCTCCCTCACTGTGTGAACGTCCCAATTGAGCAACCAAGTAAACCTGAAGCTCTGTGCTGCTGAACAGCTCATGGTCTTATCAATGGTCTTATCAGATGAGCCAGTGGTCTAATCACCAGTATCCTGAACTTGAATCAGCAACAGTAAGGGCCTCACTCAGCCTATGTCAGGCCTTGAGATAGTTACAGTGAGGATGGAGCTCTAAACACGGATCTTCTAAATTCGTTAACATGGCTGGGAAGATAAAAGAACAGTAGGACAGGAAGGAATGTAGTGGGTATATTGTGCCACTGATAAATATGATTTAATACCTAAAGAAAATTATGAGATATGAACAAATACTAAATGAAATTAATTTTCAAATCCAATATTTATACAAATTTTACAGAAATCTTTTCAGATATACTAATTAAATAATTTCTCCAAAAACACTCTTGGATTCACAATAGCCAAGATACGAAAACAACCTAAGTGTACACCAACAGACAAACAGATAAACAAAATATGGTATGTATATATGTATAAATACATATATACACAATGGAATGCCATTCAGCCCTAAAAAAGAAGAAGATCCTGCCACTTGCCACAACGTGGCTTATGCTAAGTAAATGAGGAAATTACGCTATGTGAAGTAAGCCAGACACAGACAGAAAAATATTGTATGATATTTACTGTACAACATACAATGATATTGTATGATATTTTAAAGTATTACTTATGTGGAATCTAAAAAAGCCTAATATATAGAGATAGAGAATAAAATAGTGGTTACCACAGTGGGGAGAAAATGAGGGAGATGTAGGTCTGATAATTCAAAGGAGGAGATATATAGGATAAACAGGCCTAGAGATCGAATGTATAACATGAGGACTGTAGTTAATAATATTGTATTGTATTAGGGATTTTTGTTAAAGAAGTAGATTTTAACTGCTCTTGTCACACACAAAAAAGTAACTATGTGAGACGATAGATATGCTAGTCTGCTTTACTATAGTAGCCATTTTTCTATCTGTATCCCATAACATCATGTTGTAAACCTCAAATATGCACAGTACAATTTATTTTAAAGTAAAACGAAATAAAAATGCTCGTTTAATTTTTGATGGCGCTTTCACGATAATCTTTTGTACATACAGTTTCAGAAAACTTAATAATAGGCACTAATCCAAAAGCCATCATAACATGCAAATTAAATAATGTGAATGGAAAATTGATGACTTTGTTCTCAAAAAAGGGAATAGACGACTGTAGAGAGTGAAACTGTAATAATAATCGAACTATTTGGCTCCACTCAGAAGAGAATAATTAGCCAATCTTTGGCTAGTCTCCAAATTGAATAATAATCTGTGACCTACTAATTCACTCCTTCCCTGTTTTACAGATGGAATTTATAAATTATTCTTTACTTCCTGCCCTCAGTGTAAGTAGAACTTCCAGGTTCTACTAAGTATCTGACCTATTTCATTTCCACGTTGGCTATATGTCAATGGATTCTGTGTTTACATAGAGTTTAATCACTTTATGGCATGTTTCAAAAGAAAAGAATTATGTGAGTGCATTTTTTATATAGCCCAGATGTGTATGCTGCAATCTTATTTTAACATTACAGGTTATTGGGCAAGTGCATTACAATAATCTATTGTCAGGATCAGTGCCAGCCCTAAAGCTGCTACACATGAGGTATAATTCAAGGAACCGTCAGCACTGGGATCTTCAGTGGGAAAGACGCCAGGGCTGGGCAAGTCAATGTCAGGCTGGAGTAAAGGGTGCACACACCAGGTGGGCTAGGTAGAGAGACTTCCTCAGTTTGTGGTCAACGACTTAGAGCTAGATGAAAAGACTGTACACAACGGTCAGAACAAGCCATAGAGATGACCAGGAGGGAAGTCACATACCTTGGAACCAAAGCCGTGCTTGCAGACAGGAAGGCAGAAACTAGAAGATACACAGGAGACTACGGAGGGAGAAGGAAAGAGTGGAGAGTGGTAGTGGTAAGATGCCAAAAAAGCTAGCAAGTAGTGAAAATGAATGGGGAGGGGAGAATTTTGCCTCATCCCAGAAACTTCTTTTGTGCTTTTTGCTAGGGCAGGAGCCAACCAGACAGCCAATCCAAGGGAACAGTCATACTGCTATGTGTTTTCTGTGTGAGAGGCATAGCAAAACCTAACATCAACAATTTTTTTTTTTTCTTTTCAAGACTCATGTGGGAACTTCTATCAACAGATTGATCTTTGGGGCAAAAGTAATGTCTATTGAAAGCCAATGTTAAAAAAGAGAATATATTACTTATCATAAGGGAAAATTAATGTAATAGTATAGACATATATAATGTCCCCTTAAAGAGAGAAAACAAAGTCAATGTAAACTTTGATAGTTGTAATGTGGAATATAGAAAAAAATGTGATTATGCATATCTGAGGGCATGGAAGAGTCCCCAAAAGGGAGAATAGGTGTTTCAATTGAGCTTCACTGAACACACACACACACACACACACAGACACATATGTACACACACAGAAAAATCAGTCTTTGGATGTTCAGAATTCTTAATGTAAATAATAATAAAAAAAGATTTTTCGGCAATATGTGCTGTGTCATTTGGGTGATTTAATGTTCTGGGATTTTTCTAACTTTGAAGAGGGTTGAGTAAATGATATTCAAGATCCAGTGTCCCAGTTCTATCCATTTATAACTCTCAAATTTAGGGGAAGAACTCACCTTTTTGACACCTGGAAGTGACTTTTTGGAATACTGCCATGGTAACCCTTAGTAACAAGAGTCATAGACCACAAGAACCTCATGATATTATACTGAGGTAGACTCCATTTCCAAAGCCAGGAGAAGTGGAAGTTGGGTAAGGAGGATGAGGAACAGCTGCTATATCCAGGGACCCTGATAAAGAAATGATTTCCTCCTCCTGCTTTTGGACTTTTCCATGTTTCCTGTTTGTCAAAGCCAATCTAGATGGACTTTATCCAAGTTCTGTCTCAGAATTGGCTTATTTTGAGATATGATGCAAATAATTTGCAGTAGGTCCTCATAGGCCAGTCTTGATAAGATTTCCTCCCACGCAGGTCTATGTCTGCTTTTTCCCTCCTGTGAGTGTCTGAGAATTGGGAGGCTCACACCTATGTCTCTTCCATTTTAAAAGTGAATAAGTATCCAGCATAAAGAACTCTCATAACTCAACAATAAAAGAAAGACAACCCAATTAAATGACAGCAAAGACTTTAAATAGACATTTCTGTTAAAAAAGACATAAAATAGTCAATAAGCACATGAAAAGATTCTCAACATCACTAGTCATTAGAGAAATGCAAATCAAAACCACAAGACTTCACCTCATATCCACTAGAATGGCTATAATAAAAAGGACAGACAATTACAAGTGTTACTGAGGATGTGGAGAAACTGGAACACTCATACACTGCTGGTGGGGATGTAAGATGGTACTGCTTCTTTGGAAAACAGCTGGACAGGTCCTCAAATTTTTAAACATGAAGTTAGCGTATGCTTCAACAATTCCACTCCTAGGTATGTACTTTAGTGACTCCAATTCTCTGACACCGGTAGGCATCCTACAATTCAATCCTATTCTGACACAAACTACCAGAGTTAGACTCCACAGCTTTAAAGGATCAGTCCCACAGGACTGCCCTCACTACAGATTCCAGGTGCAAGTCCTGGGTCCCCAGGCTACCTGAACTTCTTTCTGACTTGACTGCAATCTTGGATCATCCCCTTCTCAGGTTTGATAATTCACTACAATGACTCACAGAATTCAGGAGAACACTTTGCTTATATTTACTGGTTTATCACAGAGGATACAACTCAGGAACAGCCAAATGGTAGAGATGCATAGAGTAAGGTACTGGGGGAAGGGTTGCGCTTCCATACCCTCTCTGTGTGCCACTCTCCCAGCACCTCCACATGTTGTCTAACCTGGAAACTTTTCAAACCTTGTTGTTAAAGAGTTTTTATAGAACTCAATCTCCAGCCACCCTCCCTGCCCTAGGGGGTCAGAGGTCAGTGGGTGGTCCTGAAAGTTCCCACCCCTAGAGCTCATATTTGGTCTTTCTGGTGACCAAAAGATTCTCAACATCATTAGTCATTAGAGAAATGCAAGAGTTCACATTTGGACTTCCCGGTGACCAGCCCCCATCCTGAAGCGACCTGGGGGCCCACCCTGATCACCTCTGGTCAAAAGACACTTCTAACTCAGGAAATCCCAAGGGTTTTAGGAGCTCTGAGCCAGGAATCAAGGACAAAGACCAAACATATTTTTTACTATATCACAATACTCAAGGTAATTGAAAACGTGACCACACAAAAACTTGTATGTGAATGTTCATAGTAGCATTATTAATAATAGCCAAAAAGTGGAAGTAACCCAAATGTCCATCAACTGATGAATGGATAAACAAAATGTGCTATATCCAATACAATAGGATATTATTATACGATAATTAGTCATAAAAAAGAATGATGTACTGAGGCATGCTACAAGGTGGATGAACTTTAAAAACATTATGTGAAGTAAAAGAAGCCAGATGCAAAAGGCCACATATTTTATGATTTCATTTATATGAAATACCCTGATTACACAAATCCACAGAGTCAGAAAGTACACTAGTGGTTGCCAGGAGTTGTGGGGGTTGAGTGGTGACTTAATAGTTGAGGTTTCTTTTTGGGATGATAAAAACACTCTGGAATTAGATTCTGTACTGGTTGCACAACTCTGTGAATGAATCTAATAAAAACTATTGAATTACACACTTTAAAAAGGTAAATTTTATGGTATGTGAGTTACATCTCCAGAAAAATAAAAAGTGACATGTAGTCCCCATATAAGAGCAAGCAACCTCAACTTTGTCAGGAGGAGTGTGACCAACCTATATGTAGCATCTCTTCTGTGCAGTAATGGTGGGTATTGTGGTTAAGACACAGAATATGGAGTCTGGCTCTTTAAGGGGAAAGCTTGGTCTTGGCACTTGGGAACTGTGACTTTGGGTTTCTTAGTTACTTAGTCTCAGTTTCCTCATCTGTAAAATGAGAATAGTAATGGTTCTTGCCTCATAGAGTTGTGGGAATTCCCTCCCTTATCACATAGAAATTACTTAGATTAGTGCCTAGACCACTGCGTACTGGAAATATAACAGATTCCTACATCTTGCTTCCTTTGATAGACTAGAACTTGATACTTTTCTTCATGAAGTGAATCTTTGTCTAGTTTTCTAATACCTAGGTTTTGAAATACGTATGGGGTTTATGTAGTTTATTTGAAATCCTTAGTTTTTAAAATTAATTAATTAATTAATTAATTTATCTAGAGACAGGGTCTCACTTTGTCACTCAGGCTGCAGTGCATTGGTGTAATCATGGCTCACTGTAATCTCGAACTCCTGGGCTCAAGTGATCCTCCTGCCTCAGGAGGATCCTCAGTAGCTGGGACTACAGGCATGCGCCACCATGCCCAGCTAATTAAAATTTTTTTTTTTTACGGACCAGGTCTCAGTATGTTGCCCAGGCTGGTCTCAAACTTCTTCCGCCTCGGCCTCCCAAAGCACTGCGATTACAGGCGTGAGGTACCATGCCCAGCCGAGATCTCTAGTTTTAAAATACTTTGCAGCAACATTCTTCACAAGTCTGTGGAGTTAAGATGCTTGCATTCATTGATTCCTAGTCAAAAAGTAGGAGAAGGAAATCTTTGAGTTACAAAATGGGGAGAGATGATGAATTCAGATCTGGGCATCCTGAATGTGAGGGAGTTGAGAAACATACCCAAGTGGAGATGCCAGCGAGCTTTAGGGTTCAATGCAAAATGTTTGATTAATGGCTATGACTTCAATAACAAAAAATGTGAACTTCTGACATTTTGAAATACTTTTTAACCAAAATAGTAGTTAATGTGGTACAATGGACTTGAGAGTTAAACAAGGCCTAGGTTCAAGCCCTGCCTTTGTCAAGCTATATGATTCTAGGCCATCAATCAACCCCTTGAAAATAATAATAGCAATCTCAAAATGTTGTGTTAATATCACATCAAATAATGAATGGCAAGTAAACAAGAATTGAGGATATTCTAAATGCTAGAAGCATTCATTTTCTTTTTAGCTTGATAGTATTTAAAAATATATGTGAAATATTTATGTACTGATTTGACAATTAATACCAACACTTAAGAGTCTTTATATCTAAATAGCAAGAGCTTACTGTCAATTCAAACTTTTCCACATTTTTAAAAATACGTAATGACCAGAGCAACCAGAAATCCATGTCCTAGTTCAGGTGTAAATATGCCATTTTTGAATCCTTGCTTATTGAGCTTGGTGAGGCCAGTCTGGAAATTCAGTGTTCACACAAGTTTCTATATTCCATATTTCTTGATCCTTAAAGTAAAAAGTGGAGGAAATTCCATTTAATACTGAATAATGTTTTAGTTCCATCCATGATAGATTCACTTCCATAATGGCAGAAGGTAGCCGGATGACACAAGGTAGCGTGTAAACATCATTCAGCTTCATACTGCATTGATTATGTGCTGAAAGCTGTTTATCATATTTCCTTGCTAAGTCTTGGCTAGATGACTGGTGGTCAATAAAATCAATAATAACTGTTTGTTAAAAGCACCATAGATTTATCTATGCCATGTTAGACTTACTAGATTGGATGAATGTCCAGTTTTACATATGATTTTATGTGACTAATGCTCTTGGGATAACATTATTCCAAGATAATGGGACAGCATAAGTGACACCATTTTATTAGTTTTATGAATTGATGTGCTTCATGATTACATAAATATCAGCAGTGCTATGTAATGGACTATACATATCTGTAGTAAAATAAGCTGTTGAGTATATGCACTGATGAAAAGAAACTAAAGTACAGACAATCAAAAGAGGTAGACTATGTCATAGAGTCATATGGCTTTGGATGAGTTGGGCTTACAGTTGAGCCTGTGTATATTTGACCATCCAAGAATTTGCTCCCTACAAAATCACAAAGCCTGTTATAAAGACCTGCTCTAGACAGAAAGTGTTTAATTCCCCATATTGCCATTTACTCCTCTCTGCAAACTGCTGTGTTCAGAGACTAATAATGCCTTAGACTGACAGAGAGTGCAGGCCAGAACAGTGTATTCTCTCAGGCTTTCCTGGAGCATGGGAGGGAGTGATGAATATTTGGTGCCACACAGTTACTTCTTAAAGTGCAGGCTGCAAGCAAAGTAAGAGTAAGAGGAGATGAGCAAAAACCTCAATAAAGCTGAATTGATGCTACCCGGCTAGAAAGTCAGCGTCGCATGAATAAATCAGCGGTGGATGAGAATTAACCATCTACGTGTACTCCTGACAGAAGGTGGCTATTCCCGCACCAAAGAACAATGTTTCTATTTCCAAAGCCAGCTCTTTAAAAGGAACAGTTTCTTCTTTGATCAGAACTGTTAGTATAAAACACACAGTTCTGCTTCTGTGCAAGGCTTATGAAAAACAATTTTATTTGGCAGTGTTTAAATCCATTCTTAAACAATATCCTCTTCTAGTTCACATATTCCTTTTTATACTTACGGTGAAAGCTGGATCAGCTTTCTATTCTGAACTGGAATACGCATATTTTCTCTTAATCACATAGGCGAAAGGTACAAGAAAAAACTGAAAATAAACAGATACTTACTTACAGATTTAAACTCTGTTTTATTTTTGTGTTTTCAAAAATGGACTTATAAATGTTTAGATCTGTAGAAATAAAGACACTTAATGCCTATGGACTTTTATTTTGAAAATCTACATATTAGTTTATGGGTTTTTTTGGTCTGTAATTATTAATATCTACTTATTCGTTTGTGGCTTTTATGTCTGTAAATATTGAGATGCATTATTTTGTTAGAAGAAGGACAACGCTCTATGGCTAAGCTGGTAGAATCTTACTGCCTACTTGTTACTTAGTTCTGACAGACAGGCAGGATGAACCCCCTACAAGGTAATTAGGCCTGTACCTCCGGTGATCTGGTCTGTGGAATATTCAACATACTTGTCACCTCTTTCCTTCTGCACCAGAATTTCTTTCCTAAATTTATTTTGTCACAAGGAATCTTAGGAGAAAAATGACTCAATTTCTCAGTAATTTTCATACACGAGAACTGAAGGAGTCCAGCTATCTGTTATGTCATTGAAGTTTTTGTAAGTTCATAAAACTGTGCTTTATAGGTATGCTTCCTGGGCTTATCAGAAAGTGAACAGAACAGCAGTTAAACATGTGAGCTGTAGAGTCAGACAACCAGGATTCAAACCCTGACCCTGCCAATTACAATGGGTGTGACTTCATAATCTTCCTGTGTCCCAGTTTTCTCACAGGAAGATGTGTGGATTATGAAGACTAAACGAGAAAATGCTGTAAAAATCTTAGAGCAGTGCCTGGCATGTAGTAAGTGCCCAGTACATTTTAGCAAAAAGTATAAAATATAGGTTTTCAAATTTAATGATTACTGTCAGGCTAATTTGAGAAATTTGAAATACCGGGTTATATTGCTAGTTATTAGTCTTCCTCTACTGATTATTTTCTTCATTGAACCAACCTTTATCTAACTTCTACTAAGTACAGAAACAGAGTGAAAGAAGGTAGATAAGAAACAGTCTATGGCATTGAGTTATTAGGGCTCAGTGGAAGATTTCTCACAGGAGCAGTTATAATAGAGTGGCAGGATGCTCAGGGTTAGAGCACAGCTACAGGCGCTATGGAGGAGGCTGAGGAGAACAGGTGATAGGGCTGGGAAGAGAGTCTGGGACCAAACTGTGAAGAGGAAGGGGATTGAGATGAACAGATCTGTTTTGGATAATCAGGTAAAAACAGGAATTGAAACCATGGAGTGGATGAGTTTCTTGAGACAGGTGTGTTGAAGATTGGCGGGGAGGGGGAGTAAATGATGTTTATTTATTCATGACTAGACACTCAAAAAAAGTTTTATTGCTTTTTCAGCTTAAACTGAATCAGCCAAAATGAAGAAAACTCCCTCTCTACAGTTATTTAATAAAAGAGTGTCTGCAATTAAACACAGCTGGGGTGGGGGGAGGTGGCGGGTATTGCTGGTGCAGGTGTAATTCTGGTGGGTGGGGTAGCAGCATCAGATTCCCCATTGGCAGGCTCGTCTGGTCAGCTGTGGAAGTTGACTCATCTCAACTGGGTGTGGCCAGGTTAGTTGGTCTGGTGATCTGAAGGTCTGGTTTAAGAAACTGGGGGAGGACAAGCCTAGTGGACAGGAAGGGAGGGGCTCTATGGAGAAGGTCAGAGGGTGTCAAGGATAAGGTAGCTAAGCGGGCAGATGGGACTGTGACTAGACCCATGGCCAACATGCTGCACTTTAGGCCTGGATAGTTTAAAAAGAAGGCAAAACCAGGGCCAAACAAAAGTGAAATGATGTCAATTTCCCTGACACAGATGCAGTTAGAAAAAAAGAAAACCTGCTGTTAAATATATTTTGCTCGGGTTTTCTTGGGTAATCTCACTTGGAGTTAGTTCTCAGTTTAGGATAGGGGCCCAGTTTAGGGTTGTGAGAACAGCACAGGGGAATGATTTTGGCTTTGAGATGTCCTTTGGGCTGAATTAGATATGCTGCTTAACAAAACCTAGATGGTCTCTGATAGTGTAGGTACACTGTGGTGGCCATTCTATAGATAACTCTTGTTCTAAGGTTAAAAATTGACCCCAAATATCAATATAAAAATATTAGCAAAACCTGGAATGTATTAAACAAGCATTTACCTTCATAAGTTGTTATGCTATGTTGTCCCCAGAGCAATATTAAAGTTTTAAGCTTTTAATATTGTCTTTTTCTGCTTATCAAAAGTATCTTTAAAACAATCTATTTTTATCTACCACAGATTAATGAAAAACTCAATTAGACCAGTCATTTGGTATCATGTATACAAGACCTAAAAGCAGTCTAAAGTAGAATGAAGTGATTTTTTTTATTATATTATATTAAGATTCCTCATGCCTAAAATCATTTTTTGTTATTTACAATAGAAAGGGGGACAACATGTATTCCAGTCCATACGTATAAATACTACAAAACTTACGTTAATTATTTTTACCCCTTTGACTTTCAATGTTTAAAAAATAGAATAAATTTAACTTTTAACATTTGCTTTAAGAATTAAAGCAAGATTTAAGATGTGAGGATAGGTTTGCTGCAGACATAGTTTTAGGTATTCTAATCTACATAGACAAGAAATGAATAACAATTACTTACTAACTTATTTACTAATAACTGCCTGACCTAGCGTTCTCCAAACTTGTGTGGCACTCTAAGGGAGTTTCCAAAGTTGGACAAATTTGGAAAATGCTACATTGAATCAAGTGACTTTGTTTGCTGCAGGATGTGTATATATAGGTGTATTGATACAATGTACAATGTGAACTACCAGCAGCCTATTCAGAATGGAGAATCTCAAACTTATTTAAACTATGGAAAATTTGTGGAAGCAGAGTTTGAGAAATGCTGACCTAGAGTATAGATAAAACAAAAAGAATCGTGGAGTGCTCATACATATCTTCAGAAATTTTCTTGCCTTTGAAAACAAATCAATTATTGGCAGAAGTTCGATTTCAGAACCTCCTGGTCTGGCCTAATGTTCTTAAAAATGTCATCACTACATACATGGAGTAATTTCGAGTTGGTTAAAAAAAGATTCTCTTCGGCCTCTTTGTGAACAACCTCACGATAAAAATGGCTGAAGAAAACAACTCAACGGCTAATAAAAGCTACCCAGTGATGAATGGGTAGATAGCATTGAATATGATATGATTTCTGCTTCATTAACTCAAAAACTGCCCCCTAGTTGTATTTATGGCATCAGAATGCAGCCTTCTAAGCAAAATATTCTAAAGACAATATCTAGGATGAATAAAAATTAGAATCTTCAAATAAAGTATTTACATGTGTTAATTCATATGCTTTTATAAGTTAGGACTTCTTGGTTGCAAGTGGCAGGAAACCAACACAAACAAGCTAAAGCAAAAAAAAAAAAAAAAAAAAAAAAAAAAAAAAAAAAAGACTCTCAGTGGACACTAACATGAATAAGTAAGAAATTAGATGCTGTTATAATTAACTGAGATTCGAAGATTTGTGACTGGAGCATAGTCCAACCTGACTGATACAGAGAGTGAACTTAGTTTCTAGCTTTATAGTTCCATTCTTCTTGTGAGTTGATTTTATTTCAGTTCCCATGAAATCCTCTGAGATCACCTAAGTGGGTTTCTGATCCTTTCAATGAATAATACCTGATAAAACTGATAAACAAATGACATTTATTTATAACTATTTGGTTTCTTAAACATTTATCTTGTAATAGGTTCTTCTATCCTTCTCTATGCCAAAGTTAAGTTGTATGCATATATACACTTTGAAAAGTCCATCAACTTGTTTAGGTGAGGAAAGTGCAATGTATTATACTGATGGTAAGCACAAATGTTCCCTGTACATTATTCTCATTACACAAGAACAGATGGCTGTGATAATTGTCTCTTACTTTATGCAAACTGTGATTTGACCTGAAATTCCAATTAATAGCATCTTTTCATGGCATATACAGGAGAAACAATTTCTGCTACTTTAAACTGGTAACAATATCTTTATTGGAGAATATGAAAAAAACTAAGCCTTAACAGCTATTCTGGCTTTCTTATAGAGAAACAGAATACTTTTGTTTAATATATAAATCTTTGTATAGAATTCTTATTTCTCGAGCTTAATTCAACTGAATATTCTCTCTGGACCCACGAGGAAGAGGCTCACTCTTTTAGGCCACCTTTCAGAGCAGCTTTGGACTGTACCCTATGCTCTGAAAGGATCCAGAAAAGCACACCAAGTTGGGGGATGAGATTTTTACACAGTAATTGTTGACTGGTGAGACACTGACTTCTGTTTTACATGAATAGTTTATGGTTGTGTTGAACCGAAATAGTAAATTATAGACATTTAAATTACCTTATCAAAATCCTTTCACAAATATAGTTTTAACTCCCTTACATCTTTGTAGGTGGGAAGTACGGACAGGTGATGACACTTGCAAGAAGTTTCCTGCAAGTAAGTGGCAGCATCGGTTCTCGAACCTGGATCTCCTGTTATCTAGTTATTTCCATTATGCCTGGGTACAAAAAGGAATAACTGTCTTCTCTGTAACATTTTCCTTAATATCTGTAAAAATGTTTACATGGCACACAGAATGTTCTAATTGTACAAAAGAAATGTAAAAACATGAACATATGCTGCCTGTTACATTTACCACAGGAATATATAGACTATACTGTGTTTACTGCTGACATAGAGTTAACTGAATATCATTTTAGTGGCATTATATAACACATTTTGCTACATAAATCTTTAATGAGATGCCACCATAAAGCTAAGCAGATATTTTTTTCCAGAATATTTTGGAATTGAAGACATATTAACTGACAGTTTATTTT
Source organism: Chlorocebus sabaeus (assembly GCF_047675955.1). Classification (NCBI taxonomy): domain Eukaryota; kingdom Metazoa; phylum Chordata; class Mammalia; order Primates; family Cercopithecidae; genus Chlorocebus; species Chlorocebus sabaeus. The sequence continues at coordinate 27,574,475 of NC_132927.1, forward strand.
AAAATACTGTTTAAATTCCACATTTTCATTTATAAAAACAAAGGTAAGAGAAAAATAACATCTGAGACAAGATTAAGAATGAATAATGTTTAGAATAGAAAGGAAAAGAAAATCTTTGCTCAGTAACATGAACACAAAAGGATCATTACATTTATATTACTGATTCAGTGACTTCTTTTTTTTTTATTTTGAGACAGTCTCACTCTGTCACCTAGGCTAGAGAGCAGTGGTGAGATCTCGTCTCACTGCAACCTCTGCCTCCCAGGTTCAAGCAATTCTCCAGCCTCAGCCACTCAGGTAGCTAGGACTACAGGCATGCGCCACCACGCCCAGTTAATTTTTGTATTTTCAGTAGAGATGGGGTCTCAACATGCTGGCCAGGCTGGTCTTAAACTCCTGGCCTCAGGAGATCTGTCTGCCTCAGCCTCCCAAAGTGCTGGGATTACAGGCATGATCCACCGCACCCAGCCCTGATTCACTGACTATTGAAACACCAGGAATTCAAGGATAATACCAGGATTTACGAATGTGAACTCCTTAAAATCATGAAGTAATAGTAGTGGTTTCAATTGTCCACTTTAAAGTATCTACAAAATCACTTTTTTTGGTGTTATAATTCTTTTAACGAGTTAAGTTGAATAAAGGAATATAGCAAGTACTGATACTAAATAAAAACTGCTACCAAATATTTGACTTATAAGACCAGTATTATTATTATTATTCATGTGTTATTATTTTTCATGGATTTTTGAAGGCCACAAATATCTGAAAAACATTTTAATCTGGCCAGTTGAAAACTAGTGAATTTCAACCAGATGTTTTTAATACCACTTTAAAAATAAACTTCAGTCATTTTACTGTATCTTGAGTGTGTAAGATGATGATTTACGGCTGTGGGAAATACTTCTCTTCAGGACTTGCTTTATCAGTAGAAATGACTAATATGATAGAATATGAATGAAAACTTTTCAGGTCTAGTAATAACCTATGTTGATAACTAATTGCCCAACTTTGGGCAGTTAGTATAATTCTTTGCTGTCCTATTAGTATAGTTAGTATAATTCTTCGCTGTCCTATTCTTGCAGGGCATAGAAATTCTGAACCGTGAGTTTTTGTGGAGATAGAAGTACCATTAACTAAAACATAAACTATATGAGAAAACTGGCTGCTAACACATTAACTTCCTTATTAAGTAAATAAGGTGGGGGAGTAATGTTTGTTGTTCATCTAACAGATGACAAGTGAATGTTAAAATATGTCATCCTTCTGTCTTATTTTTTTCTTGGCAGTTTAGTAATCCTCATATTGACTGAACAAAAATTATATGTACTTACTGTTTTGGAAAAAATGTGCAAAAGTTCAGAGAATAAATGGTCTTCTAGCCTACTTACGTCATGTCTCAAGGGTTTTAACATTCTTTTTTGGTAGGTAGATATCTAAATTTCAACTCAGGCAGCACCAGTGTCTGTCTACTCATAATTTTATTGCCAATAAAACAAATTATTTAACATTTCAAATTGACAAGGGGCTTGACAGAGATTTAAAGGTTTCTTTTAGTCTTAATAGATCAAGGATAGGCTCATCATAAAAAAATAATAATGTTGTGGTTTACCCATCCTAATTAGCTTGTGACTCTAAATTCTTTTTCCAGACAGAGTGATTAGTTTTTTTAGTTCCAAGGATACTTTGTAGGGCAATTTAACATGGACTATAATTAGCAGTTTAAAAGTGAAATCAAAATATGAATAAAAAACTGGCTGCGAACTCAAGTTTTGAAAACTTTCAAAATTAAATGTCATTTTCAAAAATTTAAATTCAACTGTTCTGAAAACAGTGGTGTGTGCCCAGTTAGGCTTCAATTTGTGCTAAATGAAATCTCCATCAGTACTAATATGATTTAATAGGTTATATGTGAGAATAGAATGACTGTAAACATGGATCACATTCAACTGGGTTAAGGAGCTGAGAAAACTTTCACTGATTGCTGAAAATTAATGACTTTTTTCCTTGCTGTAAACAAAATATCAATGTTCCAGCCTTAACTCCAGGGTTCGCCACTTGCAAAAGCTAACCTTTCTAGTCTCCAAGGTATTCTGGGAGACTGAGTGAGGCCACAGTTGAGGCCTGGGCACCATCTTCACTGCTCTATCTCATCCTTGGGTATGCAGCTCAGTGATGTAAAGAAAAGCTCCTTCCAATCATCCTGAATCCCTGCCCTGCACTCCACAGCCCAAACTAAATGGGTCATCTAAAAAAATGAAAAGCAAATTCATACACATCTCTTCAAGAGTGGTTCCCTTCCTTCTAAGCAGTGTGGGCATATTATAAGGATCTTCCTCATGAGGCTTATTTCGTTTATGCCTGTGTGTGTACAGGGACCAATAGATAAATACAAAAATAACATAATTAAAATATATAGCATGCCACACAAGGATAAATACTACTGAGGAAACCAAAGCTGAGAGGGAACTAGCGGGTGTCTGGGTGGGTGGCGCTGTAAAGATGATACCTGAGCAAAGAGCTGAAGGATGCAAGTAAGTGACTCATTTGGATGTCAGGTAACTGGGGAAGAGAGCTTCAGGCTGAATGAACACTAAATGCAAAGGCCCTGGGATGGGGAGGTGCCTGGCATCACTTGAGGAACAGCAAGAAGCAGTGTGGCTGCAGCAGAGGGAGTAAGTGGGAGGCAATGACGTCGAGGGGGCCAAAATGGAAAACAGGTCATGTAGGTCCTCATAGACCATTCCAAGGACAGGCTGAGAAGTGTAGGAACAACTGGAGGGTTTTGAGCAGAGGAGTGGCACGACCTAACATGTTGCTAAAGCCTCTTGGTGTCTAGCCATGTGGAAATATCATCAAACGAGACTGGAAAGATAAATCTGGTAAAAGGTGTTCCAAAGTTTGCACATATTTGCACATATAACTACTGAGAGGAAAGAGGTTGAATTCTGGAGAAGTGGGTGTGTGTGTAGTTGGGAGGAGGAGGTTTCCCTAGGAGATACACCTTGGCTTCCAGGCCGCGACTGCGCAAATTCCGGTCCTGACACTCTAGTCCCAGGTCCCAACTCCAGAAGGGTTCCGGCCCAAGTCTGCACGTCGCGTTGCCATGGCAACCGCTGGCTGCCCTCTCCCCTCTGTCTTTTGAGCACGTGGCACCAGGACCCCGCGTTCTCTCCAGCTCCAGAGCCAGGTCTGGCCCACAGCCGGGCTCATTAGTATTCCGCCCGCGGCGTCTCCCCTACCCTCCGCCGTGCCTCACCAGGTCCGCCTATCCAGCAGCGACAGACTCCCGCCGTCCGCGCGACCTCACCGCCCCCACCCCAGTCCCTCCCCGGGGGTTCGCAGCCCGCCCTGCCCTCGAGCGTGCCTAGCGGCCCCGGGCACTGGCGCGGCTCTACCCAGCTACGCAGTGCTTTCCAACACACTGGCCGCGGCCACTGGCTACAGACTAGCCGTGGAGAGGGGGCGTCCTGCGTCCCGCTCGCAGGCAGCGCGCCTCAAGAGACCCGCTCTAAGGCATCCCCGCAACAACTCTGTGGGGGCATTCAAGGCCCCCGTGCGCCGGTTAAGATTCCCCCATGTCTCCTGCAATGCACCAGACCGGGGAGGTAAACATCGAAGGCACCTGCATTGCGCCCCCACTGGGATGCGCTGTGCGCAAGAGACGGGGACCGTCTGCTGCAAAACCGGATGATCGAAGACGCTGGGAGTTAGGAGTGGGTTTTCTCAGGACTCACCTTATGTAGTTTCCACATGGCCCCCAGAGCCTTGACTTCGTGGCTGGAGTGTTTGCCCTCCTCCAAGCACTGGTAGCACACGGGCATCTTGCACTGCACGCAGTACATGCTGTGGTTCTCCAGCTCGTGGTCTGTGCAGGTGGAGACCTTGCGCGGGCTCAGCCTCCGGCTCACACGACCCTGGGCCGGGGGCACCAGGCGGTGCTTGGCTAGGGGCCCCCGGGGCGGGTGGCAGCGCAGGCGGCACGGATCGCAGTAGAAGACATCGCACTGTTCGCACATGACGGTGGCCTCCTTGGGCGCCTTCTCACAGAGCTGGCACTTGAGGGCCGCAGCTTTGCTCTGCTGGTAGCGGTCAATTACCCCTTCCAGTACGCGATTCTTGGGGAAGCCGCGGAGCCCCCGGTCATCGAGGATGAGGCTGCGGTGACACTGGGGGCAGGTGATACAGGAGTTGCGGGGCACCGGGGCCAGTGCCGGTGACAGGTGGGTGGCCGGTGGCGGCATAGCCGGGGGAAACACGCGGACGCCGTTGGGAGACTTCTGGCACGGGGTAGTGGGGGCGCTGGCGAAACCCCCGTAGGAGCCATAGCCGCTGTCCGCCTCGCTGTATAGGCTCATCTTGTCCAGGTCGAGATAGTCATAGTCGGAGACCCCGGAGCCCGAGGCCCGACGACTCTGGGGGGACTCAGACTCCGGGGTCTGCACCAGGATGTTGCGGGCGCACGCCTGGCACAAATTGTGAGAGCAGGGCAGGATGATGGGCTCCCGATAGAAGGAGCCGCACACCGGGCATTTCAACTCCTCTTCCATCTCCTCCATGGGGACTGGTCTGGGAGGAGGCAGCGACGGCTGCAGCGGGTGCCTGAGCTGGCTAGGTGGTCGACGGGCCCGTCTTGTCCAGCACCCTGGCCAGCGGCGGCGGCGGCGGTGGTGGTGGCGCCTTCCCGCGCAGTGCTGGCGAGGACACCCGGAGAGGCGCTAGCTCTGTGAGTCGCTGCAGCGGAGCCGCCGCGCCGCGCGCCAGCCCGGACCGCCCCCTCCTGCCCTCCTAGTCCCGCCCCGGCCCATGAGCCGCGGCCCATTGGGCGACGGGCAAGAGATCGAAGCTCTCATTGGCCACGAGACCCGTCCGTCTCCTCGTCTCCGCAGGCCGCAGGGGGTTCGGTAGAGTCTGAGTATAGGGGAGTCTTCGCTCGCGGTTGCATGATCTCTGGAGGGGGCCGGCGTGCGGAGGCTAGGGGGACCGGGAAGGAGGAATTAGGCGGGATGACTCATCCTCGCCCCGCTTCCTTCCGACCTCCGGTGCAGTCTCCCAGGAGCTGAGGGCGTGAGAAACTCCTCCCCGCAGCGAGTGGGCTGGCGGAGGGGGCTGGGGCTTCTCGCCAGCGTTTGCGTTTGGCTCCCAGCTCTGAGCTCCGCGCCCACCTACCGCGGGCGCATGCTGCGCAACACGGAGGACGCCCCTTCTCTTCCGCTGCTGGCAGCCTTCGCAGGCGCCTCACCCGGGCCTAGGCTTCTGCACGGCAGTGGGGCTTTTCTCCCTCTCAGTAAATCCGCTGACTCCGTGCCCTGGAGCTCCCCCATCCCGGGAGTCTGACGGCGCTGGTGCAAGCCTTGGCGACACTCTTGCCTTCTTTCATCCTGCGTCCCTCGTTTCCTAAAGAGCATGTATAAAGCCGATTTCCTAGTGTCGCCATGAGATTCAGCTGGGTAACCGATGGAAATGGTCAGCATTAGTCAGAATCTATGACCCCTTCGTTTCGTGCTTTAAATTATACCTCGGCCCAGAGGCCTCAGTGACATGGTGTGAACGTGCTTCCTTCCACGGATCTCTCTTCCTCCTCCTGGCCTCCCAAAGCACCTGGCTGAGCTTTCACGAGGCCCGCAAGGCCTTTGGTTCTGTTGAGGCAAGAATAGTTTGTCTATTTCTGAGTGCCCATAGTTTAGTAAAGCTCTGTAAATGAATCACTGTGTGGCTGCGGAGTCTCAGTGTTTGACGCCAAACAGCATTATTCAACCCCACGTGCCCTGAGCATCTGCCATAGCTTACAGCATGGTGTGCCTTTCTGTTTCCTCCAATGAGGGGTGTGGTGAGGCGGTGGTTCTAGTGTTAGTCCCTGTAAAAGGATGGAGGGAGGGAGGAAGGAAGAGAGGGGAAAAAGGAAAGGCGGAAGGAAGGGAAGAAAGGGAGGGAGGAAGAAGAAAAGGAAAGGAAAATCTTTGAGTCAAGTGACATTCTGAGGTAGTAACATTTGAAATAGTACATAGCTGACTTTTGCTGAGTGATTCATGAAGTAAAGGACAAAAACTCTTTGCAAGTTCTAGAAATGTTCCAATTTTCCACCTTCCAGACGAGATAACTTCATCATATGCAGCTATGTTGATAATTTAAAAGTACTTTATTGTCCAGAAAAAAAAAATGGACATTTTATAACACTGCCCTTGTAGAAATTGTCCCATAAACTAGGTTATCTTTTCAACATCTTTAGCTGCAATGAGAACAGTAGGATCATTGTGTGGGGGAATGAAGTCCCCATTGTTATTTAAAGCCATGTTAATCATACATGTGATATGATTTATTTTTAGGCTGGCTTTCAACTAGTGGAGACCAGAGTATCCAAAGGTATATGTACTCTGTTTACAGACACAGATAAAATTTCTTCAGGTATGGTTGGGACATTAGCTGCACTTGTAGGATACACTTAATTTATAGGTCCCAAGATAAATTACTTATACCTAATTTAATATAGTATAATTTAATTGAATTGTAATGAAAGTTAATTGTTGAGAAAATATTAGAAAGGAGTGCCCTTTTATGGCTTTTGTATGCATTTGACCACAAATCACAATACCCTGGACCAGCAAGGTGAGTAGCTGTTACACTTCGTATGAGTTTGAACTCTGCTTATGATAGTATATCATCTAAGAGATCTTATTAGCAGAAAGTTTATGCTTAGTTCAGAGTAAAGGAGAATCTTAGAGGATGTCTCATGGTGTAATGCAGTGTTGGGTTCACAAAAAGAACAACACAGATTTATAATATAGTCAATATAGTAAGATTTGGTCTATTATGAAGTCGCTTGAGATGATTTTATTAGATCTGTTTGGTTAGGAATTAGCTAAATCAGTCAATCTTAGGAGAGCTCTTAAAATGACTCATTTGTTGAGAGTTCACCCTGTTCCAAACAGGGGGTTTATTTATTTGTATACATTACTTGGTTAAATCCCTATAATTACAAGAAGAGGTAGGCACAATTATTCCCATTTTACAGATAAATAAACTAAGGATACACAAAGACACAAGTACTCAAGGTCAAATATGGTGAGGCTGGGATTGGAACCCGGGCACATATAAGTTTGTTCCTTTGTTCATTCATTCATTCATTCAACAAGTGCTGAGTTCTACTCTCTTCAAGCTCTGAATGTGATAAGTACACAAAATGCTCTTTGTTAACTTCTATGATAGTCTGCTGACCTTCCCTGAAAGTTTACTTTTTTTCCTCTTTTTTTTTTTTTTCGTTGAGATTGGAGTCTTGCTCTGTTCCCCAGGCTGGAGTGCAGTGGCACAATCTTGGCCCACTGCAACCTCCATCTCCCAGGTTTAAGCGTTTCTCGTGCCTCAGCCTCCCGAGTAGCTGGGACTACAGGTGTGCACCACCATGCCTGACTAATTTTTGTATTTTTTTTTTAGTAGAGACAGGGTTTCACTATGTTGGCCAGGCTGGTCTCAAACTCCTGACCTCAAATGATCCACCTGTCTCAGCTTCCTGAAGTGCTGAGATTACAGGTGTGAGCCACCGCGCCCGGCCAAAAGTTTACTATTTTTCTTGAATTCATTTCTTTAAAATATTTTTGAAGGCCTTTGAAGATTTTACCCTCATGTTGCACTATTTGGCCATAATGTGCTTTATAGCATCCCAATGACTTGTTTAAAGGGGAATAAAAATTGAAATGTAATTGATAATATTATAGAAATATTATACCATTGAGGGAATATCTTCTGTCTTCCAGCTGGTGATGAGTCCATGCCCTGAAGCACAAGGATTGATAACCCTGTAATTTCATCATTCCTGGGATGACTGCAGATGTTCTCTTTTGTGTAAAGTGCCTAATTATCCTCTGAAACTTCCTATTCACCCAAATTATGTTCTTTAGCAATGAGAGCAATTACATTTAAAATGCAGTAACAGCTTTTGCATTTTTTAAAACAGATAAATGTTTTTCTTTTTTTGATAAATGTTTTTCAATGAAAAATTGAGTTGCTTTCCTATTTGCTTTTGACTACAATACTTGATTATTAACAAACCAGTCTCTGTGAGTCTAAAGAATGAACTCAGAGGAGAAAGGTTTTTCTTTCCACATTCTGTCCTAGAGCAGTCTATCCTTAGTTGTGGGGGGAGGAGGGGCGGTAAATCAGGGGAAAGGAGCTGATCTTAGGCTCTAACATTTTAAGATTATCTGACATGTATGTACACATATTTTATTAACGTATTTGAATAAGGGTCTTGCTGCATGTGGTTTGTAAAAGTGCATCACTTGAAAAGTGATAAATGTGATGTTTCTATTCTCAATAGAAATTCTGAAGAAACTTCTTTTTATGTAATAATTTGCCCCATTTAGTCCACTAATATTAAATTTTATACTTGTAATTCTGTACTATTCTTTAATAACATATATTTATTTATTGTTGATATCTTTGGTAATTTTAATTATGTGAATATTATTGTGAATTATGAGCTTTTTCCTATTTAGTACTACTGGAAGATGGCCATATTCAAATTCTGTAGTATTTCTTATTGTAAGTAATATATTACTGATGCTTTGGGAAGGGTAGATTGGAGAATCGGAGAAAATGAAGATTTAATGAATTTTATATGGAGGTAAGAGAGCTGGAGGATAAATCCAGAAGACCTAACTTGTGAATAATAGGAATCTCAGAATGAGGAAATAACACAGGTGGAGGAAAAATTATAGTTGGAAAACATTTCCCTGAACCAAAAAAAGATATAAAATTACAGACTGAAAGGATTTTAGAATTATAGATGACACTCATGAAAAAAGACCCCATTATATACGGACACAATTCTTAACTCAGAAGGAAAAAAAAAAAAAGATCATTTTACAAGCTCCCAGACAGAAAGAACAGCTTAATTGTAAAGGAAAAAGAATCAGATTGGCATTGGACTTCTTTCTACAACCTTACAGGCGAAAATAACGTGAAACAAATCCTACAGCCTACTAAAAGTAAAAGAAGTCACCCTGTCATAGTCCATTTTTGTTGCTATAACAGAATACCACAGACTGGATAATTTATAAGGAACAGAAATATATTGGTTCATGGTTCTGGAGGCTGGGAAGGCCCAGATCAAGACAGTGGCATCTGGTGAGGGCCTTCTTGTTGCATCATCCCATGGTGGAAGGGCAGAGAGAGGGCAAGATAAGAGGGCAAGAGGGGGCTGAACTTGTCCTTTTATAAGAAACCCACTCCCGCGATAAGAAACCTGTTCCCATGGTAATGGCATTAACCTGCCCATGTGGATGGCGCCCCTGTGACCTGAACACTTCTTAAAGGCCCCAACCCCTGACACCTTCTCACTGGGGATCAAGTTTCTAACACATGAACTTCGGGGGACACAGTCAAACCATAGCACAGCTTCAATATTTTATAGCCTGCCAAAAGATCATTTGCTTGTCTGGTCAAAGAAGAATATTTGCAAGAGTTTAAAGAATAGAGCACTCTCACATTCCATCTGACAAAAATACTTGAGAAGACTTTTAAATAACAAATAAATCTTAACAGAGTCCTCAGAATGGGTTAGGAGTGAGTGGTGACCTGAAAGCATCCTAAGGACCTGATACTGGGGAGAAAGAAGAAATGAGAAAGGAAAGGTGGGGAATAAAATGTTTCTGTTGAAGGGATTACTTGGTATCCTTTTTTCTCACATAATATTAAAACATTACATGTATTATTAGGCCTGGGAGAGGAATATAACTATTTATTCCATGGAAAGTAAAATAGAACTTGCAAATTAACACACATTGGGAAAATATTCTGTGAAACTCTATGACAGTTTTTAAAACCTAAAGGAAAGGGATACTTTCTGGCAAAATTATATTAATTGAATTAATCCCTCAAAGTAGAAAGATTGAATAGACCAACCTCCATAAAAGGGATGTGAGAGATAATTTCAGATTTATCATTAAAAAGGAGAGGATGGTTGCACTGATGAGTTCTAGTTAATTTTTTTAAAATAAGCAACTTTAATGGTATTGAAATAATCAAAACTAAAGAAAAATATGGACTATTTCCCAGTCTACTTGATGAAGTCATCATAACTTTAATAACAAAACATGATCATATAGTTAATAGAGAACACAATAAATAAAAAACTATGGCCCAAAAACTAAGTGTTAGATGTAAAAGTGCTAAATAGGATGTTGGCAAATAAATTTCAGATTTGTATAAAAAGATTAACAAACTATGACCAAGTAGGGTTTTTCCTAGGACTGCAAATATAGTTGAGTGTCAGGAAAACTATCAACAGAATTTATTACATGAAAAATTAAAGGGGAAGAATTTCCTCTTTTGGCCATATGGGAGTAATCTTCCTTCCATCAATGACTAAAAAGCAGGAATAACTATAAGAAACAACCATTGTCAGACACTGGCAGGATGCGTAGGACTTTAATTCCTTGGAGAAGGCAACAGAGAGATGAGCCCTACCTTCAGCCAGGATTTCTACCAGATGACAATTTCCAGACTTTGGAACACAGAAGAGGAACCCAAATGAAGCTCACCAGTCTGCCCTAGTCGAAGAGACAGAGAATTTTGGGAAGGCCAAGAGAACTAGAATTTGCAGACAGTGAAGAGATAGAGTTTCAGGTATCTGTGTGAGGGTTTGCTTGGACTTTTGACTGAACACAATATGTGCATGTATAGGGTGAACCTCCACCAGATTGGACAGTAACAACTTCTGAAGAAAGAGCACTTATTGGAATTGTAATACAAACAATTCTAAGAGCACACACAGAACCAGGAATTATTCATATTCCCTTCAGCCAGAATGAAAATAACTCATTGAATATACAAAAATCAACTGTATCTCTGTGTACTAACCATGCCCATTGAGCAGTTGATTTTAAAAACTGTACCATTTACATTAAGAAAATTAACTCCACAAAATATGTGTAAGATCGCGGCACTGAAAACTATAAAACATTCCAGAGATAAATTAAAGATGACCTCAATAAGTGAAAAGATATACTATATTCAAAAAATGAAAAGATATATATAAACGGAAAGATATATACCCGAGCCCCTGTGGGGTCCCCACCCCAGCAGTGTGAATCTTCTCCCAAGGGGACCCTGAGGTAGGGGCATGCAGCATTCCTAGACTGGGGAGTCCCACACGTGCCCCAGAGACAGCTGTAGCAAACAAGCTGCCCTCCCCATTCCTGACAGCTTGGGCCTCAAGGGTGGCCAGGGGCAGATTTAGCTGTCACAATTCCTGTCAGTCCATGGCAGCTCCACACTGGAAGCAAAACAGATGGAGGTGAAAGTGGAATGTGAGAGGGGCTGCAGCTCACTCCTTCCTCTTCATGTGGGATGGAGGCAGGGGGGTCAGCCCTCCTCCTTGCCTCTTACCCACACAGGCCCCCTACTTCTCCTTCAAAAAGCAGAAAAAATATGCTATATTCAATAAATGGAAATATATACTTAGACTGAATATGGCTAAAATGGTAATGTCCTCCAAATTGATCTATAGATTCAATATGCTTCCAGTAAAAATTTCAGAAAGTTTGATTTTTGGTAGAAATTGATAAATTGATTCTAAAATGTACATGAATATGCAAAGAAGCTAGAACAGCTAAAACTATTTTTGAAAAAAGATAATACTTGAAAGAGTCATACTAACTGATTTTAAAACTTATTTTGAAGCTGTAATAATTAAGGTATTGTGTTAATGACTTAAGGATTGACATATTGATCAATGAAAAAGAATAGACTCCAGAGATAGACTCACATATCTATAATCAATTAATTGTACATAAAGATTCTAAATAAGCTGTATGGAAACATCTATTGAAGTAAAAAATATACCCACTTTTCAACTCACCAATTCTATTGCTAGAAAACTACATTATAAAAAAATCAATATGTAAGAAGACTTGTAGAAAGATGTTTATGTTGTCCCCAAACTAGAAAAACATCAACTTCCACTGATAGTGTCATGGTTGAATAGATCATATTGCATCCATGCCATGGACTATGATAAATCCATTAAAAATAATGAATTCATTAGCATTTGATTTAGAGGGATTTCCATCAAATATTGTTATTGGGAACAATAAGATACATAGGAGGGTATATAAGATAATTTCACTTTTGTTAGGCTGACAGTGCCCCTCCTTAAAGCACCTCTATGTACATATGTTTACATATGATTATATGAAGATGTAGAAACTTATTAAAGCATGCTCACCAGATTGTAAACCATGGTTACCTGGAAACGTCAGGGGGTGAATTATAGGTGGAGATGGAGGGGGTAGAGTATAAGCCGTTTAAAAGGTGCCAATTTTACTTCCCCAGCATATGGGATATTTTACTTATGTAAACTAACTTTATGAGTGACTACGTGTTTCTCTCTCTCTCTCTTTCTCTCTCTCTCTCTCTCACACACGTCTATTTTAAAAGAAAAATACCTAGATTTATATATACTGATACATATGGTTATTCTAATACCTTACCAAATGAAAAAGACCAAGTTGCAGGCTAATGTGTGTATTATGATTCTCTTTTGTTAAGAAGCCACCAACCAACCCATCTACCCCTAGATACAAATATATTACTTGAATTTACACGTATGAACAAGGAGAAAGAGGGTGTCACAATACTATGTTGTTAGCACTGCTATGGAGTTGGGGTTGGGAATGCAGCAAAAAGGGAGATGATTGGCCTTCTACATCATTGTACATTGTTTTATAACAAGTGTATGTGATTAATGTGTTATAAGTTGAAAAACATCTAATACATAATTTTTAAATAGATTTTCAGATTAATTTCTGAAGGACTGTGAGCACTTCTACTTTGGGATTCCCATTCTTCTATCTAATCTTCATGGTTACACACTGGAATTCTGAAGCCCCTCTTATGTTTCTATCTTTTATTTTGGAATTCTACTTTATGTGTGCTATTATATTGTTAATCTGATTCATATCATTTGCTCTGTCCTTCTTAGAAATCGTAGCTACTTTCTTCTTAAGCCTCCCAATACAGTCCCAATGCCATTGTTCCCTATATTGTTCTCTGGATCTGTCTTCCTGGTGAATTTCTCTATATTCTGTAAGTTTTAAAATATTTTTCCCTGCCTTTAAGATGAAGATAATTTGCCAGAAAAATAAATTTTTTTGGTAGAATCTCTTTTCTTTAGGTGGTTAGTAAATGTTTCCCCAGGCTCTTCTGTAATGTTTAAGTCTTAAAGTTAGAAGTCATTCACACCACAATTTCTTTTAAATTTAATGGTTACTGCTTTGGGTAATGCTGGAAGACACTGAGTATAGGAATTCTACTCTTAGGATTTTGAAATTGGGAAATTGAAAGACTAAGTATGTTAGTTGGAGGGCTAGGCAAAAAGGTAATGAGGTACTAGAAGCCAAATTAGCCAATGTGGTTATATGGAAGCTAGTTTCAAGGTGTGGTAGAATTAGTAGCGCTGATTCTACCACAGTATCTTGGTGTCTTTTCCTTCCTGGACATGTGGGAGACTATACATCCTAACTCTTTGTTATTAGGCAAGACCTTGTGACCAGTTCTGGCCAAAGAAATGTGTGCTAAAATGATAAGTGTTACTTTTAAACCAAATCAGAAAATAGTTCCTGCACAATGTTATGGAGAATGTACTGAGATTTTGTTTCACCACAAGATCAAAGCTGCTTGGACAGCTGAATCTCCACATGGAAAGCAGTCATCAGAATCATTGAGTCACTGCTTGGAGAACAACAGAGGAGAAATTAACTTTGGTTGTGGAGGTATGAGGGATCAGTATTGCTCTAATATAGCATAGCCTAACCTGACTAAAACAGTAGTAAAGAGATGAGGACTAAGTTCTGATTTTTTATCTCGCCCAAATTCCTATCTAAGGAGTCTGGGGAATCACGCCCTACAAACCATAAATTCTCATCAGATGAGTTTTATTTAGCCCTGTATATCGTGACTTACTTTCCAATCTGACTCTGGCATAACAAGGAAGAAAATAAAAATGTTTTACCAAACTATATTTCCTTGCCATACCATGAAATTGCCCTGCAAAGTCCCTTGTGGGAAAAATCCACATTCTATAGTGAATCTCCTTTCCCCTTTGTTTTCCTTCTTTCCTTTCCAGATCCAGGAGATAATCAACTAAGAGCCAAGCACCCTTTTAAGTCTGATAAGAAACATTTCACAACCTGCTTTCTCTGAAGTCTGCTATCTGAGAGCTTCCTCTGCACAATAAAACTTGGTCTCCACAATCCTTTATGGAACATAACCTGAACATTTCCTTTCTATTGATCCCAGGTCTTCAGATAAACTCAATCAATTGTCAACCAGAAAACGTTTAAATTTCCCTATAGCCTGGAAGCACCCTGCTTTGAGTTGTCCTGCCTTTCTGAATCAGACCAACGTGTTTCTTAAATGTATTTGATTGATGTCTCATGCCTTCCTAAAATGTATAAAACCAAGCTGCGCCCTGACCACCTTGGGCACATGTTCTCAAGATGTCCTGAGAGCTGTGTCACGGGCCATTGTCACTCATATTTGGCTCAGAATAAATCTCTTCAAATATTTTACAGAGTTTGACTCTTTTTGTCAACAGAGATGCATGGAAGAAACAGGCAGAGACAAGTCATGAGTGTGTCCCTTGTAGAAGACACAGTAGCTACATTGCTTCTTAATGGTTTATTAGTTTCAATTCCCATTTGGCCTGGCATTACCTTGGTTTCTGTAGTTGTATGCCCATGAATCTATTAGTATCTTTACAATAACCTTAACTTTTCTTGGTTAGCTTAAGTTTGCCTTTTTTCCTTGCAATCAAAACACCCAAATCAAATTACTTAGCTAGTCATATTTTAACCACTTAACGTATTCAGATCTCCATTGTTCCAGATGCTATTGGTGCCTTGTCCAGATTTCCTTAGCATGTACTTCTTCACACTGAAGGCCACTTAGTGCAAAATCCTATGAGTCTTGGAGGGATTTTCCTAGCTAAGAGAGCAAGCTCAGCCAACACACCAGTCAAGTCAGAAGATCCAGGGAGTTAATCCTGTTGGAAGTAGCCCAACTGTATTAGGCCGTTCTTGTACTGCTATAAAGAAATACCTGAGGCTAGGTAATATATAAAGAGAAGGGGTTTAATTGGCTTATGGTTTTTGCAGGCTGTATAAGCATAGTGTCAGCATCTGCTTTGCTTCCAAGGAGGCATCAGGGAGCTTTCACTCATGGTGGAAGGTGAAATGCAGCAGGCACATCACGTGGCCAGAGCTGGAGTAAGAGAGAGGGAAGGGGGAGGTGCCATACACTTTTAAACAACCAGATCTCACATGAATTCACTTATCACCAAGAAGATGGTGCTAAGCCATTTATGAGAAAGCTGCTCCCATGATCCAGTCATCTCCCACCAGGCCCTCCAATACTGGGGATTACAATTCAACATGTAACATCCAAACTATATCACAAACCAATTATACTGGATAGGTGATGGTTTGAGTGGATAAATACCTAAATTCTTTGTCTCTTGAGTGAGATATTTTTGAGATATGTTCCACATTGTCTCCCAGAACAATGAACTCATGTCTGCCATGAACTCAAAGTGGCTTGCCCCAAGTGCCACTAGTTGCCCACAGTGGCTTGAAAACTCACTTTTTATTAGCCACCTTTTCATTTTTTTGTACTTCGCTTCCTTAATGGTCTTATTTAGGATTATCCTTAAATGAAATGTTTACACTTTAATTCATGTCTCAGGGTATACTTCTTGGAGAAATCCAAATGAATAAACTATTGATTGTGTGTATAAATAGGCCATGAAGAGAAGCTTCATCTCATGGAGTTGTCATTTCTTTATCTATTTTTCGTGATGTTCTATACAGTCTTCCTTTTGTATTAGTTATTTTGCTTTCATGATGATACCATACTATGCTTTGATTATATTTTTCAGAGTGCTAATTTCTTCCATTTTCTTCTGATCTGATAGAAGCCTAAATGGTCATTTGTAATTTGGTACTCTTCATTCTACTCACTCTGATATATACATTTCTGTGCTTCTTTTGACTAATTTTGTTTACATCTGTCTTGGCCTCAGGGATCTGTGCTTTAGAGATCATTATAGAATGGAGTCAAGGATTGTGCCTATCAGAGTCCATTAGTCAGGCTTTACCCTTGGCATGAATGAAGACACAAATTAATATATAATTCATACATTTATGGTTGATCTATAAAAATTTAGTTATCATCAACAACAAACTCTTGGAATGAGTAGTTGATTATGGTAACATTGCAGGATACAAGGTTAATATACAAAAGTCAATTGCTTTCCCATGCACTGGCAATGAACAACTGAACAACTGGAGGTTGAAATTAAAAACACACCACCATTTACATTAGTAGCAAAAAAAGAAAGAAGGAAAAAGAAAACAAGGAGAAGGAAGAGAAGGAAGAAGAAGAAAGCAGAAAGAAAGAAGGAAGAAGAAGAAGAAGGAGAAGGAGAGGGAGAAGGAGAAGGAGGAAAAAAAGAAAAGGAAGGAAGGAAGGAGAAAGAAAAGAGAAAAGAAAAGAAGGAGAAAGAAGAGGA
This sequence comes from Chlorocebus sabaeus, assembly GCF_047675955.1. Taxonomy (NCBI): domain Eukaryota; kingdom Metazoa; phylum Chordata; class Mammalia; order Primates; family Cercopithecidae; genus Chlorocebus; species Chlorocebus sabaeus. The sequence goes on from NC_132927.1 coordinate 27,591,039, forward strand.
AGAGAAGAAGGAGGAGGAAGAGGTGGTGGCGGCGGTGGCCAGGTGTGGTGGTACACGCCTGTAGTCCCAGCACTTTGGAAGGCTGAAGTGGGCAGATCACTTGAGTCCAGAAGTTCAAGACTAGCCTGGGCAACATGGCGAAACCCTGTCTCTACAAAAATACAAAAAGTTCGCTAGATGTGGTGGTGTGTAGTCCCAGCTACTCGGGAGGCAAAGGTGGGAGGTTGACTTGAGCCCAGGAGACAGAGGTTGCAATGAGCTGAGATTGCGCCACTGCATTCCAGCCTGGGTGACAGAGTGAAACCTTGTCTTACAAAAAAGAAAAAAGCAAGATGAGGAAGGAGGAGGAGGAGGAGAAATACTTATGTATGAATCTAACAAGATATACATAAGATCTATATGAGGAAAACCAAAAACCTTTGATGAAAGTAGTCAAAAATATTGAAGTAAATGGAGAAATGTTCCATGTTCATGGATAGGATGACTCAATAGCATTAAGATATTTGTTCTTTCCAACTTGATCTATAGATTCAATGCAATCACGACCAAAATCCCAGCAAGTTGTTTTGTGGATATCAACAAATGGATTCTAAAGTTTATATGGAAAGTCAACACAGAATAGTCAACAAAATGTTGAAGAACTGACAAAGTTGGAGAACTGACACTACTGACTTTAAGACCTACTACCAAGCTACAGTAATCAAGACCATGTAGTATTGGCAATGAATAGACAAGTCAATCAATGGAAAAGAATAGAGAGTCTAAAAATAGACCCACACAAACAGAATCAACAGATTTTTTACAAAGAAGCAAAGTCAGTTCAATGAAGAAAAGACAGTCTTTTCAGTAATTGATGATGGAACAGCTAGATATTCGATGCAAAAAAAAAAAAAAAATGAATACAGACAGACTTTACACCTTTCACAAGAGTTAACTCAAAATGGATCATAGATCTAAATACAAAATGCGGAACTCTAAAATTTCTAGAGGGCAATGTAGGAGAAAATCTTGGTGACCTTAGCTTTGGTGATGAGTTTTTACATATAACACCAAATGCATGACCCATGAAGAAACATTGATAAGCAGGACTTCATTAAAATTAAAAACTTCTGCTTTTTGAAAGACACTGTTATGAGAATGAAAAGACAAACCACAGACTGAGAGGAAATATTTGTAAAACTCATATCCAATAAAGGACTTACATCCAAAAATACAGAAGGGACTCTAAAAAATTAGAAAAAAAATAAAAATGGGCAAAAGATCTTAATGGAAATACTGTAAAAAATAAATAATATATTTTCATATGCTTAGCAATATATGTCATTAAGAAACTGCAAATTAAAACAACAGTGAAGTACCACAACACACCTATTAGAATGGTTAAAATCCCAAACATTGACAACTCCAATTGCTGGTCTAGCAATTATGCTCCTTGATATTTACTCAAATGAGTTGAAAACCTATATCCACACAAAAAGCTGCACATAAATTGTTCTTGTCCATTTTGGGCTGCTGTAATCAAATACCATAAACTGGGTAGCTTATAAACAAGAAAAATTCATTTCTCACAGTTCTTGAAGCTGGGAAGTCAAAGTCCAAGATCAGGTTGCCAGTCTATTTGGTGACTAGTGAGAATCTGCTTTCTGGCTGACAACATGTTCTAGCTGTGTTCTCACACGGTAGAAGGGGTAAACAAGGTCTCTAGGGGTCTCTCTCTTTTTTTTTTTTTTTGAGACAGAGTTTTGCTCTTGTTGCCTAGGCTGGAGTGCAGTGGCACCATCTTGGCTCACTGCAACCTCCACCTCCCGGGTTCAAGCCATTCTCCTGCCTCAGGCTCCTGAGTAGTTGGGATTACAGGCACCTGTCACCATGCTCAAGACAGGGTTTTGCCATATTGGGCAGGCTGGTCTCGAACTCCTGACCTCAGGTGATCCACCCACCTCAGCCTCCCAAAGTGCTGAGATTATAGGTGTGAGCCACTGAGCCTGGCCTTAGCTTTTCCTTTTATGAGTTGTATGAGGCCCTGCGTAACTTGCCTTGCCTCCGTAGGCCTTAATTTATCCTTCTATAAGATGGGGATAAACATGGTTTCATTTTCTTGGATTTGTTAGGAAAAGCTAAACATGGTTTCATTTTCTTGGATTTGTTAGGAAAAGCTGGGATTAATGCATATAAAGTTTGTCTAGCTAAAGTCTTGTCAATATTGTAAATCTTGTTTCAAAAATCCAACTCTTAGTTTTGTTGATTTTTGTATTGTTTTTCTATTCTCTATATTGTTTATATATGTTCTAATATTTATTATTTCTTTCCTTCTGCTAACTTTGGGTTTAGTTTGCTCTTCTTTTTCTAGTTCTTTGAGATGTAATGTTAGGCTTTTGATTTGAGCTCATTTTTCTTTTTTAATGTAGGATTTTTCTACTACTAATTTTCCTCTAGTACAGCTTTATTGCATCCAGTAAGTTTTGACATGTGTTTTTATCTTCATTTGTCTAAAATTATTTTCTAATTTTCTTTGTGATTTATTATGTGACTCACTGGTTGTTCAAGAGTGTATTGTTTAGTTTCAAGTTATTTGTGAAATTTTCAGTTTTCCTTTTGCTATTATTTCTAGTTAGATGAAACTAGATACGGTAGTTGGAAAAGATACTTGGTATCATTTCAGTCTTCCAAATTAAGATTTCTTTTGTGATTTAACACATTATTTCTTCTGGGAAATGTTCTGTATGTGCTTAAAAAGAATGAGTATGCTGCTGTTCTGTGCGTAATTCTGTATATCCATTAGGTCTATTTGGTCTATAATGTTAAATCCACTATTTTCTAACTGATATTCTTTCTGGATGTTCTATTCATCATTGATAGTGGAGTTATTGAAGTCCCCTACTATTACTGTATTGCTATTTGTCCCTTCAGAACTCCCAGTGTTTGCATTATGTATTTTGGTGCTCTAATGCTGTGAGAACTGACCTTTTTATCCTTATAAAAACATTTCTTTGTTTATTGTGAATTTGTGAATAAATATTGTGAATAAATATTTCTTTGTATGTTGTGACTTTTTGACTTAAAGTCTATTTTGTGTCATATAAGGATAGTCAGCCTGTTTTTTTGGTTTATGACTTGAATATATTTTCCCTTCCATTCACTATTAGCCTATGTGTGACCTTAAGTCTAAAATGGGTCTCGTGTAGGCAACGTATAGTTGAGTCTTGATTTCTATTCATTTAGCCACTCTATGTCTTTTGATTGAGGAGTTTAATACATTTACATTTCAAGTAATTATTGACAGGGAAGAACATACTATTGCTATTTTGTTATGCTTTCCTGAGTTGTAATTATTTTCTCCTTTTCCTTTCTTGCTGTTTTCTTTTTTGGGTCATTGATTGTTTTGTAGTGATATATTTTAATTTCTTTCTCTTTTTCTTTTGTGTATCTTCTATAGGTATTTTCTTTGTGGTTACTATAGGCTTACATAAAACATCTTATATTCTTTTTTCTTTTTACTCTTCTAATTCAGTAATTTCAAATAACCTGTCTTTACAGACAATTTCTTCTGCCTGAAGAAACCTGCCATTGGACCGGTGTAGTGATTTTTTTCAACTTAGTTACTGTACTTTTCAGCTCCAAAATTTGTTTCATTCATTCTCTCTCTCTCTCTCTCAAAGTTTATACCTCTTTGTTGATATTTTCATTTTGTTCATACATTGTTTACCTGATTTCATTCAATTGTGTTCTATTTAATATGGCTATTTTGAATTCTTTGTCACATAATTTACAGATCTCTATTTCCCTATAGTCAGTTTCTGGAGATTAATTTAGTTCCTTTATTTGGGCCATGTTTCCCTGTTTTTCATAAGCTTGTGATTTTTTTTTTTTTTTTTTTTTTCGAGACAGAGTCTTGCTCTATCACCCAGGCTGGAGTGCTATGGCATGATCTCGGCTCACTGCACCCACTGCCTCCCAGGTTCAAGCAATTCTCCTGCCTCAGCCTCCCGAGTAACTGGGATTACAGGCACCTGCCACCATGCCTGGCTAATTTTTGTATTTTTAGTAGAGATAGGGTTTCATCATATTGGCCAAGCTGGGTCTCAAACCCTTGACCTCAAGTGCTCTGCCCACTTCAGCCTCCCAAAGTGCTGGGATTACAGGCGTGAGCCACTATGCCTGGCTGCTTGTGATTTTTTTTTTTTTCCTTGAGATTTGGGAGTTTAAAAAACCAGCTACTTCTCTTTACCTTTTTTGAGTACCTTCAAGAGAAGGGGGAGATTGTCACCAATCAGCCTGGATCAGAATTCTGAGAGGCTCTCAATCTTTTTCTGGAGATGTGTCTTCTCTAGACTTGTGCATATAATTTCCCAGTTACAGAGGTTTGTGAATTTCTTTTTCAGGAGCTTGTAATCTCTTGCTATCTCTGGTGCCTCTCTGTTGTACTGAAGCTTATTGGTGCTGCAACAAGTTGCTAAGCTCTCCTTTGCTCTCTGTAGCTCTCAGACATCCAAAGTATGCTATTTCTTTCACCACTCTGAGCCAGGTGAGACAGAAACCAGTCCCTCAGGCAGCCCCCACACCCTCTGCAAGATGGAAAATTAGATGCACATTCCACACTTCTCTTTCAAGCCAAGAACTGAGTATCATCTCCTGATGGCACTGAGCTGTGCTGGCTTCTGACTGTGGTGCTGCAGATTCGCTCATGCTCCAGCAAAGGAAGCCACTTTTATTCTCTCAGTTCTATTTTATTCTCTGAGCTCCTAGGTATCTAGAGTATGCAGGTTTCATCAGGACTAAGTTAGGCAAGAAAGAAACCAGTCCCTTGACCAGCTTCTGAAAAGCTGGAACATTGTATGCATGTTCCACTCCCATATTCTCTTTCTCTCCTGAGGAGAAACCACAAATTGGACACTTTCTCCCAACTGTGCTGGGCTATGTCAAATTGGGTGAGGGGTAATTGCAGGTAGAAGGCAATGGCTTACCTTCATTTCAATGCAGCTGTTCTCAGCTTTGTGATCACCTGGGGTACTCTGACTTCTTAAACAGTTCTTGGAGTTCCTGTAAAGACATTTTGGACTGTACATTCTTGTTAAGTCTCTTAACAAGGGTGTTACAACTGGAGCCTCCTACTCCACCATCTTGCTGATATCACCCTTCTTTTTTTTTTTTTTTTTTTTTTTTTCCCCGAGACAGAGTCTCGCTCTGTCGCCCACGCTGGAGTGCAGTGGTGCAATCTGGGCTCACTACAACCTCCGCCTCCTGGATTCAAGCTATTCTCCTGCCTCAGCCTCCCGAGTAGCTGGAACTATAGGTGCTCGCCACCATGCCCAGCTAATTTTTGTATTTTTAGTAGAGACAGGGTTTCACCATATTGGCCAGGCTGGTCTCGAACTCCTGACCTTGTGATCCACCCACCTCAGCCTCCCAAAGTGCTGGAATTACAGACGTGAGCCACTGTACCCGGCCCACCCTTCCATTTTTCAATAGAATTCAGTTTATTGTATTTCTAGCATGTATCATATAATTTCCCATTTTAAACTTTAAAAACATTTTTGGACATCACAGGATATATAACAAGAGTGCCTGTGTTCATTCAGGACTGTATAATATATAGAAAATATTCCTATTCATTATCTAACCTGTTACAATGTGGGAGGTAATCAATGCAGGCATCTTAGTTTTACAGGTGTAAAAATCTTATGACTTCTCTAAAGTTACATAGTAAGAAGCAGAGCCAGGTCCAAACCAGGACTTTTGACATGCAGTCCAGTTCTCTTTCTACTACACCGAGCTAGCAGAAAAGCAAGAATACTTTTTTTTTTTTTTTTTTTTTTTTTTTTTTTTTTTTTTAAAGAAGGAGTCTCACTCTGTTGCCAGGCTGGAGTGCAGTGGTGTGATCTCAGCTTACTGCAACCTCTGCCTCCCAGGTTCAGGTGATCCTCGTGCCTCAGTCTCCCGAGTACGTGGGACTACAGGTGCCTGCCACCATGCCGGGCTAATTTTTTGTATTTTTAGTAGAGACGAAGTTTCACTATGTTAGCCAGACTGGTCTCAATCTCCTGACCTCGTGATTCGCTCGCCTAGGCCTCCCAAAGTGCTGGGATTATAGACATGAGCCACCGTGCCCGGCCTAAAATTATTATTTTTTAATGGTAAAAAAAAAAGTTCATGAGAGAAAGAATAAGGTAAGAGAATTTGTAAATATCCTGGACTTGAATATAAAGATTTATTATTTATTTATTTATTTTTGAGATGGAAGTCTTGCTCTGTCACCCGGGCTGGAGTGCAGTGGCACAATACTGGCTCACTGCAGCCTCAACCTCCTAGGCTCAAGGGATCCCACCTCAGCCTCCCACGTAGCTTAGACTACAGGCATTTGACACCAGGCCTAGCTAGTTCTTTGTATTTTTTGTAGAGACAAAGTATCCCTATATTGCCTAGGCTGGTCTAAAACTCCTAGGCTCAACTCATCTTCTTTCCTTGGCCTCCCAAAGTGCTAGGGTTACAGGCATGAGCCTAAAGATCTTGAATGGACTGATTCTTTTAACTTGGCCATTCCTTAAACAGAGAAAGCACCGATTATGCTTCTAAAACTAGATTTCTCATAATCATATGAGCTGAATAATCTTGTGCAAGTCCTATATCTTTTGGGTCTTAAGTTTCCAAGTCTTAAGAGTACCTTGATGGTTCCTCAGGTCCCTTGAAGTTTTGTCAATCTCTGACTTTAGTACGCACATTGTATTTCTGGGAATGAGGAGGAAGAGGAAGAGGAGAAGGAGGAAAATGAAGGAATGAAGAGGGAGGAGGAGGACAAGGAAGAAGAGGAGAAAGAGAATCTGCTCTGTAGTCTCCAAGGAAAAAACGTTCAGATTATTTTTCCTCCAGCCTGATGGGAATGAGGATGGGCTCTGGGGTCCACCTAGTGCTCGAAACATCTTGGGTATATTCTTGCACAGATGAATGGTCAGATTTACTTGCTAAGTGACATCTAAATAGGATAAAATAGAGTTCAAGCTCATTCAGGAGAGGAAAATTGCTAAAATATGGCTATAGTATTACTAGCCATTTTATTATCACTTTCTGTTCTTTGCTATAAATTTGTATTCAATTTGTCAAGCAGTGAATATCTATTTATGGTTAAAAATAAAACCCAAGTTTAATGTAATAAAATATTAGCTTGATAATGCAAGCAGATACAAAAAACGTTAAAATACTTTCGGTATGGTACCTAATTTTTCACTAACACTTACGTATTAGATCTCATTTGGTCCTCACTATGCTGGCAGTAAGTGACATTAAAGAAATGGAGGCTCTGACAAGTTACATACTGTGTTCAGGGTCATGCAGACAACAGTGGAGGAGCCAAATCAAATTTGTAAGATAATTTTTATTGTCATATTTTTTAGAAGCGGCATTCTACTATGTAACATTTTCTCAGCTTCAGCAATATGTATAGGTAGTTATATAGTAAAATGAAATGCCAAATTTTATGAGATGGCTAATATTTACTGTTCCATATTTCTCTTCCATGCCACTAATAAACATTATACTAGAATGCCTTTATGTAGATTTTTGGATAGTTTCATTTCATTGCTGGTTTTGGAACTCCTAGCTTTTTAAATTTTTCTAACCTTCTAATTTTACTGCTGATGAGAATCTGAATGAGAATGATCATTTTTCTTGCCCCAAATCCACAATTTAAATCTCTTTGAGTTGCTGACAGTCATCTCTTAATTAATTCACTGCTGAATTATTTTATACCACCTCAAAAATCTGGCTGTACATTTGGTTCTTAACTGTGACCCTCAATTCTCCTTGAATAATTCCTTGCACAGTATAGGTAATAAATAATTATTTATGGGTCAAACTAACATCCTCTTTTATATTCTTACAGATTCAAATTAACTGCAACATGGGGCTTTTATGCAAGTTTCTTTGTGGTTTTGAAAATAGCTGGTTCTCTGAAAGAGCAGTTCAAAACACCCAAGTAAAGATAATTATGGCCTTAATTTTTTAAAATAACACAATTCAATTTAAAAATATTTATTGCTCACTTTTTGATTGTGAGATGCATAATGAAGTCACCCTGCCCTGCCAGAATTGCTTTATTAGAGAGTATAAGACAAGCCATTTATGATCAGAGTATAAGACCACGTGTGCCAGGAAAGGGGTCCAGAGTGTGGCAGGAGTCAGAAGAGGGAAAGCACATGTGGAGGAGGTTTGCAGTCTTCATGGGTAGGATTCAAAAGAAGGAGCTGGGGAAGGGAAAATTGTCTAGTAGGGCATGCAGTAAGCAGAGAAACTGCAGCCTGGGGCGTTTGATCATGTAATGTAGTAAAGGGGCATCAGCCCTGAGTTATTATTTTGATCGTATATGGCATGAGATCATAGGGATGGTAGAAGGAGCTGGCCTTCAGGGCTGAAACATGTCTGTGAGTTTTAGCATTCTCTGACAGACTTGGAGTAACTCCTTGCCAACTAGTGAAAATCTGATATTCTCCAGGATCTAAAGAGGGAAAAGGGGCTGGATGCGGTGGCTCACACCTGTACTTTCAGCATTTTGGGAGGCCAAGGCAGGAGGATCACCTGAGGCCAGGAGTTCAAGATCATCCTGGAAAACATAGGGAGACTCCATCTTTACAAAGAATAATAATAATAAAATTGTCCAAGTATAGGTGGCACATGCTTGTGGTCCTAGCTACTTGGGAGGCTGAGGAAAGAGGATCACTTGAGCTCAGGAGGTTGGGGCTACAGTGAACTGTGATCACACCACTGCACTCCAGCCTGGGTGACAGAGCAAGATCCTGTCTCAAACAAAACCAACCCCCCCACCAAAAAAAAAAAAAAAACAAAAAAAACAAAAAAAGCCACCACGAAAACAACAACAAATATAAACAGGAAAAAATGATCTTTAACAGTATGCTTTTTAATGACTAAAATAATACACATTCATTGTTTAAAAAGACAAAACAATTTAGAATCAAGAACTAAAGTATTTTCAGTTTTTTGGTACTATCCTCTTTTGGTGAAGAGGGCAGCTGAGGTGGGGCCAGATAGCATCTATTCAGGTTACTCAAATATTGCAGTCTTCTTTGTTTGAGATCCTCCATTCCAGTTACCACATGTAGTGAAAAAAGCTTGAATACTGAGATCTGGTAGATCTGGATGTAAATCCACTAACTAGCCACATGAACATAGGTATAAATTTCATGAGGATTTTGTCTCATTTGCTACTATATTCCCAGTAACTAGAACAGTGCCAGGAACTTACCATCCTCAGATAAAGATTCCACTTAACTACATATTTAAATAATTCATTCCTTTTTTGTTTTTATGACTATTGTGTTAGTCTGTTTGCATTGCTATAAAGGAATGTCTGAGACTGGGTTATTCATAAAGAAAAGAGGTTTACTTTGGCTTATTCTTTTGCAGGCTGTACAAGAAGCATGGCACCAGCATCTGCTCCTGGTGAGGGCCTCAGGAAGCTTCCAGCCATGGCAGAAGGCAAAGGGGGAGCAGAGACATCACATGGTGACAGTGGGAGCAAGAGAGGCATGAGGAGGAGCAAGAGACAGGGGAGGAGGAGCCAGGCTCCTTTAACAACCATCTCTCACATGAACTAATAGAGTGAGAACTCATTACCATAGGGAGTGCACCAAGACATTCGTGAGGAATCCACTCCCATGACCCAAACACCTCCCACCGGGCTCCACCTCCAGCACTGGGGATCACATTTCAGCATGAGATTTGGAAGAGACAAGTATCCAAACCATAACAACTATATATTTGGCTTTTAAAAAATATGTGATTTCGTATCTGTAGAGCTAAGAACATGATGTTTGCACAACATGGCTTGGGAAAACAAACCAATATTCGCTTTGACGCTTTTTTTTTTTTTTTGAGACACAGTCCTGCTCTGTCACCCAGGCTGGAGTGCAGTGGTGTGATCTTGGCTCACTGTAACCTCTACCTCCTGAGTTAAAGCAATTCTCCTGCCCCAGCCTCCCAAGTAGCTGGGATTACAGGCTTGCACCACCACGCCTGGCTAATTTTGTATTTTTAGTAGAGACAGGGTTTCACCATGTTGGTCAGGCTGGTCTCAAACTCCTGACCCCATGATCCATCTGCCTTGGTCTCCCAAAGTGCTGGGATTACAGACATCAGCCACCGCACCCGGCCAGCTTTGATGCTTTTTGCTAGCTCAGCTGAAGCCTGCCCTGTGTGAAATGGAGACAGGGCATGGAATGAATGGTGGGATGATGCAGTGACGCGCTCCTTGGTATTTCTCTGGGAACACTAATGGGTTCACCTGTTTTCAATAACTTGACCAACAAATTCAGCTTACAGAGTGAAAACAGAATAGTTGAATGGGACCTAGTCCATAGATATAGCTCCAGTTAGAAATCTAAGTCACACAAAGGCTAGCTTCCTTTATTCAAGATAGGTAAATTTCCTATACTGGTAATTCCATAGAATTTTATAAAAATTCAATCCAGGCCAGCATGGTTGCTCATGCCTATAATCCCAGTGCTTTTAAAGGCTGAGAAGGGAGGATCACCTGAGGCCAGGAATTTGAGACCAGTGTGGGCAACATAGTGAGAGGTTTTCTCTACAAAACAAAAGAAGAAGAAGAAGAAGAAGAAGAAGAAGAAGAAGAAGAAGAAGAAGAAGAAGAAGAAGAAGAAGAAGAAGAAGAAGAAGAAGTAGTAGTAGTAGTGGAGGAAGAAGAAGAGGGGGAGGAGGAGGAGGAAAAAGAGGAGGAGGAGGAGAAGGGAGGGGGAGGGAAAGAAAAGAAAAGAAAAAGAAAGAAAAGGAAAGAAAAGAAAAGAAAAGAAAAAGAAAAGAAAAATTATCTGGGCATGGTAATCCTACCTACTTGGGAGGCTGAAACTGGACAATCACTTGAGCCCAAGAGTTTGAGGTTGCTGTAAGCTATGATCATGCCACTACATGCCAGCCTAAGACACAGAGTGACACCCTGAATATTAAAAAATTCAATCCAACAAAATGTGTACCAAGAACTATGCTAGATGCTAGGGATACAAAGGTGAATAAGAAATTTCATTTCTTATTTCATTTCAGAAATTTCATTCTGTTTTTAGATTCAGAATAGGATTTGCAAGTGACAAAGAAGATAGTGTACCGCCTTGTGCGTGTCACTTGGCTTTTGAGACTAGCTTAGATATAACATGCAAAGTGGTACTTTTAGGCTCATAACTAAATAAGCTTCTAAGTAGTAGAGGTTGGCTCAAACTCAAAAAACAAAACAAAACAAAACTCCACCAGAAATACCATTTGACCCAGCAATCCCATTACTGGGTATATACCCAAAAGATTATAAATTATTCTACAATAAAGACACATGCACATGTATGTTTTATGTTTATTGCAGCACTACTTACAATAGCAAAGACTTGGAACCAACCTAAATGCCCATAAATGATAGACTGGATAAAGAAAGTGTGATACATATACACCATGGAATACTATGCAGCCATAAAAAAGAATGAGTTCAAGTCCTTTGCAGCGACATGGATGAAGCTGGAAGCCATCATTCTCAGCAAACTAACACAGGAACAGAAAACTAAACAC